>NC_085136.1:32453509-32795487 GCF_035046485.1 Aedes albopictus
GCTGTATTTTTTCATGTTGATAACTAAATGCAATGTTGAACAAAATATTGTATAACACAATTAGTTATCAACTTGAACTCAATGATAACTTAACTTCTTATCATGTTGATATTCGAGAAGTAAATTGGAATTATCATTTTTGTTATGTTGGCTCTTAATTCGACCTAAATGATAACAAGCTCAGTTATCAAACGAATGATAACCAGGTAACAGAACTTGTTATCATTTTGTTATTCGCCTTTGATCTTGTATACCTTTGCTCCTTCAGGCAAGTCGAAGTTGGTCCACAGGCGGCTTTTTCCACTGTGGGAGTTGCATCGACCATTCCGAGACAGTGATTGATTTGGGGCTTCTGCTGAAAATTAACTTTTCCACCATCAATTTCCTCGGAAGATTTGGTCCAGCTCCTGAAGTTGGGGGCGATGCGATAACTTAATCTTCGCCAAGGCACGCGAATCGTCTTCACCACGCGATGCCACGTTTTCGATCGCCCTTCGAAGTAGGCGGTGACGTACGGTTGGACTGCTCCGCCTTCGATGACGCGATAGCAACGCCTACACTTATACTACCCGCGCCCTCTATAGGCGTCAATCCGAGCGACGGAGAAGCCTTGCGCTAATCCTGGCATTCTGTTGTTGCCCATTAATTAAAACTCGTAAGCCTCTTAATTATGGATTATACAAGGTTATCGCTGCGCTCCGCATCGCGCCCCCTCGCCGTAACTCCTCCCTTTCCTCGACGAACGGCGGACGTAAGGACATCAAGGACTTGGCCGCTTGTTGTTGGCGGCGTGGTGCTGCAAGAAGTCGTACAAATTCTCGTTCCAGTGCAGTGGTGGTGCACGAACTAGATGGAGTAAGCAGAACGAACAGGAACGCTGCTCCGAGGATATAATGACACCCGTTCGAGGAAAACTTAATTTCATAATTTTCATCGGTGGCTGCTTCCGCTTCGCTTGCTTGCTTCGGTGGGTCTCGTTTTTAAACAGAGTACGATGCGGCAGCACTCTTTCAGTTGCACTGTGGTTCAAGAATGGATATCTTGTGGCCAAAATATGTCTGGATTCAACTTCTGGATTTTTTTTCAAATTTAAAATTTGTGTTCAAACTCTACTAGTATTGGTCAAATTAAGCGAGTAATGGCGCTTAAGGTGAAGGTTTCTTACGTCCACTTCCCACGTGTTTGTGAGCACGAAGTGGGTTGAAAATGTTACTTAATGTTCTTTGCGAGTGAGCAAGCAACAAGCAGCATTTTCAATCTCGTTGGCCTGGTAAATAATCAGATTTGTGCTCTTGAAGTTTTGCACAAATTATATAGCGGCCATTGTGGCGGCCATTTTTTTATTCTAACAACCTTGTCCTTAAGCCTAGGTTTTGAGCCTGGACATTAGGGGTAAATACCTAAGTTCCATCCCAAGCAAAGTGCTTCAATGGAGTGACAATAACTTCCTTAGCAACGTCACTCCCATTTACCTCACATTTATACTACATACTATACTGAGCAATTGTTAAGAGATGTCCCCGTTTTATAGCTCTGATGTGGCATTAATATCGACATCCATATTCAATAATAATACTGCACTAAAAGCCAGCCCGCTTGTATTATATTGTGTCGATGTGCTGCAAGCATTGATAATGACAAAAGAATGATAGAAGTAGTCGATTCTATCATTTTCCAGGATTCTTCCAATAAATGGCTGTGTAGTGTGTATGTGTATAGACTAGACTAGACTGAACCGTACTAGTATTGGTCAAACATAAAAAGTGGAAAATAACATATACTACGTAATCTGAAGGATTCAATTAGCTCAGACGGTAAACAGACAGCTGTTCAGCAAAACCATTCTAGGTTTGTTGGACATTGATTCTCGGTACGTTTGTAATGGAAACTTTTTGGCTTTCCTCGATCAAATGACAGGCAGAGAGAGATATTTAGCAAAAACTCTTCTCTTAGAACGCTAAGCTGAGAAACGGCTTACCCCAAGTTGGGTCGCCATTCCATGGTTGAATTCATGAGGAGATGTGTTATTGAAACGATAAAAAATCTTCCTGGAATAACTTATGCACACATCACAAACAATAATTTATTCATCAACGTGCTTCCACAAGGTTTTGAGAACCGTCATAAAACCAAGATGCATTAATTGTTGCTTTAGTATGGTGTTGATATCTTCCTCGAAGAGCTTGACCTAAAACTGTTACTATTGATATTTTTTCAAATGGTACTAAGATCTATTCGTCTTGCCCCTGCCGTTTCAACTTGCACACCCAAGCAAAATTTTTTAGTCAAATAGTCTTGAAAAGGTTGCTAGAACCATCACAAAACTAAAATAGAAGATATTAAGTTTTATGATGGCTTTAAAAAACACTACAAGACTAATTGGTCATCAAAATGTTACTTGGGCAGTTTCCGTCAATGCGAATTACGTATGTTCTCAACTAAGAAGCAATATTGGTTCTCGTGCTTGACGAAATCAGAACACCTGAATACAGCCCTTGTAGCACACATGTTCTAGAAATGCATATGCAACTCTTATAGGACTAAATTTAGTCATACAAGAGTTGCATATACTTTTGAAGAACATGTGTGCTACTAGGGAGCGACATTGCATTGTTTGCACCCGTTTTCGACCGTTGGTATATGGAACCGCAGTAAAATCGATTACCGGAACCACCGAAATAGTTCTGTTGTTCTAATTCGACAAAAAAGTACCGAATAGGAAATTAAGGATTGAGTGTGTAGAACCTAAAACTCCATAAATTAAACAACCGTCATCTTAAATTTTGGGCCGCCATATTGGATATTCGGATCACCATTTTTTTTACCCTGGACGTTTTTTCCATACTACATATATCGATATTGCAAGGTTTTAGAGCCTAAACTCCAAAAGACCGCCATCTTGTATTTTAGAAAGCCATCTTGGATATTCTAGTCACTTTTAGACATACTCAATATCTTTTTCATACAAAATTTACTCATATTGCATAATTTAAGAGCCTAATGAGTTCAGGCCACTATTTTGAATTTAAGGCCTTGGATACTCTTGTCTCCCTTATTCATCCCGATCCCTATACCCTGTACCCATATTACAGGCTTTAAGAGCACGGAACCGCATAAAGCAACCGCCATCTTGAATTTTTGGCCGTCATTTTAGATTTTCGAGCCCACCAAATGAATGTGTTACTTTCGACAAAGACTTGCTCGTAGCAGTATTACAGACGACCCCGATATTCTGATCGCCAGTTTTGAACTCCGGACATCTTCACCATACCCAAATACCTCCAAAGTACATGGTTTTGGAACCAAAAACTTCATAAAACTCCATAGCGGCTATCTTGAATTGTAAGCCACCATTTAAGGCCGCCATCTTGAATTTTCTAGGCTCCATTTTTAATTTGCAGATATCTTCTCTAAATCAAATATACACATAAGTATTACTATGTTTCAGAGCTTTAAACTACTTGGTTTTAGAGCATAAACTCCATTTAAACAGCCGCTTCCTCGAGTTGTGGGTCGCCATATTGCATTTTAGGTCGCCATCTTGGATATTAGACCACCTTCTTGGATATTCTGGTAACCGTTTTTGAACTCCGGACATTTTTTCCCCTCAAAAAATGTCCATGTTGCATGGTTTTAGACAAGCGCGCCTAAGTCTCCATTAAACAGCCGCTAGGGAACGTCCATAAATTACGTCACGCTTTCAGAGGGATGGCAAAGTGTGAGAACTCATACAAAAAATGCGACTAAGGGGGAGGGGGTTGAAAACGGCCATTTTTTGTGTGACGTATTCTATAGCCGTTAACCCCATTCTTGAGTTGTGGGTCGCCATTTTAAACTTTTAGCCGCCATCTTAAACTTTGGGCCAACATCGTGGTTTTTTCGAGACTCCATTGTTTAACTCTGCACAAAAATTCGTCAACCATGCTAAAAGTTACAAACATCGGCGTAATTCGTTGAGTCGGTTCAATCGGTGGTGCTGGTCCGGATCACTAAAATGGCCATAGCCCCGGAACGCCTCGACCGATCCGATCTTTTTCAATTGCAAATAACGTGGTAGAATTACGATTCGATTGAAGCTAAGTTCGTTGAAATCGGCCAATGGGAAGTGTCTTAAAAGTTAGAGACCTTTTTTGTACATAGACATACATACGCACATACATACACAGACATCATCTCAATTCGTCGAACTGAGCAGATTGGTATACGTAACTCGACTTTCCGAGCCTTCTATCAAACATCCTAGTCCGGCAAAAATGGTCTAGTGTCTAAAGTGGCTCAGAATATCCAAAAATGGTTTAAAATTAATTCAATTGATGGCCACACTGCTAGAATACATACATAGTCTTATCACTTGGAATGAATTGCAAGATAGAATGTTCCGCAAACAGAAAGGGATTACGTACAAAAGGCTGAATCACATAAGGTTAAAATAATAAAAGGCTGAATAACAGAAGACTGAAACGCAAAAGGCTGAAAATATCAAAAGGCTGAAATTACAAAAGGTTGAAACAATAATTCGACTATTTTCCAAGCGCTGTCAATTGAATAAGAAGCCTTTTTAACCAAAACCTGCAAGTCCATGCTATACTTTATTGATCATCCACATAATTATGACAATATATCCATAAAGACTAGTCTATGCTTAAAAAAAAGGAGAAACTCTCTAATGATAATGTTAGCAACTATAATGTCAACAATTGCTATAATAGCTGAGGGTGATCGATTCCATTCCTGATCAGCCCAGGAACTAACTGTGGAAATGCTCATAGTGCCTAGTTAAGCTGAGATGTGGGCTTTATTGGTGTTGGAACTTAACGCCAAGAAAAGGAAGAATTGTAACTTTAGTTATATCATTATTGTCTTGTCTAAACCCAAACTTATGGCTCTTTTCATGGTATTATGAACTTTCAGCCTTTTGCGATTTCAGCCTTTACATACGATCATATAGTTTCAGCCTTTTGTGTTCTGCCTTTTGAAATTTAGAATTATGTTAGCATCTCAATATCCCGGTTTTGTGACAAAATATTGAATTCGAAAATTCAGCCAAGAGTTTGGATCTTGTACCGACTTGTCGAACCCTCTAAGCAGAATACCCTATGCAAAATTCTTGAAGTGGTTGGCAACATTCGTCGTATTAAAAAATCAATATCACAGATCCGATGCAAAATAAGCGGTAAAAATGATCCAAACTAATCAAGTGCTATTCATTTTTTCACATTGTGAACATAAACTGAGATACCGCATAAAAATAATTGTATTGTTGGCAACACTGATGATCAAATTAAAAAAAAACCTCAATATCTCAGATCTGATGCGAGAGAGGCAATTGGAATATTTAACAATGTTCACGTCTACCCGAATGCAGATCATTATTTCTGCGTTACACCAATAATCTTGTTTCTGGCAACACTGATCCTGCTCCTAAGATATGGAGAATTAATTCTCCAGAGTTCCTCTCAGGAATTCTCCAGAATTCCTCTCAGAAAATCTCCAGAATTCCTCTCAGGAATTCTCCAGAACTCCTCACAGGAATTCTCCGGAATTCCTCTCAGAAATTCTCCGGAATTCCTCTCAGAAATTCTCCGGAATTCCTCTCAGAAGTTCTCCAGAATTCCTCTCAGAAGTTCTCCAGAATTCCTCTCAGGAATTCTCCAGAACTCCTCTCAGGAATTCTCCAGAATTCCTCTCAGGAATTCTCCGAAATTCCTCTCAGGAATTCTCCGAAATTCCTCTCAGAAATTCTCCGGAATTCCTCTCAGAAATTCTCCGGAATTCCTCTCAGAAGTTCTCCAGATTCCTCAAAGGAATTCTCCGGAATTCCTCTCAGGAATTCTCCGGAATTCCTCTCAGGAATTCTCCGGAATTCCTCTCAGGAATTCTCCGGAATTCCTCTCAGGAATTCTCCGGAATTCCTCTCAGGAATTCTCCGGAATTCCTCTCAGGAATTCTCCGGAAATCCTCCCAGGAATTCTCCGGAATTCCTCTCAGGAATTCTCCGGAATTCCTCTCAGGAATTCTCCGGGATTCCTCTCAGGAATTCTCCGGGATTCCTCTCAGGAATTCTCCGGGATTCCTCTCAGGAATTCTCCGGGATTCCTCTCAGGAATTCTCCGGGATTCCTCTCAGGAATTCTCCGGAATTCCTCTCAGGAATTCTCCGGAATTCCTCTCAGGAATTCTCCGGAATTCATCTCAGGAATTCTCCGGAATTCCTCTCAGGAATTCTCCAGAATTCCTCTCAGGAATTCTCCGGAATTCCTCTCAGAAATTCTCCGGAATTCCTCTCAGAAATTCTCCAGAATTCCTCTCAGGAATTCTCCGAAATTCCTCTCAGAAATTCTCCGGAATTCCTCTCAGAAATTCTCCGGAATTCCTCTCAGAAGTTCTCCAGATTCCTCAAAGGAATTCTCCGAAATTCCTCTCAGAAATTCTTTGGAATTCCTCCCAGGAATTCTCCGGAATTCCTCTCAGGAATTCTCAGGAATTCCTCTCAGGAATTCTCCGGAATTCCTCTCAGGAATTCTCCGGAATTCCTCTCAGGAATTCTCCGGAATTCCTCTCAGGAATTCTCCGGAATTCCTCTCAGGAATTCTCCGGGATTCCTCTCAGGAATTCTCCGGGATTCCTCTCAGGAATTCTCCGGAATTCCTCTCAGGAATTCTCCGGAATTCCTCTCAGGAATTCTCCGGAATTCCTCTCAGGAATTCTCCGGAATTCCTCTCAGGAATTCTCCGGAATTCCTCTCAGGAATTCTCCGGAATTCCTCTCAGGAATTCTCCGGAATTCCTCTCAGGAATTCTCCGGAATTCCTCTCAGGAATTCTCCGGAATTCCTCTCAGGAATTCTCCGGAATTCCTCTCAGGAATTCTCCGGAATTCCTCTCAGGAATTCTCCGGAATTTCTCTCAGGAATTCTCCGGAATTCCTCTCAGGAATTCTCCGGAATTCCTCTCAGGAATTCTCCGGAATTCCTCTCAGGAATTCTCCGGAATTCCTCTCAGGAATTCTCCGGAATTTCTCTCAGGAATTCTCCGGAATTTCTCTCAGGAATTCTCCGGAATTTCTCTCAGGAATTCTCCGGAATTCCTCTCAGGAATTCTCCGGAATTCCTCCCAGGAATTCTCCGGAATTCCTCCCAGGAATTCTCCGGAAATCCTCCCAGGAATTCTCCGGAATTCCTCTCAGGAATTCTCCGGAATTCCTCTCAGGAATTCTCCGGAATTCCTCTCAGGAATTCTCCGGAATTCCTCTCAGGAATTCTCCGGAATTCCTCTCAGGAATTCTCCGGAACTCCTCTCAGGAATTCTCCGGAATTCCTCTCAGGAATTCTCCGGAATTCCTCTCAGGAATTCTCCGGAATTCCTCTCAGGAATTCTCCGGAATTCCTCTCAGGAATTCTCCGGAATTCCTCTCAGGAATTCTCCGGAATTCCTCTCAGGAATTCTCCGGAATTCCTCTCAGGAATTCTCCGGAATTCCTCTCAGGAATTCTCCGGAATTCCTCTCAGGAATTCTCCGGAATTCCTCTCAGGAATTCTCCGGAATTCCTCTCAGGAATTCTCCGGAATTCCTCTCAGGAATTCTCCGGAATTCCTCTCAGGAATTCTCCGGAATTCCTCTCAGGAATTCTCCGGAATTCCTCTCAGGAATTCTCCGGAATTCCTCTCAGGAATTCTCCGGAATTCCTCTCAGGAATTCTCCGGAATTCCTCTCAGGAATTCTCCGGAATTCCTCTCAGGAATTCTCCGGAATTCCTCTCAGGAATTCTCCGGAATTCCTCTCAGGAATTCTCCGGAATTCCTCTCAGGAATTCTCCGGAATTCCTCTCAGGAATTCTCCGGAATTCCTCTCAGGAATTCTCCGGAATTCCTCTCAGGAATTCTCCGCAATTCCTCCCAGGAATTCTCCGGAATTCCTCCCAGGAATTCTCCGGAATTCCTCCCAGGAATTCTCCGGAATTCCACTCAGGAATTCTCCGGAATTTCTCTCAGGAATTCTCCGGAATTCCTCTCAGGAATTCTCCGGAATTCCTCCCAGGAATTCTCCGGAAATCTTTTCAGGAATTCTCCGGAAATCCTCTCAGGAATTCTCCGGAAATCCTCTCAGGAATTCTCCGGAATTCCTCTCAGGAATT
Source organism: Aedes albopictus (assembly GCF_035046485.1). Taxonomy (NCBI): domain Eukaryota; kingdom Metazoa; phylum Arthropoda; class Insecta; order Diptera; family Culicidae; genus Aedes; species Aedes albopictus. The sequence goes on from NC_085136.1 coordinate 32,461,641, forward strand.
CTCCGGAATTCCTCTTAGGAATTCTCCGGAATTCCTCTCAGGAATTCTCCGGAATTCCTCTCAGGAATTCTCCGCAATTCCTCTCAGGAATTCTCCGCAATTCCTCCCAGGAATTCTCCGGAATTCCTCCCAGGAATTCTCCGGAATTCCACTCAGGAATTCTCCGGAATTTCTCTCAGGAATTCTCCGGAATTCCTCTCAGGAATTCTCCGGAATTCCTCCCAGGAATTCTCCGGAAATCTTTTCAGGAATTCTCCGGAAATCCTCTCAGGAATTCTCCGGAAATCCTCTCAGGAATTCTCCGGAATTCCTCTCAGGAATTCTCCGGAATTCCTCTCAGGAATTCTCCGGAATTCCTCTCAGGAATTCTCCGGAATTCCTCTCAGGAATTCTCCGGAATTCCTCTCAGGAATTCTCCGGAATTCCTCTCAGGAATTCTCCGGAATTCCTCTCAGGAATTCTCCGGAATTCCTCTCAGGAATTCTCCGGAATTTCTCTCAGGAATTCTCCGGAATTCCTCTCAGGAATTCTCCGGAATTCCTCTCAGGAATTCTCCGGAATTCCTCTCAGGAATTCTCCGGAATTCCTCTCAGGAATTCTCCGGAATTCCTCTCAGGAATTCTCCGCAATTCCTCCCAGGAATTCTCCGGAATTCCTCCCAGGAATTCTCCGGAATTCCACTCAGGAATTCTCCGGAATTTCTCTCAGGAATTCTCCGGAATACCTCTCAGGAATTCTCCGGAATTCCTCCCAGGAATTCTCCGGAAATCTTTTCAGGAATTCTCCGGAAATCCTCTCAGGAATTCTCCGGAAATCCTCTCAGGATTTCTCCGGAATTCCTCTCAGGAATTCTCCGGAATTCCTCTCAGTAATTCTCCGGGATTCCTCTCAGGAATTCTCCGGAAATCCTCCCAGGATTCTCCGGAATTCCTCTCAGGAATTCTCCGGAATTCCTCTCAGGAATTCTCCGGAATTCCTCTCAGGAATTCTCCGGAATTCCTCTCAGGAATTCTCCGGAATTCCTCTCAGGAATTCTCCGGAATTCATCTCAGGAATTCTCCGGAATTCCTCTCAGGAATTCTCCGGAATTCCTCTCAGGAATTCTCCGGAATTCCTCTCAGGAATTCTCCGGAATTCCTCTCAGGAATTCTCCGGAATTCCTCTCAGGAATTCTCCGGAATTCCTCTCAGGAATTCTCCGGAATTCCTCTCAGGAATTCTCCGGAATTCCTCTCAGGAATTCTCCGGAATTCCTCTCAGGAATTCTCCGGAATTCCTCTCAGGAATTCTCCGGAATTCCTCTCAGGAATTCTCCGGAATTCCTCTCAGGAATTCTCCGGAATTCCTTTCAGGAATTCTCCGGAATTCCTTTCAGGAATTCTCCGGAATTCCTCTCAGGAATTCTCTGGAATTCCTCTCAGGAATTCTCCGGAATTCCTCTCAGGAATTCTCCGGAATTCCTCTCAGGAATTCTCCAGCATTCCTCTCAGGAATTCTCCGGAATTCCACTCAGGAATTCTCCGGAATTTCTCTCAGGAATTCTCCGGAATTCCTCTCAGGAATTCTCCGGAATTCCACTCAGGAATTCTCCGGAATTTCTCCCAGGAATTCTCCGGAATTCCTCTCAGGAATTCTCCGGAATTCCTCCCAGGAATTCTCCGGAATTCCTCCCAGGAATTCTCCGGAACTCCTCCCAGGAATTCTCCGGAAATCTTCTCAGGAATTCTCCGGAAATCCTCTCAGGAATTCTCCGGAATTCCTCTCAGAAATTCTCCGGAATTCCTCTCAGGAATTCTCCGGAATTCCTCTCAGGAATTCTCCGGAATTCCTCTCAGGAATTCTCCGGAATTCCTCTCAGGAATTCTCCGGAATTCCTCTCAGTAATTCTCCGGGATTCCTCTCAGGAATTCTCCGGAATTCCTCTCAGTAATTCTCCGGAAATCCTCCCAGGAATTCTCCGGAATTCCTCTCAGGAATTCTCCGGAATTCCTCTCAGGAATTCTCCGGAATTCCTCTCAGGAATTCTCCGGAATTCCTCTCAGGAATTCTCCGGAATTCCTCTCAGGAATTCTCCGGAATTCCTCTCAGGAATTCTCCGGAATTCCTCTCAGGAATTCTCCGGAATTCCTCTCAGGAATTCTCCGGAATTCCTCTCAGGAATTCTCCGGAATTCCTCTCAGGAATTCTCCGGAATTCCTCTCAGGAATTCTCCGGAATTCCTCTCAGGAATTCTCCGGAATTCCTCTCAGGAATTCTCCGGAATTCCTCTCAGGAATTCTCCGGAATTCCTCTCAGGAATTATCCGGAATTCCTCTCAGGAATTCTCCGGAATTCCTCTCAGGAATTCTCCGGAATTCCTCTCAGGAATTCTCCGGAATTCCTCTCAGGAATTCTCCGGAATTCCTCTCAGGAATTCTCCGGAATTCCTCTCAGGAATTCTCCGGAATTCCTCTCAGGAATTCTCCGGAATTCCTCTCAGGAATTCTCCGGAATTCCTCTCAGGAATTCTCCGGAATTCCTCTCAGGAATTCTCCGGAATTCCTCTCAGGAATTCTCCGGAATTCCTCTCAGGAATTCTCCGGAACTCCTCTCAGGAATTCTCCGGAATTCCTCTCAGGAATTCTCCGGAATTCCTCTCAGGAATTCTCCGGAATTCCTCTCAGGAATTCTCCGGAATTCCTCTCAGGAATTCTCCAGTATTCCTCTCAGGAATTCTCCGGAATTCCACTCAGGAATTCTCCGGAATTTCTCTCAGGAATTCTCCGGAATTCCTCTCAGGAATTCTCCGGAATTCCACTCAGGAATTCTCCGGAATTTCTCCCAGGAATTCTCCGGAATTCCTCTCAGGAATTCTCCGGAATTCCTCTCAGGAATTCTCCGGAATTCCTCTCAGGAATTCTCCGGAATTCCTCTCAGGAATTCTCCGGAATTCCTCCCAGGAATTCTCCGGAATTCCTCCCAGGAATTCTCCGGAATTCCTCCCAGGAATTCTCCGGAACTCCTCCCAGGAATTCTCCGGAAATCTTCTCAGGAATTCTCCGGAAATCCTCTCAGGAATTCTCCGGAATTCCTCTCAGGAATTCTCCGGAATTCCTCTCAGGAATTCTCCGGAATTCCTCTCAGGAATTCTCCGGAATTCCTCTCAGGAATTCTCCGGAATTCCTCTCAGTAATTCTCCGGGATTCCTCTCAGGAATTCTCCGGAATTCCTCTCAGTAATTCTCCGGAAATCCTCCCAGGAATTCTCCGGAATTCCTCTCAGGAATTCTCCGGAATTCCTCTCAGGAATTCTCCGGAATTCCTCTCAGGAATTCTCCGGAATTCCTCTCAGGAATTCTCCGGAATTCCTCTCAGGAATTCTCCGGAATTCCTCTCAGGAATTCTCCGGAATTCCTCTCAGGAATTCTCCGGAATTCCTCTCAGGAATTCTCCGGAATTCCTCTCAGGAATTCTCCGGAACTCCTCTCAGGAATTCTCCGGAATTCCTCTCAGGAATTCTCCGGAATTCCTCTCAGGAATTCTCCGGAATTCCTCTCAGGAATTCTCCGGAATTCCTCTCAGGAATTCTCCGGAATTCCTCTCAGGAATTCTCCGGAATTCCTCTCAGGAATTCTCCGGAATTCCTCTCAGGAATTCCCCGGAATTCTTCTCAGGAATTCTCCGGAATTCCACTCAGGAATTCTCCGGAATTCCTCTCAGGAATTCTCCGGAATTCCTCCCAGGAATTCTCCGGAAATCTTCTCACGAATTCTCCGGAAATCCTCTCAGGAATTCTCCGGAAATCCTCTCAGGAATTCTCCGGAAATCCTCTCAGGAATTCTCCGGAAATCCTCTCAGGAATTCTCCGGAATTCCTCTCAGGAATTCTCCGGAATTCCTCTCAGGAATTCTCCGGAATTCCTCTCAGGAATTCTCCGGAATTCCTCTCAGGAATTCTCCGGAATTCCTCTCAGGAATTCTCCGGAATTCCTCTCAGGAATTCTCCGGAATTCCTCTCAGGAATTCTCCGGAATTCCTCTCAGGAATTCTCCGGAACTCCTCTCAGGAATTCTCCGGAATTCCTATCAGGAATTCTCCGGAATTCCTCTCAGGAATTCTCCGGAATTCCTCTCAGGAATTCTCCGGAATTCCTCTCAGGAATTCTCCGGAAATCCTCTCAGGAATTCTCCGGAAATCCTCTCAGGAATTCTCCGGAATTCCTCTCCGAAATTCTCCGGAATTCCTCTCAGGAATTCTCCGGAATTCCTCTCAGTAATTCTCCGGGATTCCTCTCAGGAATTCTCCGGAAATCCTCCCAGGAATTCTCCGGAAATCCTCTCAGGAATTCTCCGGAAATCCTCTCAGGAATTCTCCGGAATTCCTCTCCGAAATTCTCCGGAATTCCTCTCAGGAATTCTCCGGAAATCCTCCCAGGAATTCTCCGGAATTCCTCTCAGTAATTCTCCGGAAATCCTCCCAGGAATTCTCCGGAATTCCTCTCCGAAATTCTCCGGAATTCCTCTCAGGAATTCTCCGGAATTCCTCTCAGGAATTCTCCGGAATTCCTCTCAGTAATTCTCCGGGATTCCTCTCAGGAATTCTCCGGAATTCCTCTCAGTAATTCTCCGGAAATCCTCCCAGGAATTCTCCGGAATTCCTCTCAGGAATTCTCCGGAATTCCTCTCAGGAATTCTCCGGAATTCCTCTCAGGAATTCTCCGGAATTCCTCTCAGGAATTCTCCGGAATTCCTCTCAGGAATTCTCCGGAATTCCTCTCAGGAATTCTCCGGAACTCCTCTCAGGAATTCTCCGGAATTCCTCTCAGGAATTCTCCGGAATTCCTCTCAGGAATTCTCCGGAATTCCTCTCAGGAATTCTCCGGAATTCCTCTCAGGAATTCTCCGGAATTCCTCTCAGGAATTCTCCGGAATTCCTCTCAGGAATTCTCCGGAATTCCTCTCAGGAATTCTCCGGAATTCCTCTCAGGAATTCTCCGGAATTCCTCTCAGGAATTCTCCGGAATTCCTCTCAGGAATTCCCCGGAATTCTTCTCAGGAATTCTCCGGAATTCCACTCAGGAATTCTCCGGAATTTCTCTCAGGAATTCTCCGGAATTCCTCTCAGGAATTCTCCGGAATTCCTCTCAGGAATTCTCCGGAATTCCTCCCAGGAATTCTCCGGAAATCTTCTCACGAATTCTCCGGAAATCCTCTCAGGAATTCTCCGGAAATCCTCTCAGGAATTCTCCGGAAATCCTCTCAGGAATTCTCCGGAAATCCTCTCAGGAATTCTCCGGAAATCCTCTCAGGAATTCTCCGGAAATCCTCTCAGGAATTCTCCGGAATTCCTCTCCGAAATTCTCCGGAATTCCTCTCAGGAATTCTCCGGAATTCCTCTCAGTAATTCTCCGGGATTCCTCTCAGGAATTCTCCGGAAATCCTCCCAGGAATTCTCCGGAATTCCTCTCAGGAATTCTCCGGAATTTCTCTCAGGAATTCTCCGGAATTCCTCTCGAGAATTAAACAATATGGTAGTGCTCAACACATTTGGTTCACTTGGAGAAGTCATTGCAACCAAGACTGGAATTTACAATTTATGATTATGGATTTTTGCAGAATGTCTTCTTAAATGGTTAGGAAATTAGTAAATAAAATGACCAATTGGTTTTGTGGAACAGGGTTGCCCAGCGATATACAACAAATGGTTCTGTCACATGTTCAAAAACAGAAGCATAAACAAAACACGATAAACGAGAAAAATTACAGGAAAAAAATATAAAAAAAAACGTTAATTTAAAAAACGAATCTGAGCATACTCCCATTCATTATAATCAATAATCCCAGAAATCCATTTTCATACAATCAAACTCCACATCTATTGCTCAGATGAGCAACGAGTCAATCAAAGTTCAGTATGACGAACTTTCATCTACCTCTCCACCGATGCCGATTATGTATGATTAAGATGTGTAGAACTCAGTCACTGGATCAATTCAATAATTCCTGTCTCCAGCAAATGTCACCGCAATCGATGAATGCACTTTCCCTCCGTAATGGCATCCGTAATTTATGCAGACTCCCCATAGGTACACGCTCTCACATTTCAACCGCGGTCGCCATTCATCTCGGATTGCATGACCACCGCCATTTATCCAGTCGAGAGAACGATGACGACGACTACGGCGATAGATAGCTCGGAATCGGAATGAGTTTCCCGCGAAAACACGTCCATAAATCAACCTATGCCGCCGCACGCCGGCAGGCCAGGCAGGCGAGTAGACAGACAGCTCGTGGTGTGGTCAATCCGATATCAGCAGAGCACTGTTGCCTGCTTCCTACTGCTCGCCACTAGACGAGAAATTATTCTTCCTGGAAGCGGTGATCATATGAGTTCCCTAGGGCCATGCGTCTGCCTCATCCTTTGACGAGGTGACGTTAAACTAACCATGAGTCAGATGCTATGACAGTTGGATGATTTCCGGGAATCCCATATATCGATAGCAATTTTGTGACGTGTGGAGAACAGCCGATAAGAACAAACTCCTAGAGAAATTCCTGGATAAATTCCTGAAGAAATCTCTAGAGGAACCTTGTGGAATCTTAGGAGGAATTTTAGAAGGAATAACTGGAGGAATTCCTGGTGAAATCCCCGGAGGAATCCCTGGAGGAATTCCTGGAGGAATTCCTGGAGGAATTCCTGGAGGAATTCCTGGAGGAATTCCTGGAGGAATTCTTGGAGGAATTCCTGGAGGAATTCTTGGAGGAATTCCTGGAGGAATTCCTGGAGGAATTCCTTTAGGAATTCCTGGAGGAATTCCTGGAGGAATTCCTGGAGGAATCCCTGGAGAAATTCCTGAAGGAATCCCGGGAGGAATACTTGGAGGTATCCCTGGAGGAATTCCTGGAGGAATCCCTGGAAAAATTCATGAAGGAAACCTTCAGAAATTTCTGGAGGAATTTTTCACGAATTGCTGGTGGAATCTCTGGAGGAAATCCTGGAGGAATTCCTGGATGAATTCCTGGAGGAATCCCTGGATGAATTCCTGGAGGAATTCCTGGAGGAATCCCTGGAGGAATTCCTGGAGGAATCCCTGGAGGAATTCCTGGAGGAATCCCTGGAGGAATTCCTGGAGGAATCCCTGGAGGAATTCCTGGAGGAATCCCTGGAGGAATTCCTGGAGGAATCCCTGGAGGAATTCCTGGAGGAATCCCTGGAGGAATTCCTGGAGGAATCCCTGGAGGAATTCCTGGAGGAATCCCTGGAGGAATTCCTGGAGGAATCCCTGAAGAAATTCCTGGAGAAATCCCTGGAAGAATTCCTAGAAAAATCTGAAGGAACTCCGGGAGAAATCTCTGGAGGTATTCAAACGACAGATTAACAGTTTTCTTTTACTCTAATTGCGTTTATTTGCTTATGGCTGAGGAAATCTTAACTTAAAAGATATCCACTTGGCTTCAACTGGCAAGAAGAAGCAGAAAAATCTACAAACGATTGACAAAACGACGCTGCAAGAATATAAAGCATGTCGCATTTCTTTTTTCCGCTCTTCGACAGCAGGTGACCGTAATTTTAATTAAACTTGGAATTGTGTGCCCATCATTCCGGAGAGACCGAGCAGAGCAGATAACTCGGCCATGCTCGGCTTACACAATCATAAATTACTAACCCTCAGGGGGGTGAAGGAAAAATGCAGTGCAATGCAATGCAAAATTTTCCCGGTATTTGCAATATGAAGTGCATAAATATGATGAGCCACCCACCTCACCCGTATACTCGAGCAGGAATGAATAACTGACACATAACTGGAGCATACCAAAGTCAGGTATCATATTAAGACAAGGTATTGATCGGTTATCCAGGTATTGAAAATAACTTATTTTGGTATTTTGTAGGTATTGATAAAATACCTCAACGAGGTATTGGCTTAGTGTTGAGTACTGCTTGAGGTGTTATTCAATTATGGAAAAATAGCTATTTATATGGAAAAATCGCCGATTGTTATTAAGGTATTGCCATACCTGAAGTCATTATTCACGCGTTATGCACAGAATGCACACCAGTTATTATTTTAGGTATTTTACCTCTTATGCAGGGCTACTTAATACCTCATTCAGGTTGTAGGTATTCGGTTTTCCATACCTGAATTAGGTATTCTTCAGCTATTTTCTCCTGCTCGGGTAGATAAGAATAACAAAAAGAAAGTTGTTTCAGAGATTGTAACAGAGATTTAGTAATATCACAATTATAACAAGTTTTTATAATCATAACAATGTTTGATTTAACAATCAAGGTCGAAATGAACAAATACCAAGTTTTGATTCAGTTATGATATTTTAACTATTTTAATTTGATGCTACTCAAAATCTTATAAGTGTTACATACATCTCGATTAGGACAATATAACAGAAATATATCACAATTATATCTGCTTCTGATATAACTGACACATTTTGTTTCAATTCAGTCATATAGCATCAAATACATAAGGTGAAGATATGACGAAGCCACACTTCCATTTTTCAAGAGCACATATCTGAAGAACTGAATGTCGGTTTGCGCTGAAAAATTGATCGATTAGTTACCTGCTGGTGGTGACCAATCGATTAACTTTTCAGCACAAACCGACATTTGATTCTTCAGATTTGTGCTCTTGAAAAATCGAGGTGTGGCTTCGGCATATATTCACCATAATGCTGTCTGTAACAAATTTATAAAAAAAAATGATACAAGTTTATATATCTAATTCATTTTCAGGAATGCCATGATAAATTATATTATATTTTTTTTATTCTGTCCGGGTTTTACCCAAATGTTAGATGTGTAATAAATTGTGTTACAATTCTGATATCTCCTTACAAATCTTTAGTTGTTTTAACAAGACGTTGCATCTTATTTGTAAAAACTTTTGTTATATAGAAAAAGCTCGCCATTGCTGTAATGATTTTGACCGTTCTAATTTTGCTACTTATTTCTGGTCGGGTACCTGGCAGAACATGACGAACAATCCGGGAATCTCCAACTGCAGCACAACACAGATGAACTATCAATTATAAGTGACTTTTGTGCAGTGCTAAATTCACCGCCAAAGTAAGGCATGGTACACAAATTACGTAACGCTAAAATCGGCCATTTCAGACACCCTCCCCCCCCCCCTATGTAACGCTTTTTGTATGAAAACCCACAAATTTTTGTATGGATCGTAACGCAACGCTGGACTCCCCCCCCTATAGCGTTACGTAATTTGTGTACGATGCCTAATTTGTACCGTACTATTTGATGGATGGTCTACAAAAGCCTTCTAATTACATGCGCCCATTGTTCACGCTTTTCAAACATAACTGGAGCTCTGGGCTCTGGCAAACACACATGCGACGAATGTGCATTACCCTAACGTCGGTCGGCATTGCTCTCAAATTAGCAAATCTGGAACTCTCCTGTTGTGTGGCTTTTCCAACCCATGGTGAACCCCTGCGCGGAAGGAAGACAAGAGCACAAGCAAGCAAACATTGACGTTTCGCTTTCGCTGTTTGTATGTTTGCATATTCCCTAGCGAAGTCATCGTCAGTTTATCTTACCAACCACGTTTGTTATGCCAATAGAGAAGTCGAGCTACTGAAGGTGAACAAGAAAAAATGTGGAATCGTCTTCCCGGTGATGATGGATGCATCAACCCACACTCCGGAGTCGGAGCCCTCGAAACAATTATGCTGGTGCAGAGCTGGTGTCATCTTCGTAGTTGATTATGAGGCTTGATGAAAGTACTGATAATGCAACCGATTCGTCCCGTGTGTAACGAGCATCTAGTTATGATAACGATGATAGCCCTTACAGCAGGAATCAATATCATGTTATCAATTTAGTTACTGAAGTTATTCACAACAGGTTAGGGGAACGCGAATTTATAGAACCGAATTTTCAGTTCCAGCTACATGTGCAGTGCACATGTTGCACATGTCGACACGACGCCTCCGCCTTGATGTGGTGGTTTTTTTTCAAAGACAAAATTAGTCTACACCACCTGGTCGATAAGCCCAAGTCCCTCTAATATAGGTTCACTCGCTGGTTGAGCCAGGACCACATAACTTATATTTGTGTCGAATTTGTCAGTTTTCTCATGAGTTAACCTCTGAGTTAACTTCGGAGTTAACTTTATAATTCGACGCTTATGTTTGTAACGTATTCCAAGCTTTAGTTAAACGGGTGCCTCAGATGTTGCAATAACGGTTGATCACGTTGTAATGTTACTAATGTACCTCATCACCCAATTCATGCAACTGCGTTAATAATCTTATAACACTTAGCGCGCTCGGTAAATTTCATCATGCTGCTCAAAGTGTTGCCACAAATAACGCTTAGTTTGCTAAACTCAGTAATTTGCCTGGCGAGGCATGGGAGCCTAAACTCTTGCTTAGCAGAGTTTACTGAACAATTCAGCAAATTTTGCGTGGAGCGGACCTGGTGTGGTGGTTAAAGCACGTGACTATCACGCCGAGGACCTGGGATCGAATCCCACTCCCGACAAACTCGCAAAATGTGAGTTCTTCCTTCGGAAGGGAAGTAAAGCGTGGGTCCCGAGATGAATTAGCCTAGGGCTAAAAATCTCGTTAATACAAACAAAAGAAAAAAAAGAAAGCAAATTTTGCAGAATTACAGCTCGGCAAAATTCAGCAAAATTTTGCTGAAACCCTCAATCGATTTTTGATGAGTGTGCAGTTTATTATTTGTACTATCCCATAAAATTATGTATGATAAATTCGAACCCACGAGTGTTCCAACAATTATTTTACAATAAAATGTGCACAGCTAGTTGCGTTCGGTAATTTTTACCGAAATCTAAACTGCTGAGCGTTCAGTAACCGGTTTTTAACAAAATTTTGTATAAAATTATTAAATTTCTGTGAAAGCTTTTCGCTTGTCTGTCATACTCTAACGAAGTACGGTAAAAGTTGCAGACTCCCCCTTGGGAGCATCCACAGACACTCAGTTTCCTAATCCGTGCTGCTAGACGCAATGTCGAGAAGAGATATCGGTTTTTGAGCATTTGATGAATCCAATTGGAAATCATTGGAGATATACCATGACTCCGTGCGGCTTCCAACATGGCATCGAAAGGCACATTGTCAAAGGCACCCTCGATATCTAAGAAAACACCCAAACAAGATTGCTTGTGAGCGAATGCCTTCTCGATATCGTAAACAACCTTGTGTAAAAGAGTCACAGTGGACTTACCAGATTGGTAGGCATGTTGGTTCACATGAAGAGGCACGTTGGCCAGATGAACATCACGGATGTGATGATCGACAATGCGTTCTAAGCATTTCAGAAGAAAAGAGGTCAAACCGATAGGTCTGAAACTCTTTGCTTCTTCATACGACGCACGTACCCACTTTCGGAATACACTTCACAGTAATATCCCGCCAAGATTTGGGAATATACCCTGTAGCAAAACTGCAAACAAGTATTTTTTTATCAAAACATGTTTGAAATGATCAAATCCCTTCTGAAGCAAAATAGGATAAATCCCATCTGCCCCAGGAGATTTGAAAGGAGCACAGCTATTAAGTGCCAATCGATTCTATAGTTGCAATACTTCGAGCCGAGGCCAGGGAATCGTAACTACAAGAAAAGACATCAGGTTCATCCGAAGATGTAATATCCACACATTCAGGGAAGTGTGTGCTGAATAAGCATTCCAGAACTTCCTCATCAGAGGAAGTCAGATCGCCATTAGGCAAACGAAGTTCGTTCACTCGGAAATCCTTAGATTTCGCAAGGATTTTATTTAACCGACTAACTTCACTCAAACTGGAAACATTTGTACAAAGGTTTTTCCAGTCGGATCGTTCAGCAGACCGGAGAGCTTTCTGGTAGGACTTGCGAGCCGACCTGAATGCCTTCGATCCAGCCGAACGTCGTCTGTTCCAACTCTTTCTACATTGTTTCCTGAGTTTCGCCAGATCAGAGTTCCACCAAGGGGTTCCTCTTGTGGTCTTCACAGACCGCAGAGGGCAAGCTTCTTCAAAAGCTTCCATGATGAAGACCGTTGTAGTATCAACGGCATCATCTAAATCACTTGGAGTGTCAATTGATGGTGAGTATCCATGAAATTTGGCTGCAATAAAATCGGTAAAGAGATCCCACTTTGTTGACCGGGGATTCCTGTAACGCAAAATTTGCGAAGTAATATTCACATGTTCAAACATGTTCAAACAAGATGGTCAGATAAAGATTTTTCATCTGACACATGCCAATTGGTCAGTTCGTGACTAATTCTGCTAGAGCAAAGCGTTATGGGCGATTACCTATGTTAAGTAATCCAGAATCTGTACTACTTAAGTATTCCATCAAACTGAAGCCTCTCAAATTGATGTCTGAGTTGCCCCAGATTATTTGGTGAGCATTAGTATCACTACCAACAATTAGCGGAAAGCCTTTTGAAGTGCAGTATGCAATGACTTGCTTGAAAGCATCCGTAGGGGATGGTTCATCATGCGGTAAATAAACCGAACAATAAACGTATTTCCTGTTGAGATTTCCAACAGATACATCGATTGTGATAGCACATACATCTCTAGTAGTTAGTTCAGAGATAAGTGTAGCAACGATTGCGTTGTTGACAAGCACACATGCTCGAGGCATGACACGTGAGTTTGCCATTTCATTTTTACTGAAAGTAGCAAACACCGGATTCACAAGTTTTCCTAGATAGAAATTCCCCTTACGAAAGTAAGGTTCTTGGACTAACGCCACTTGGGCTGTACCATTTTGCACAAGTCTACAAAGATTGATTGTTGCCGTTCTTTTGTGCTGAAGATTGATCTGAGCTATCCTAACCGTAGCCAGTACCCAAACTAGGCAAAATTAAACTCTTAACAGTCACAGCACAAAACGCTGATGATATTGGATTGCCGGCGCCAGTAGTAGTCCCTCTCTTCTTGGCACTATTTTTACAGTGGAATTTGGCTATTCGACGTCCTTGCCTCCGCGTCTACTTTGGAATCCCCGATAAAATAAAAGTCGCAAAACACTGCGTTCGCTGCAGTGAACACCCAGGGTCATCGGCGGAAACGCAGAGTTCCTGCATGGAATTCTGGTGTATACACACCCAATGGTAAGGACTGTTCATTTTATAAAGAGGACAACTTTGCAAGGCTACAAAAAGAAAACGCGTAGTTCAAATTTGAGCAGCCTTGGTTAGTTGTTCAGTACATTATATTAGCAGATAATAACCATAAATAAATTGGGTTAAAATTATTGAACTTCATAGAAATGTAGCAAAGTGTTTCGAGAGATCAATTTTTCAATTCCCAAAAACTAAAGATAAACACAAAATTTCTGTAAAACATCGGTGTATCGTTTTTAATTGCATAAAAATGTTTGCCATGCTGCAGCAGTTTGAGTGATACATATTCTGGTAAAATATAAACCTAATCGGAATAATGGTTGTTGAGATATTAAAGTTACAAGTTGGACTCGATTTTCAGAATAAAATTTATTTGTTAAACAAAAATGTATAAAAATATTAAATTTAGAATGTTTTCAATGGATCTAGTCGAAAGTACTAATAATGCAATTTCAAATGCAGAAAACCGCTTTTTGATAGCATTGTTGGATTGGTTACTGTGCTTCATGGCAGTTACCGGAGATAAAACCGCTTCGTTCTTTGAAGGTTCTTCTAAATAACGATGTACTCTATTGCAAATACAACTTAACAATGATGTCGAAAATAAAAATTAACATGTAGTTATTTTCAAATAAGGTATATAATCACATAGGGTCAGACTTTGCTGAAAATAAATAATAATAAGCTTCTCTAGAATCAAAAACTTGCATTTATGGAGCAAAAAGTATGCAATTTTTCATTATGGCCATCATTAAGTATTAAATTTATGATGAAGAATGTACTTTAAAGCATATTTTTCTTCGGTATCATTTAGAATGCGATTCTCTTCTATACTGGACAAATTTTGAACTGATTCCGTAGTGTTATTGCATCACTGGACTTAAATAAGTATTTTTTATCAATTTCATTGATAACAAGGCAACTCACTATATCAAGCTGTATAATGCTTGGTGCATTATTACTGACCAACTATTACACTCTACCTTTAGAAGAATAGTATTAGGTCCCAACACATTGAAAAGTTCATGAAAATTTTAAAGTTCTGTATGTGGAAAGTTGTGTAGAATTTTGAGAAATGGGGTTTTATTGAGTTTTAACGAAAACCGGTTCAGTTCCATAACTAAGGACAATTTGTATAATGTTATATTTTTCCTACACTGTAGAATAGCTAGGGAAATTTATGCAAAAAACCGATAATGATTTTATTGAAAGATAAAAAAGATATCACACAAATAAGGTGTCCTCTTTATAAAATGAACAGTCCTTATATACCGACAAACAGCAGAAAAAAAAACATCAACTATCGCGCTATGACTGCTTTGCATAAATATGCATTCATTCACATACACTGTGGTGGAAAAGTGCACTGCAAGACGGAATTGCAGGCATCGCCGTCGTCGCATTTTTTTTCTGCCTGCGCCCCATAAAGCACTTCTGAAACTGTACGTACTTAAAGGCCACGCAATGCAATGGTCTGCTTCATCCATGTTGGATTTCGACCTTCGGACGAAACTCGGACAGTTGATTATTATTGCTATGCCAGGGCATTTCGATAGAAGAAATTTTCACAAGGCATAGCAATATCCCAGGAGAAATGATGTAGCAAACATAATTTTTCCTCTTTTTCGAAAAGAATATGGACCAATGAATGGATGCATATGGCTTGGTGAGCTCGTTTCATGCTATTCTCTTGTAAGTTACGGGCAAAATTTTTAACTGTGCATTCGTAGATATATGTAACTTAACGCTCTTACAAATATTGTGCAGTTCGTCACAACAAGTACCCGTTTATGAATGGGACCACCAGTACTCAAACATTGAGGATACAACTAATCCCAAGCAGTGACTGTGGTTTGCTTGTGTAAACACGCCCACAATGTATCAAACTTTTTTTTTCTGGTGTACTCCGCAAAACTCACCGTTAACACCTGTTTACAAACCCTTGCATTTGTTTGATTTGTTTGCAAACAAAAGCTCTCATCAGCTCTATCACGCACCGGTCAATCAATCAATCAATCAACCAATCACTGATTGGCTGGTGAGAAGGCGGTAACGATCGGAGCGACGCGCCCCATTAGCACTGGATACATCGATTTCAGGCAGACAAGCAGACACTTCCCACACTCGGCCGCGATATCGGTGTCTGTAGTAGGTCCCTACGAGTCATCGCACCATCGACGTCGCCGTCGTCGTCGTACCGATATTGTTTTGTCGTGACCAAACCGTGCGTCAAAATGCACTTGATAGGCGCTCCGGCCGGCCGCTGACGCGCCGCCGGGCGCGAGCTTGTGAGATGATAATCGCTTTTGCCTCCCCATAACAAGCGAAGCCACACGAACGACCAAGCAACAACGATCCAGCGCAGCGCAGCCGAGCTCAGCCGGTAAGCCAAAATGATGACTGATGGGATGGACTGGCTGGCTCGAAGGAACGGTCGAGAACGACCGGTAAAACAGCAACGAATGTTTACTCACAAAAAGTGCAATCGCAGTCCGTTTAATCCAGTGGTTATCGAGCTCTGACGGAATTCATCAGTAATATTCTGCTCCATAATCACGCAGAAAAATAAATTGTAAAAACAATTAAATTATAGTTCAAATCAACCAATTTTTCAATTTGTTATAGCGACAAACTGATTTCTAGTTTAAACTGAACTGTTCCATTGTTTGATAATACAAATATTTGCATTTGCCGAAATTTTTGACAGTTTGTTAGAACAAACATATGTTTGGTAGTTTCAACATAAAATAACAGATTGTTTTAAACGACTGCATTTTTGCAACTAAGAAAGCGGGAATGTGATTGTGTTGGTGACGGCAGCTCCTGCGGCAGCTCGGAAATCTATTTTTAGACACTCGGCAAGCGGATGGAAGCGAGAACAAATAAAAAAAAGGCAAAAAATCGAAACCGACCAACTTTTTGTGAATGCTGTCTTGAGTACCTGCGCGTTATCCATCACGACCAAAACTGCACTTGGAAGTAGGAGTGATGGATTTGCTACACTTTCTTCGTTGTGGTGTGAGTGCTTCCGGGCCATGTTTATGGTTCAAATTTTGTTGAAACAAATGAAGATTTTAACGTTATATGGAATGATGGGAATTGGTTGTTTTGATCGATAAACTATAAGTAAGAACAAAGAAATATAACTTTGGAATAAGTAAATGCTCAGTTTGAAAATCAACCATGCGTTTTATTGTTTTAAACAAGCTTCATTTTTCTGCGTGATACACGAATATTTTTACCTATTCCGGAGTAATTCGCGAATAGGGCGTAACTGACAAAGCAATAACAATGCGAAAACAACAACCGAATTTCGCTGTTACAGTTTTAAATCATATTTAGAATTAATTCAGAGTAACTCAACATGAACAAGTTTAAATGACACAATTCTGACACATTTTCTTGATTTTCTAAAAATACAGTGCGAATTTGGTCATTTTTGCACTAAAAACTGTATTTCTCGCGTTCAGTATCATACGGGCGTATCTACAATGATCGATTTGTCTTCATAGATTCTTTCTTCGGATTATTCCGGGAAATACGGCCAATATTCGGATGATCTCTTGGTGCGTTTCGGTGAAGGACGACTAGGACTAGCATCTAAAACAACAAAAACAACCGAAAATGTTTTGCCGACCAATTTATTAACCAAAGAGAGAATTGATGAAGAGAAATCGATAATTGTAGATACGCCTGTATGATACTAAGCGCGGGATTTATTTTATTACGTCCGAATCGATACCCGATAATGCTAAATACGCCCAATACTATGCGTCTTGAATCGATATAAATTTCAGCATCGCCTTTGACTATTCGCCTTGTTTCGATTTTGTCAGAATTTCGCCGTTTGCTTTCGCCGTATTTACGTTGTGATTTCAGTTTCGCCTTTTACTTTCGTAAACAAAACACCAGGAGTGGAAGGCGTAATTCTTGGTTTGTTTCGTGCGACGCCTTCCACTCAACCCGTAATTTTCAATAGCTAGAAAAGTGATACCAAGGAAAGTTTGTGAGTATTTAGTACAAAAATCTAGCATCATTTCACTCTAAAACTGTGTACATTTAGTCAGTTACGACCTTTTCGCGAATTTCTCCGGAATTAGGTAGGTATCTGCATTGTTATTTAACACGGAGTTTTTATCTAATTCCCGTCATAATAAACATTCGAGTTTATTCTTACACCTCGCCTAATGCCTAATGCCTAATGGCTAGTTTGATATCAATGACTAGTTCATAAATTAGCATTCATATCATGTACAAATATATTGTAGAACATCTACCATTTCGTCAAAATGATAAGTTTGAATAATTGTTCCTTCGAATTCTATTTTCATCTACTCCACGTCTATTTCGGGCACAATGGGGCACGTTCGGTGTAGTACTAGATTTGTAGTAATGAGCTGAATTTTAGTATGGTGAGAAGGTCAATTCTCCGTTTCTGCAATGAAATGGTGCAAAAAGTGTGGGTATTATGATTCCTTGCCTAATTTGATGCTGTTTGAGCAAAACTTTGGATAACTATTTTGTTTATGTTGCAAGAAATCGAGAAAACAACAACACTGTTGCCCAAAGTTTTGCTCAAACAGCATCAAATTAGGCAAGGAATCATAATACCCACGCTTTTAGCACCAATTCTTTGCAGAAACGGAGAATTGGCTTTCTCACCATACTAAAATTCAGCTCATTACTTCAAATCTAGTACTTCACCGATCTGTCCTATTAGAATTCAATAGGAAGCAATCAGTGAAGTACTAGATTGAAAGTAGTGAGCTGGATTTTTGTATGGTGAGATGATCAATTCTCCGTTTCTGCAAAGAAATGCTGCAAACAGCGTGGGTTATATGATTTCTTTCCTAATTTGATGCTGTTTGAGCAAAAGTTTGGGTAACTGTGTTGTTGTATTGTTTATTTCTTGCAACTTCAACAACACAGTTACCCAAAGTTTTGCTCAAACAGCATCAAATTAGGAAAGAAATCATATAACCCACGCTGTTTGCAGCATTTCTTTGCAGAAACGGAGAATTGATCATCTCACCATACAAAAATCCAGCTCACTACTTTCAATCTAGTACTTCACTGATTGCTTCCTATTCCCGGCACACCTTCAACGTGGCACTATGGTACATAGAGGATGGTCAAAAATTATGATTTAACCGTAGATATATTTGCGAAAAGTCGGTCAAATCGTCCACACAATCCAAATCAAATCATGTGTTCCAAGTACGATTCAGCAGCAAGCTTTTAAATTGAGATGGATGTACTTAGCTTTAGAATAACGACTAAATATTTCAATTAATATTCTTGCCCATCAGATCATAATACGTCATCACAGTGCAACGAAGAAATCTCTTTCTGTGTACAATACGTTGTTTCATATGCAGAAAATCCACGCACACATTTACTTGCATCCTTCCTAGGCGAAGATAACATGTTGTTCACATTTTACCGACGGGAAACAAATATTTATTTGATTGATTGAACAACTTTTGCTGAATTCTGCAGCAGTGAAATCCAACTTAAGTAGGTAGGTAGGTTCAACAAGTTGAACTGTGATGAAGAACAGTTCGGCTAGCTGTTGTTTTGGTGCGGTTGCCTTCGTCATACGCAAAACGAAAAAAATGTGAAGTCGTAAGGGCTGGATATTGATAGTCTACCTATCTACATCTTTTTGCTTCCAATGAGTCATTGGCAAAGGTAAGTTATCGACTTTTTTCATCTGATATGACGGGAATTAGCGCATATGACGAAGAAGATTTCTATCCTCTCTGAATAGTTGTTCAACAAATATGATATTCAGAATCAAGAAGAGTCGAGAGTTAAAGTCTATTAATTTTCGTCCATCTACGAACTAGGCTTGAATTGATGATTGGTTCGGTTATCTTCATTAAAGACGGATTCGCACAATCTATCGAGATAGAAAGAGAAAGCGAGCAAAGATGACCGTACAATTCAAAGTTGCTACTCCGCGATCGACCAGAATAATTTAAATTGAAAAAAGAACCAACCATTTTCGAGAGTTCTAAACTTTCATAAGTAAATAACGGCGCCGGCCACGTCCTAACGGTCATCGAGGAACGGAAGGAATGTTAGTGTGACGTACGTTGCTACTAGAGACTGAGATCACCTCATCTTCTCCACGACTGCCACGAGGAGTTTTGTTAGTGGGGAGCGGAAAAGTAATATGATCTGGATTCCCTTTGGTAAGCAATGTGAGTCATGCAACCTTATTTGAATATAAAAACAAACACGTATTCATTTTGACTAAAATATTACATATGTCGACACCTAGGATGACGAACCATTCAAATTAATTAGTCAATGCATAAATGAAAGAAAGATATCATTAACAAAGGGTGATTTGGAAACTTGTGCCGACACTTGACGTGGTTTAGTTTTATAAATCATCAAATAATTGTTTTAATATGGAACGAACTCACCGATAAAGTTCCATGTTTGGCTTCAGTGATGATGTGCTCCTAATCGAACGCGGACATAAGCGGCTCTTATCACTCTTATCAGGAGGAAATGGATATTTTATTAAAACTGTGTTTTGGAATTCATATCGAAGCTTGTCCTGACAAACTGTACATTGTTTATTTGTTACATAAACAGATATGGCTGTCAGAACGTGTCGTAGCAAGACATACTATTCCAACTTTTTGGAACATGGAAGAATAACATTACAGTAGTGTTCCGATTTTATCACGCCCCTTTTCAAAAATGCTTTTAAATATTCTACAAAATCTATACTCATTTTCAATATTTTTAACGTTGCAAATCGCGCCTACAACATTCACCTTAAAGAAGAGGGGGAAGACTTGCTCCCAAATGCAATAGCAAATGAATGAAAAATGAAGGACTGACGCGCGGAGGCCGTGATAAAATCGGAACTGTATTTGAATCCATCACAATAAAACAATAGCATGGAACGAGATCACCAATTTATATATGTATGTATTACCGGCGATAAATGCAACAACCGAAAAGCCCACCAAGCCGGCGCACACAAGAGGGAAACGAATCCCACTTGCCCGAGTCTCTTCTTCGCACTGACCGGTGGTTGTCTTTGCTCAGCGTCACTTTCTATCGGGATATTAACCCGTATCCGCCCAACAGAAAGAAAAAAATTCAAATGGCTGCCATTTCGTCAATTTTCAACCGATTTCTTTCATTTTTTGACCATTGCATTGTTTCGATGCCTAGTTTTAGGAAACCTATTGGTCATTTTTCAATTGTCCGACTATCCGGAGTTATTCCGGTGAGTCACTGGGTCACATCCGGTAAAAATGACCCCAACTTCCTTTCGCCACTCAATTTCATAGAGTAACTGTTGAAAATCTAGTTTCATTTTAACAAATTTTCATAATCTAGACCGCAGTGATATTTTCAGAAGCAAATTAGGCGATGTTACCAGTTCCAGGCTGGATCCCTGCTTGGAATCTACTCCAGGGACCCTCAGGGAACCGGCCCAAGAGCGGTCAAATATTATTTTTCGTTCAAGTTTAGCAATATGGGTATCAAACTTCAACATTTTCTAATACCAGTTAGAAAACGGTCACTAGAAGTTGTTTTGCGCACATTGGCCACCGGGAGGACCGATCCGGTGATCCCACGCGGAACAAGATGTCGGCCATTTTGAAAACTGTTTGCATCCCACACTGGGCAGAACGCTAGTGCTCTGGATAACCACCCTAGAGGTTTCGTATCTTCAGAGAAATGTCTTGTAACAGTTTTTACTATAATCTGGTTATCTAATACTTGATCTAGATAAGTTGCAACTGATCTAGATCAGTTCTATCTTTTCATAGAAGTGTCCTAGAAGAAAAATTTCTTCTGCAAATATGTTCATACTGCTGTTTTTGACATTTCTTCCGAAGGCACCTGGGCTGTAAAATGTAAACAAAAGGCACAGTGGGCCACTTCATGAAAAATGTAAAAAAAAAATCATGTTTGATCAATTTTTCGTGAAAAAATATTCTAAAAGAATGCTTTTACTGCACGTTTGCAACCGTATCCGCCCAACAGAAAACAAAATATTCAAATGAGTGCCTTTTCATCAATTTTCAACCGATTTCTTTCATCTTAGAACCATTTGAATCGTATTGATGTCTAGTTTCAGGAAGCCTGTTGGTCATTTTTGGATTGTCCGCCTATCCGGAGTTCCCTTTGGGGCTAAATTTCTTAGTTTTAATGCTCAAATTCCAGTTATTTTTCAACGAATTTTCACAGTTTAGCCCATAATGATACTTTCAGAAGCAAATTAGGCTTCCCATACTTGGATTTTTCTCCAGAGCCCTCAGGGAACCGATCCAAGTGTGGTCAAATATTATTTTTTGTCCGAGTTTAGCAATATGGGTATCAAACTTCATCATTTTCTGATGCCAGATAGGAAATGGTCATTAGAAGTTTTTTTTGGGCATATTGGTCTCAGGTAATTCTGTTCCGATGATCCCCCGGGTAGCTAGATATCGGCTATTTGGAAAATTGCTTGCGTCTCGATGGTATAAATGTCTAACTTCAGCATATGCAAAGTTCGTTTGATATACAGTTATGAGCAGATGTTTCTGCGATATTAGCCTCCCAGAGTACCGTTCCGATGAACCCTGAGGAACTAGACAAGAGCCGTTCAAAAACCACGTAGACTTTTAGGGAGGGAGGTCTGGTCAAAGTTTATGCTCCATAATTTCGAAATTTTGAATGAACGAAAGTCTAAAAGTGGGTAGGGGTGTTTTGAGATGACCAAAATTCGGTCTACGTGATTTATGAACGACCCCAAATAAAACAGTAGTATTACTGGAAAAGCACGATTGTCGACGTTTTCAACACGAAGATGTGAAAATAACGTTATTCTATGTTTTGCAAAGTTGTTACATATTTGACACTATACACACGGAAGACAGTCCCGGTGTTCCCCCGGGAAATCTGCATCCGGAGAAATTGAAGTATGCCGCACCACATCAGTATAGACATTTTTTTTTCTAACCAATTGGTACAACGGTTTCGAAATGTCGTCTATTCAAGGCATGGATTGTTTGAAAGAATGTTTCGGTGTTATCCCGTGGTGTGGTGGCGTGTATTTTTCAATTCGGCTCATTTTAGAAGCTCATCCTGAGAATTTGACATATGAAAAACTTGTGCCGCTAAGAATTGAAACATACCGTACCACAGTAATACGAAATCTATTACTGTCGCGCTTATCTTTTATTAGAGTCCTGCGGCGGTCGTACGCTCGCAAGGCATACCGCCGCATGACAGTCGCAAGGCCAAACAAAAGAAAAAGTGATCCCGCCAAAAACAAAAGCACTTGGGTTTCGCGAAGTGACAGATGTTTTTGAATGTATTTGTGACGAACGGCAAGAGTAGCTCAGTGGAATGAGTGTTCTTGCTGTCAAACCCCATATAGTGGAATTATATACTTTTAAATCTGGCGACGCTGTTATGATTAGTGACTGTCGCGCTAATATCAGAAGCCAGAGGCAGATAATCGCCATATTCTGATTTTTCTTGAGAGGCATAATACTTCATTTGTTTTTCAACACAAGTGTGTACTCCCACTGAACCTGTTTTGTGGTGGCTTGTCAGTTTTACAAGAAAAAAAATTGTGACTTTCTTGTAGAACTGGCCTAGCGGCACAAGTTTTTCATATGTCAAATTCTCAGGTTGAGCTTCTGAAATGAGCCGTATTGAAAAATATTTCAATTTCTTCGAAAACAGTTTCCACGGGATAACACCGAAACATTCTTTCAAACAATCCATGCCTTGAATAGACGACATTTTGAAACCGTAGTACCAATTGGTTAGAAAAAAAATGCCTATACTGATGTGGTGCGGCATACTTCAATTTCTCCGGATGCAGATTTCCCGGGGGAACACCGGGACTGTCTTCCGTGTGTATAGTGTCAAATATGTAACAACTTTGCAAAACATAGAATAACGTTATTTTCACATCTTCGTGTTGAAAACGTCGACAATCGTGCTTTTCCAGTAATACTACTGTTTTATTTGGGGTCGTTCATAAATCACGTAGACCGAATTTTGGTCATCTCAAAACACCCCTACCCACTTTTAGACTTTCGTTCATTCAAAATTTCGAAATTATGGAGCATAAACTTTGACCAGACCTCCCTCCCTAAAAGTCTACGTGGTTTTTGAACGGCTCTTGTCTAGTTCCTCAGGGTTCATCGGAACGGTACTCTGGGAGGCTAATATCGCAGAAACATCTGCTCATAACTGTATATCAAACGAACTTTGCATATGCTGAAGTTAGACATTTATACCATCGAGACGCAAGCAATTTTCCAAATAGCCGATATCTAGCTACCCGGGGGATCATCGGAACAGAATTACCTGAGACCAATATGCCCAAAAAAAACTTCTAATGACCATTTCCTATCTGGCATCAGAAAATGATGAAGTTTGATACCCATATTGCTAAACTCGGACAAAAAATAATATTTGACCACACTTGGATCGGTTCCCTGAGGGCTCTGGAGAAAAATCCAAGTATGGGAAGCCTAATTTGCTTCTGAAAGTATCATTATGGGCTAAACTGTGAAAATTCGTTGAAAAATAACTGGAATTTGAGCATTAAAACTAAGAAATTTAGCCCCAAAGGGAACTCCGGATAGGCGGACAATCCAAAAATGACCAACAGGCTTCCTGAAACTAGACATCAATACGATTCAAATGGTTCTAAGATGAAAGAAATCGGTTGAAAATTGATGAAAAGGCACTCATTTGAATATTTTGTTTTCTGTTGGGCGGATACGGTTGCAAACGTGCAGTAAAAGCATTCTTTTAGAATATTTTTTCACGAAAAATTGATCAAACATGATTTTTTTTTTTACATTTTTCATGAAGTGGCCCACTGTGCCTTTTGTTTACATTTTACAGCCCAGGTGCCTTCGGAAGAAATGTCAAAAACAGCAGTATGAACATATTTGCAGAAGAAATTTTTCTTCTAGGACACTTCTATGAAAAGATAGAACTGATCTAGATCAGTTGCAACTTATCTAGATCAAGTATTAGATAACCAGATTATAGTAAAAACTGTTACAAGACATTTCTCTGAAGATACGAAACCTCTAGGGTGGTTATCCAGAGCACTAGCGTTCTGCCCAGTGTGGGATGCAAACAGTTTTCAAAATGGCCGACATCTTGTTCCGCGTGGGATCACCGGATCGGTCCTCCCGGTGGCCAATGTGCGCAAAACAACTTCTAGTGACCGTTTTCTAACTGGTATTAGAAAATGTTGAAGTTTGATACCCATATTGCTAAACTTGAACGAAAAATAATATTTGACCGCTCTTGGGCCGGTTCCCTGAGGGTCCCTGGAGTAGATTCCAAGCAGGGATCCAGCCTGGAACTGGTAACATCGCCTAATTTGCTTCTGAAAATATCACTGCGGTCTAGATTATGAAAATTTGTTAAAATGAAACTAGATTTTCAACAGTTACTCTATGAAATTGAGTGGCGAAAGGAAGTTGGGGTCATTTTTACCGGATGTGACCCAGTGACTCACCGGAATAACTCCGGATAGTCGGACAATTAAAAAATGACCAATAGGTTTCCTAAAACTAGGCATCGAAACAATGCAATGGTCAAAAAATGAAAGAAATCGGTTGAAAATTGACGAAATGGCAGCCATTTGAATTTTTTTCTTTCTGTTGGGCGGATACGGGTTAAAGAATTATTGACATTGTTGAAAGGCAACAGATGTTTTTAAGATGTCTGTCATGAAATCTGAGGTCAATGAGCGGATTATATCTCATGTTTGATGTCATTTGAAAATAGCAAACGTAGACGTAGACTTCGACTATAGAAAAGTGATGAATATCCCAAGAACTCAAAGAATTGTATATTGGAAATTCTAAACTTTGAACCGATAGCAACTTAAGCAATAATTAAACAACAAGCTATGCAAACTGCTGTTGTAACAGTTTGTTTATAAGGGAAACAATTACAGGGGATAGACAAAATGATCGGGACAGGCAAAATTTTCACTTTTCAAAAAATGTTCAACTGCTGTAACTTTTCGAAAAGAGAATACTTTTTTTTTTTCAAATTCCTACTGTAAGTTCATCAGTTCTAGTTGTGTATCAGTGGTCCAAATTTGAAGAAGATCGGGCTATTTCCCATAAAGTTATAAGATTCTTGAAAAAGGTAAAATTATCCGAAAGCCAACTTTGAGCTTTTATATCTCCGGATTTAATAAACCGATTGCAATGAAATTTTGACCATTTATGACTTATATTATGAACTCTGGAAAACATTTGACTTCACTTAAAATTTTTAACATGAGAAAAAGTTTTTGAAAGAAGAATTTGGACCCTTGATGCACAACTAGTTGATGAACTAACAGTAAAAATTTGAGAATATTTGATGCACTTTTCGAAAAGTTACAGCTAGTTGAACATTTTTTGAAAAATTAAAATTTTGCCTGTCCTGATAATTTTGTCTATGCCCTGTAGCTTACAAATCGTAGCTTTTAATGAAATAAGTTAACGTTACACCCGTAGACTTTAGGATCTAAACTCAAGAACAGTTTGGATGACCTCGGATATCTCGACTGATCTGATATTGTCTATTGAACTTTTAGAAGACTAACTGGACATGATATATTACAAATCATAGCTTTGTATGATGAAAGAAGTTACCCTTACACCCGCATACTTAAGAATCTAAACTCAAGAATAGTTTGGATGACCTAGGATATCCCGACTGATCTGATATTGAACTTTCAGCGGACTTACTGGACATGATAGATAACAAATCGCAGCTTTTTATAATAAAAGCAGTTACCGTACACCCATAGACTTAAGGATCTAAACTCAAGAATAGTTTGGATGTCCAGAAAAAATATTCCGCATAACATTCTACCGTTTTTATACTATTGAATACCAAAACTACAGAAAAACTTAGAAAAAACTCCAGAATCATGCTTGGAAAAATTCCGGCTTCAAAGGGTTAATATCATATAGCGTTACGGCTGTCTCTCCAATAGACGTACTTTTGTGAGCATAAGGCACTTTTGATACATCTTATGCGACGTAACTGTGTCAAACTATAGATAACATGGTCATAAATTCCATTATACATGTAAATTAGCTGTTTGGGGTAAGACATTACGATTCGATAAGAAAAAAAAAACACAATGAAAACAATATTAAATATCACTAGCGTAGATGTTTGTTTTCGATCGCATACAATGCGAATGTGGTCAATGTAGCTTTGGTGAGTAACGAAGTCGATTGCTTTCTCGTTTCAGATTTGATTGCGCACATCAAGACAATGACGCTGCCCGTATCTGCTCGGCGAACAAGTTACGCGACGAAAGAAAAACTTCACAAAATATCCGCAATACAAACAAAAGTTGAATGGCTTTCTAACCATAGCGATGTTGATAGTTGTATCAACCAACAGTCATTTCTTCATATGAACACTTAGGGTAATTCGTCAATTGTTGAACTAGGATGGGACTGTTGTTTTTGTTTTGGTTTGATTTTTTGTGAATTTATGCAAAATACTTGAAAAATGACAACTTCAACCAGTCGATTCGCACAGTTTTCAGCCCGCTATCTCCAGTTTTGAAGAGATACTAAATCATTCAAACCTTAAGTCTAGACCACCAATGTTGAACGCATCGTTGGGTTAGCTCAGCCTTATGTTGACCAATTCTCGCTAATCGTTGAGGGGTTCACTTAGGTAGTCGGAATATTCAAATAATCGTCTGAAAGTTTGCCGTCCTCGTTGATCGTTAGGTAGGCACAAAGGGGATTTCATGGTTTCAAAAAGGTTGCAGGGACATATCAAGATATATCAGGGTCGTTTTATGTGGATCATAGGGGGATTTTATAAGGTTTCAGGGGGTTACAGAAGGTTCCTGGGAAGTATCAGTAGCGTTACAGAGAGGTCCATGGGGTGTTCAGAGCAGTTCTTGGAATTTTTAGGGATGGGAGTTTCAGGGATTTATTGAGTTTTTGAGGGCATTTCAAGGGCCGCCATGGGACTTCAGAGGGGCTTCGAGGGTTCCTGAAGGGTATTTTAGAGAATAACATTAGGTTTTAGGGTGGTTCATGGGGTATTCAGAGCGGTTCTCTGGATTTTCAGGAAGATGTAGGAGGTTTCAGGGATTTAATGAGTTTTTGGGGAGTTTAAGGGACCGTCCTTCGAGGCTTCGAGGGTTCCTGGGAATGAAACATGCGGTTTCAAGCGTTTTGAGGGGTATTTCAGCCATGATCTCATGAATTTTAAAAAAAGGTTCAAGGGGCGTATGAAGGTGTTTCAGGGTCGGTTCAAGGAGTTTCATGTGGAACATTGGGAGATGAATTTATAGAGTTTCTGGGGGTTTCAGAAAGTTCGTGGGAAGTATCAGTAGCGTTACAGTGAGGCTCGTGGGGTGTTCAGAGCGGTTCTTGGGATTTTTAGGAGGATGTAGGAGGTTCCAGGGACTTTTTGAGACGTTTCAGAGGTCATCTGGGACTTCAGAGGGGTTTCGAGGGTGTTCCAGGGAAAAACATGAGGTTTCAAGCGTTTTATGGGACGTTTCAAGGTATTGCAGTGAAGATTTCAGGGGCCATTCAAGGCCGTTTAATAACAGTGCTCAAAAGTAACGTTACACTAAATTTCGAAGCATCATAACTCCTTCGTTTTATATCCTAGTGTAAAATTATTGTATTGCTGGAAGCCTAATTATCAAAATAATTTTTCATACATAGTCAAAGTGAGGAATATTGATAAAAAGGGTCCATGCAAAGAGGGACACATCCTTAAAAATAGCGTTACGCTCTTCTAGCAATTCCTTCTGGAATGCACCAACTACTTCTTCATGGCAGGAATGTCACCAAGAAATTAAGCAAGAATTATAACCTTTCTTTTTATAAGTTCTCTAGTAATTTTTCCAGGAGTTGTACAGGAAATATCCCTGTAGATTCATGCCATAATCTGCTATAATCCGTGAATCAGGATAATGCAGGTCATCCAAACTAACTTGGAGTTTAGAACTTCAGATCTATACTCGTAACGGTAGTTATACAGGCTGTATAGAGTAACGTTGCATAATCAACTACGGTTGCCGAACCTGCTGGACGACTAATAGATATCAAGGTACATTCAAGGTTTCCCAAATCATCCAGCAGTTCAGCCCTTGACATCTACAGCTGTTACAAGTTGTTATATTCGCTATAAAGTCTTAAAGCAGCACATATCCAACAATTGTCTCTGACTCCCTTGGAATTGTACGAACCATTCCAAAATTCATTTGGGATGTTCCAGATTGGCCATACTGATCCGAAGAGCAGAACTTCAGATCCACACTCGTAACAGCAGTCGTAACCATTGCACAGAGTAACGATGCATTATTAGCAATGGTTATCGGACCTACTGGAAGACTAATAGACATTATTATATACTATTGGGACATTCAGGGAAGTTCAAACTTTCCTGAAGTGTTGTCATTTTGTCCTTTACATCTACAGTTGCACAATAGTTATTTTCGCTGTGTCCAACTATGATCTATGATCCCCTTGGAATTGTACGAACCATTTCTTAATTCATTTGAGGTATTTCAGATCAATCAAGCCACTCCGAGGAGCAAAGCTTCAAAGGTACACTCGTTACAGTAGTTATATCCGCTATTCAGAGTAACGTTGCATAATCAACTACAATTACTGAACTGACGCGAAGATGGATAAGAATTGTTATAAACTTTTGGGATATTCAGCGTCATCCAAACTGTCCTGGAGTTCAGTACTTGATATCTAGAGCCGTTACATTAATGATTTTCGCTATGAACGGTAACATCACATATCTAACGCTTATCTATGACCCCCTAGGGATAGTATAAATCATCTCAAAGTTCTTTAGGAATATTCTAGCCTAATCAAACTACTCCGAAGAGGAGAACTTCAGATCTACAGCATAACATATCCGCTCTTCAGACTAATTATGTTAACCGGAAGTACTGAAAGTCTTCTTCATATTAATTCATACAAACTTTTGTAAAATTCAGGGTCGTCCAAACTGTCCGGAAGTTAAGTCCTTGACATCTACAGCTGTACTATTTACGCCATGATCTATTATCCAAATATATTCTATGACCCCGTTGGAATTGTACGAACCACTCCGACTTTCATTTGAGATACTCCAGACCAACCAAACTATTCAGCAGAACAGAATTGTAAATCTGAAATTCTGTTCTGCTGAGCAGTTTGCTTGGTCTGGAGTTTCCTAAAAGAAAGTTGAAGTGGTTCGTAGAATCCGTCTTACAAAGTAACGTTGCCAATGGTTGCCGGACCTATTTGAAGATTGATTGATATTACTATATTCTCTTGGGACATTCAAAGTCATCCAAATTATCCTGAAGTTTTTTCCTTGATTGAAAATCTCTTTATAAAAGACACCTCAACCTGTTTTCTTGAAATCTGTAGCCGCTGCAGTCGTTATTTGCACTATTAATTGTAACGTCACATAAGCAACTGTAACCTAAAACCCCCTTGAAATTGTACGTAGTTAAAACCAATAAAACAACTGCAAATATCAGTTCTTTAGATCTACACATGTGACAGGATTTATTTCTACTACACTAAGTAATTAACGCAACCAACCATGCTAACGAAGCGAAGCGGTTGTCAATATCATAACCTTCTACTAGAATAGCTTCTTGCAGCTTCTGCATCTGCAAGAACTTCTCTACATATCGTATAATAACTCTTGTTGAGCTTCCCGAAGCTTCAGTCCTTACGGCTGACGATGTTTCATCAATCAAAACAGCAAAATATGTTGATGTTACGGCTGTAGATTCCATGTTCTGAATTACAGAATAGTTTGGATAATCCTGAATCTCTGGAAAACATCTCATAGCGTTTGTTTATATTCTGTCAGCTCCAATAAGCCTAGTTGAACGTGAGTAACACAATTCTGTGCAACTAGAAAGAATAATAACACTAGATGACTTCACTATGTTCATTAATGACAGTTTGGATGGCCTAGCACATCCGAAGAAAATCTTTCATATTTTTTCTATTGTCATTTTTATATTTTCTGACACAAAAACTGTAGAAATTCGGTTACAAAACTGTATAATAACTTCTGTAAAAAATTAGGCTCAGAGTTAAAAGTTCAGAAAAATAAATACAAGATCCAAATTCCAAGTGTTTTACTGGAATGTTTTAGCGGATTCTCGGAATTTTATTGAACTTTTATACTTTTAGAATTTACTATAACTATGATAAAAAATCCAGTTAATCAACATTTAATGATATTAATTCTAACTAAACTAGATATTGTTTCATGAATTCAATGAAAAATTTCAAAAAGTACGCATAGATATCTTGAGAAATCGTTGGACACTTACTCAACAAATTCGCCAAGATTTCTCAAAAATTCTCAAGATTTCTCGAAAAAAGTTGTTTTAAAAGTAGCGCGAAAATTGTTCTCTAAATTACTGCGGAGTGTTTTTCAATGATTCTGAAAGAAACAGAAAAAAACGAACCAGATGGAAGCTTCTCCTCAAATCGAAGATTAAATGATTCATGCATGATTGCTCGTCGAAATTTGGGAATTTCACAAAAAAAAACTCTTGTGAAGTTCCCACACAAAATTATCGTGCTTTCTTATTAACTGTGCCAGGAATACACTTTTGAATTCAGGTAATATTTATTCTATGGAGTTAGAATAAAAATATCTAGAAACACATTCGGAATATCACAAGCATTTTCAAATTTTTTTTCAGAAATTTCCGTTTGTATTTTGATTTTTTCTGAAAATTTCTTCGAACAATTAGGATCCTCAGCAAAGCATTTTCAGGATTTTTTTTTACTTCAGAAGTTGATGAGAATGACCTTACAGGTTACTAGTAGTTTTTTTATAATACATCCAGTTTATTTCATACTAGTAGTTAATATTTTTTTAAGTGTGAAAAAGTTTTTAAAAAATGGGCAAAAAGAGGACATTTATAAAGAAAATCTGGTATAAATTCTTCCACACAACTTTTAGACTCCAGTCGAAATTTTGACACATCTGTTGCAACTGTTTAACCGTCTCCATTTGAGAACCACTACCTTGAAACCGGCCGGTCAATCATGGGACGGCGTGGAGGTGCAGCGTTGATCAGCTCAACCCCGTCGTCAGGGCTCGCAAATGTATAGTGGGCTAATAGCGTCAAGTGCAAATGAAGCAAAACCGGGAAAATCCAGCATCGCACAGAGATACGTCATATACTGCATCTCGTCCATTTCTATAGCAGGAAGGTAGTAGGTACGTGGTGCTCTGTTTGGAAAGGGAAAACATGCCTACTGGCAGCATACATCAGGAGAGGATCATCACGCGTTGATTGAGTGATGTACGAGGGCTTTGCGCTAAAATGAACACATGGCGCGCATGGGATGGTGGGGGTCAAAGGTGAAAAAGCAGAGTGACGCCCATTTGGATAAGGAGTTAGCGCCAGGGGGAGATTGAGCGGTAACTGTGGAATACGTTACGTAATGATGGTTTACGAGAGCGTTTTTGTTTTTGTTGATCAAATTTAATTAATAATCTGAGTTCAACGTAGGTGTAACAACATGGAACGAGCTCACCATTTAAGTTCTTGTAGTTTTAGATGAAGTGAGCAGCTTTGCAGGATACAATAAATAACTTCATCAACCTGAAAGGCCAACTAGATCATCTGTTTGTCTCACTAACAAAGCATTCTTCCCATGACCACTGTGGAGATTCAGAGGTCGATAGCAACAATAGTTGTCTCATCCTAGTGATCGGAGATTGTTTCATCACGTAGTAACAACGCTAAAAAGTGTTTGGATTGGCGATAATCGAATCCCGACTAGAAGATTCTAACAAAAATATAACATTATTATAACAAACCCTGATATTTATAACTCATTGTGATATAATCAAGTTTTTATATCTTTGGGGTTTAAAAATATTATATCTCAATTATATCATATTATGTTATAAATGTTATTTAATAACTCATTGTGAAATAATTTAGTTTCAATTACTTGACATTCAGAAAACCATTTTGTACAATTGTATTAAAATATGATAGGAACTAGTTTTAATGAAGCTAAAACTTATATCATATTTTGTTATAATATTGATCAGATCATAACAAAATAGGTTATTATTTTGATTAGACCGTTGTACTTTTTGTAACAATTTCAGTTATTTTAACATCATTCTGCATCTAGTTTATAACATCATAAGTTATAGAAACATTTTATAACATCATAACACAATGTGTTATAAACTTGATAGATTTTTCTAGTCGGGATACCAATCGAGCAGAAAGGTAAACACATTGGGTGACCTCATGTGTGGATCGTCTCGAGAGAAAAAATAACTTCAAAGTTGAATGTATGTAATTCGCTAAAAATTTAATGTTGGTTAAACGAGTGAAGCCTTTTATTGAAATTGAATGTTACTTTCATCGAAAATTGTTTTTGCAGTACCATTTCGCTGGAAGAATGAAAGAATCAATTCGGAGAAATGATCTTTTCTCTGCAATCTTTTTATGTGAGATTTCGTCGAATCTTCCCCAAAAACCTGTAATGAAGCGACACCTTTCATTAGAAACTGTTAGATTTCTAGATGGAACAGATAAGTCGGTCGAGGCGGAGCTTACATTTGGAGTCCCCTTGCAGGCGTTTTTCAATCAACAATCAAGCTACTACCTCGCCATCGCACACTATCAGCAGCGGCGAAGCGTACCCATATCGATTGAATTCCGAGAACAAAAGAGAAACGCCGTTTTTTTTTCTTCCCCTTTGCCGGGGCTGGCTGACTGACTGACGTAAGACCGTGCAGTGAAATTATAGAACCGCGCACTTAGCACCACACGAGAAGTACACAAGGCAATAAATTCTCCAGTCAACCCGCGTTCCTTAGCACTGCTACAGTAATGGTCAACACATGTTTGAAATTGTGTCGATTTTGACTTTAAAGGAATGAAACCAAGTCAATCATCCACTGATCCAGCTTAAATTTCGACTGAGCTTCAGATAAAACCTGATAATTTTTAGAACGAACTAAAAACTCTAATGCCTTTTTTTTAGCAAAATATCTTTATAAACAAAATAAATAAATAAAGAAAAAATCAATAAAAAATATAAAAAAACCTTGAAGATGCCTTTAGCTCAATTTTATTTTGGTCAAATTGTTAGCATTTTTACACCAGCCAAAAAAAAAAACAAAAACAAAAAATATATAAATGTTCAAAATAAAAAAAATATAAAAAAAACCTTGAAGATGCCTTTTGCTCAATTATAGGACGAGACAGGATAAGTTGACAAAAATACCTTCATGTTTCGAATTTTGAGAAAAAATGTTAAAACAATTCCGCCAAAAATTCTTTTTGGTTAAATTGTTAACATTTTTACACCAGCCAAAGAAACAACTAACGAAAACAAAAAAAAAATATAAATGTTCAAAAAAAAAAAAAGAAAAACAAATAAAAATAAAAAAAAAACCTTGGAGATGTCTTTTGTTCAATTATAGGAAAAGACATGATAAGTTGACAAAAGTACCTTCATGTTTCAGATTATGAGAAAAATTGTTAAAACAATTCTGCCAAAAAATCATGTTGGTCAAATTGTTACCATTTTTACACCAGCCAAAGAAAAAAAAACAAAACAAAAACAAATATAAATGTTCAAAATAAAAAAAAAAACCTTGAATTGAGCTAAAGGCATGCTCAATTATAGGAAGAGACAGGATAAGTTGACAAAAATACCTTCATGTTTCGGACTTTGCGAAAACAAATGATAAAACAATTCCGCCAAAAATGCATTTTGGTCAAATTGTTAATTTTTTTACACCACCCAAAGAAAAAAAAAACATAAACAAAAAAATATAAATGTTCAAAATATATCCGAGACAGTTTTACATGACAATTCGAAAAAGTTGCAAATGGTTTGACCGCCACTGCATATTGCACTATTGAGTCTTGGCTCCTCGTTGGGCATCGCGCGCTGACATTAAGGAAACGAGCATTTCTAATAGTTTTCTTTTTTTTTTCTCGTTCGAATACCGACGAAACGTGCTTTCTAGTCAATTTGTTTTGACTCCGGGATTCAGTTGACGCGCGGTCGAATTTCGTGTTTTATTTACACGTGCGTGCAGCTCGACTATGTTTTAGGTGCCACCTGCAAGCGGAATGCAGTGCTGTAGTGGTGGTGGATTAAAAACAAACAAGCAAACGTTTCGTCGTCTCTGGTTTGATGGTGGCAGTTGATAAGGTATACTGGCAACAACAAAGCCTGCTCCTAGAGAATAACGGGGTTTTTCCCCGGTAATCGTGAAAGAGAGATCACACACAGTTCGTGTTGTTTTGAACAAACTGTTCATCGGCATGAGACTAATGATGCAACTACTCAGAAATTCTATAAAATAAACAACTGAGAGCTAGGGGAAAACTGGCAACACTGCCTCTTACCGAACGTCCGCCAGATTGCGATAGACACCGTTGCACTTACCTGAAAGAAAAAAGCAAAAATGAAATGGAAAGTATGATTAGACACGGTGCACACACTAAACAAAAGAGATAAGAAAGGCATTAAGCCGCGAACGATGGTCGTAAAGCTACCCAGAGTAATAAACGTCGTTGTTCGAATACAACAAATATGCCGAGCCGGCGCAAAAATGAAGCGAATGTGGAAGATGAGTTCATTACAAGCTGTAAAACAGCAGCGGTTTATCGAGTGAAGCTAACAACTTTCAAGGTCAAGAAAAAGATAGCAACACAGCTCTGAGATGATTCGCGACAAGATTCAGAATCATGAGCAGGATTCTCACAGAATCCTGAGCAAGACTCTCACAGAATCCTGAGCAGGATTCTCACAGAATCCTTAGCAGCTTTCTCACAGAATCCTCCGCAAGATTCTTACTGAATTCTTAGCAAGATCATCCCAGAATCCTGAGCAGGATCCTCAACGAATCCTGAGCAGGATTCTCACCGAATCATGAGCGGGATTCTTACAGAATCCGGAGCAGGATTCTCTCAGAATCCTGAGCAGGATTCTCCCAGAATCCTGAGCAGGATTCTCCCAGAGTCCTGAGCAGGATTCTCCCAGAATCCTGAGCAGGATTCTCCCAGAATCCTGAGCAGGATTCTCCCAGAATCCTGAGCCCAGAATCCTGAGCAAGATTCTCACAGAATCCTGAGCAAGATTCTCACAGAATCCTGAGCAAGATTCTCACAGAATCCTGAGCAAGACTCTCACAGAATCCTGAGTAGGATTCTCACAGAATGCTGAGCAAGATTCTCACAGAATCCTTAGCAGCTTTCTCACAGAATCCTCCGCAAGATTCTTACAGAATTCTAAGCAAGATCAACCCACTAAGCAAGATCCTCACCGAATCCTGAGCAGGATTCTTACCGAATCATGAGAAGGATTCTCACAGAATCCTGAGCAGGATTCTCACAGAATCCTGAGCAGGATTCTCTCAGAATCCTGAGCAGGATCCTCTCAGAATCCTGAGCAGGATCCTCTCAGAATCCTGAGCAGGATCCTCTCAGAATCCTTGACAGCATTCTCTCAGAATCCTTGGCAGGATTCTCTCAGAATCCTTGGCAGGATTCTCTCAGAGTCCATGGCAGGATTCTCTCAGAGTCCTTGGCAGGATTCTCTCAGAATCCTTGGCAGGATTCTCTCAGAATCCTTGGCAGGATTCTCTCAGAATCCTTGGCAGGATTCTCACAGAATCCTTGGCAGGATTCTCTCAGAATCCTTGGCAGGATTCTCTCAGAATCCTTGGCAGGATTCTCTCAGAATCCTTGGCAGGATTCTCTCAGAATCCTTGGCAGGATTCTCTCAGAATCCTTGGCAGGATTCTCTCAGAATCCTTGGCAGGATTCTCTCAGAATCCTTGGCAGGATTCTCTCAGAATCCTTGGCAGGATTCTCTCAGAATCCTTGGCAGGATTCTCTCAGAATCCTTGGCAGGATTCTCTCAGAATCCTTGGCAGGATTCTCTCAGAATCCTTGGCAGGATTCTCTCAGAATCCTTGGCAGGATTCTCTCATAATCCTTGGCAGGATTCTCTCATAATCCTTGGCAGGATTCTCTCAGAATCCTTGGCAGGATTCTCTCAGAATCCTTGGCAGGATTCTCCCAGAATCCTAGGCAGGATTCTCTCAGAATCCTTGGCAGGATTCCCTCAGAATCCTTAGCAGGATTCTCTCAGAATCCTTAGCAGGATTCTCTCAGAATCCTTAGCAGGATTCTCTCAGAATCCTTAGCAGGATTCTCTCAGAATCCTTAGCAGGATTCTCTCAGAATCCTTAGCAGGATTCTCTCAGAATCCTTAGCAGGATTCTCTCAGAATCCTTAGCAGGATTCTCTCAGAATCCTTAGCAGGATTCTCTCAGAATCCTTAGCAGGATTCTCTCAGAATCCTTAGCAGGATTCTCTCAGAATCCTTAGCTGGATTCTCTCAGAATCCTTAGCTGGATTCTCTCAGAATCCTTAGCTGGATTCTCTCAGAATCCTTAGCTGGATTCTATCAGAATCCTTAGCTGGATTCTCTCAGAATCCTTAGCTGGATTCTCTCAGAATCCTTAGCAGTTTTCTCATAGAATCCTTAGCAGGATTCTCTCAGAATCCTTAGCAGGATTCTCTCAGAATCCTTAGCAGGATTCTCTCAGAATCCTTAGCAGGATTCTCTCAGAATCCTTAGCAGGATTCTCTCAGAATCCTTAGCAGGATTCTCTCAGAATCCTTAGCAGGATTCTCTCAGAATCCTTAGCTGGATTCTCTCAGAATCCTTAGCTGGATTCTCTCAGAATCCTTAGCTGGATTCTCTCAGAATCCTTAGCTGGATTCTCTCAGAATCCTTAGCTGGATTCTCTCAGAATCCTTAGCAGGATTCTCTCAGGAACCTTAGCAGGATTCTCACAGAATCCCGAGCAGGATTCTCTCAGAATCCCGAGCAGGATTCTCTCAGAATCCTTAGCTGGATTCTCTCAGAATCCTTGGCAGGATTCCCTCAGAATCCTTGGCAGGATTCCCTCAGAATCCTTGGCAGGATTCTCTCAGAATCCTTGGCAGGATTCTCTCAGAATCCTTGGCAGGATTCTCTCAGAATCCTTAGCAGGATTCTCTCAGAATCCTTAGCAGGATTCTCACTGAATCCTAGGTAGGATTCTCACAAAATCCTTAGCAGGATTCTCACAAAATTCTTAACAGAATACTCACAAAATCCTTAGCAGGATTCTCACCGAATCCTTGACAGGATTCTCACAAAATCCTTAGCAGTTTTCTCATAGAATCCTTAGGAAGATTCTCACAGAATCCTTAGCAAGACTCTTACCGAATTCTTAGCAAGATCGTCTCAGAATTCTTAGCAAGATCGTCCCAGAATGCTTAGCAGTATTCCCACACAATCCTGAGCAGGATTCTCAAAAAATCCTGAGCAGGATTCTCACAGAATCGTTAGCAGCATTCTGACAGAATCTTTAGCAAGGTCCTCACAGAATCCTTAGGAAGGTTCTCACAAAATTCTAAGCAGGATTCTCACAGAATATTTAGCAGGATTCTTACAGAATCCTTAGCAGGTTTCTCACAGATTCATGAGCAGAATTCTCACCTAATCCTAAGCAGGATTTTCACCGAAATCTGAGCAGGATTCTCACTGAATCCTGAGCAGGACTCTCACGGAATCCTGAGCAGGATTCTCACAGAATCCTTAGCAAGATTTTCTTAGAATCTTCAGCAGGGATAGAATTCAAAGAATCCTGAGCATGATTCTCCCGGAATCCTGAGCAGGATGCTCCCATAATCCTGCTCATGATTCGCCCAGAATCCTGAGCAGGATTCGCCTAGAATTTTGAGCAGGATTCGCCCAGAATCCTGAGCAGGATTCGCCCAGAATCCTGAGCAGGATTCGCCCAGAATCCTGAGCAGGATTCTCACAGAATCCTGAGCAGGATTCTCACAGAATCCTATACAGGGCTTTCACTGAATCCTAGGTAGGATTCTCATATAATCTTTGGCACGATTCTCACAGAATCCTGAGCAGGATTCTCACAGAATTCTTAGTCGTATTCTCACAAAATTCCAAGCCGAATTTTTACAGACTCCTTAGAATTCTCACAGAATCCTGTGGGTGATTCTCACAGAATCCCATGAAGGACCTCAAAGAATACTATGGAGGATTCTCACAAAATTCTGAGGAGCTTTTTCGGTGTACGATCATTATCATATTCTGTTTAACGCTCCTTGTGCACTAGGGTCATTTTTTAGCCAAACCGTACACTACGTTACCGATCTGTTCGACAAATCCATATTGCATTGGGTAGATTGTCACAACAAATGCAGACTGCAACATTGTCATTGTTGTTGCGCAAAGATTGAAATTGATTTCATGTAGAATCACACTAACGGTTTTCATGAAATTCTTCTCGATTCCACTCTACCCCATGTAACCCCAAACAGCTCAAATGGGACAATTGTTTACATGCTAAAATGTTTTCGATGACGAGATGACGAAAAGTTTGTCCTTGCACATGCACTATCACGATGGCAACCACCGCTTTTCTGTACAAGAAGCTCTACAGTACATCATCCATCATAGCCTCGATGTCGTTCATCCCTCTGGCGTGGCGCTTCCAGGTACACTTCATCGTTGACACACTCCCACCCATGCGGGCCAAATCGATCCCACTTTTCATCGAACATAGGTGACAAGTGAAAAAATGACACACACTCGCTCTTACCGATCGACCTGTTGCGTACATGATGGGAGCTGTGTCCAATTAGAGCGACGACACCGACGCGACGGTGGTAAATGCTGTCCGAGTCATAGTTGAAGCCATCGCCGTTGGTTGGGGAGGCGCCCATCTAGCTTCATCCAATTACGACGAGACGAGGTGCGAGCTGGATTGCTCCAATTAACTAGATATTCGTACGGACGGGCAAACAAACGGGGATACCGAAGATGGGGGCAACTAGGGCGTGACATTCATGCAATGGCATTACTGTGTCAAACGGGGAAAGGTTAAGCTCCTGGCTTTATCCACGGGGAAGCTAGTTGGGGTTGATTAGCTAAGTATGGCTCACCCGCCACGTGAGAAAATCCTGTGAAGCACTGCAAATTGGAATGCAAGGATACATTCGGTGGGAATCAAATTAGAGCGATAGCAGGTGGTTGGAGACTTCGTTTGTTTTTTCAACAGAAAATATATTGTGAAGGGCTTTCTGAGAATCCTGTAATGGACTGTCGTGAAATCCTTTCAAGGGATTCCCGCAGAGTGAAAGATTTCCTGGGCAGGATTCTCCCAGAATCCAGGGCGGGATTGTCCCAGAATCATGAGAGGCATTCTCGCAGAATGCTGCGAAGAATCCTTCCAGAATCTGTGAAGGATTCTTTCCGAATCCTGTGAGTGTTTCTCCCAGAATTCTATAAGGGATCCCATCTAGAGCATTGTATCAAAAATATAACATGTTAGGATTATGTGATATCTTGATATTTATAACTCATTGTGATATAATCATGTTCAGCATCCTGGGTGGTTACAAAATACTATAACTCAATTATATCACATTGTGTTATAAATATTGTTTGATAACACTTTTTATTATAATTGAGTTTTGATTCTTTGACATTTTAAAGATAATGTTACAAAATTATATCAATCCTGAGACTAAAATTCATATCACATTTTGTTATAATTTTGATCCGATTATAACAAAATATGTTATTATCTGGATTAGACCAGTGTACTTTTTGTTACAATTGAAGTTATTTTAACATCATCCTCCATCTAGTTTATAATATAATAAGTTATAGAAAAATATCATAATATCATAACACAATATGATATAAACTTGATATAATTTTCTAGTCGGGATTCTCCCAGAATCCTAAGAGGAGGGATTATTCCAGAATCTGAGAAGGGATTCGTTCAGTATAATGTGAGGGATTCTTCCAGGTCCCCAGGAATTAACTCTATATTCAACAACATTTTCCAATATGACTAAGAAATACCGCTCAAATGCATTGTATACGCTTTTGCTTTGTCCACGTCGTATCCACCACTAGCCGAGTTCCGTATTGGCACATATTTCGCCATTGTGGGAAACGAAGCACGTGCTTACGCACGTCATGCTTAAAACAATCGACTGAACCGGCGACCGGGAAGCCGCCGCAAAAAACCGTTCATCGCTTATAGCCCTCCTGCTTAGTATGTACACACTAAAAAAAAGCTATAGCATTGATCCACCCACCACTGGCCAGATCCCGGTTTCGTTGTTGATGGGAACGTACTACCGCGAACCGGACAGATAATCGATTCAATCCTAACCACGGATCGGAATTGTTGCTCGGTCGCCGGTGTTTGTGAGTCTAATGGAGGGCGGGAGCTTGATTAGATCATCCCGGACTGGCGCACTCTCTCAACTACTATCCATACCTAATGTAATCATTTAGTTAGTCAGTGCATAAAGTTCATCCGCGTGTTCTCGATCGAGTCCAGCCGCGGATGGAGGCTATATCCGTTCCGGTTGCACTTTCCACTAAACTGTAATTCGTTAACGATGCATTTTAACATAGCTTCTAGCGCCGACAAAGTGAGAGTGCAACTCCTAATGAAGGCAAATTGATCCGATGAGAGGCGGCCAGTGGCGGCATAGTGAGCGGTTTCGACGAATGAGTGCCCGAGGGGAACACTTGTCCCGATGGGTGCGCCGCGCCACGATGATATGGGTTGGCAGTAGTGCGGTAATTAAGATTTAATATTTAATCAACGAGATAATGGCGGTTGCATTGCTTGCTGCTGGGGCGACGACAGGCAACAACAGGTGCCGGATGGGAATGACGATGTGCGTATTATTCAATTATACAATGTATACCGCTGCATTTGTAGCTGTTTGTAGCATGAGTTGTCTGAATAGCGTGGCTGGAATAGCAGTTTGTTCCCGATACCATACTGCACCACCACTATTGTAGGAAAAATGTATCTGTAAAACAGTCAAAATCTGCCTATTATCTAACAACAGCTTATTGTATACACAGGAATACCTCATTATATTTTTGTGAATTCTGTGAGAATCTTGCTCAGCATTCAGTGAGAATCCTTTTCAAGATTCTGTGAGAATCCTCCTCAAGATTCTGTGAGAAGCCTCCTCAGGATTCTGTGAGAATCCTCCTTAAGATTCCGCAAGAATCCTTCTTAGGATTCTGGGAGAATCCTTCTTAGAATTCTGAGAGAATCCTGCTCAGGATTCTTAGAGAATCCTGCTCAGGATTCTAAGAGAATCCTGCTCAGGATTTTGTGAGAATCCTCCTCAGGATTCTGTGAGAATCCTTCACGGGATTCTGGGAGAATCCTGCTCAGGATTCTGAGAGAATTCTGCTCAGGATTCTGTGAGAATGCTTCAGAGGATTCTGGGAGAAACCTGCTCAGGATTCTGTGAGAATGCTTCAGAGGATTCTGGGAGAATCCTTCTTAGAATTCTGAAAGAATCCTGCTCAGGATTCTTAGAGAATCCTGCTCAGGATTCTAAGAGAATCCTGCTCAGGATTTTGTGAGAATCCTCCTCAGGATTCTGTGAGAATCCTTCACGGGATTCTGGGAGAATCCTGCTCAGGATTCTGAGAGAATTCTGCTCAGGATTCTGTGAGAATGCTTCAGAGGATTCTGGGAGAATCCTTCTTAGAATTCTGAGAGAATCCTGCTCAGGATTCTTAGAGAATCCTGCTCAGGATTCTAAGAGAATCCTGCTCAGGATTTTGTGAGAATCCTCCTCAGGATTCTGTGAGAATCCTTCACGGGATTCTGGGAGAATCCTGCTCAGGATTCTGAGAGAATTCTGCTCAG
The DNA here is from genome assembly GCF_035046485.1 of Aedes albopictus. Lineage (NCBI taxonomy): Eukaryota > Metazoa > Arthropoda > Insecta > Diptera > Culicidae > Aedes > Aedes albopictus. Next base: position 32,503,549 of record NC_085136.1, read on the forward strand.
GATTCTGTGAGAATGCTTCAGAGGATTCTGTGAGAATGCTTCAGAGGATTCTGGGAGAAACCTGCTCAGGATTCTGTGAGAATCCTGCTCAGGATTCTGAGAGAATCCTGCTCAGGATTCTGAGAGAATCCTGCTCAGGATTCTGAGAGAATCCTGCTCAGGATTCTGAGAGAATCCTGCTCAGGATTCTGAGAGAATCCTGCTCAGGATTCTGAGAGAATCCTGCTCAGGATTCTGAGAGAATCCTGCTCAGGATTCTGAGAGAATCCTGCTCAGGATTCTGAGAGAATCCTGCTCAGGATTCTGAGAGAATCCTGCTCAGGATTCTGAGAGAATCCTGCTCAGGATTCTGAGAGAATCCTGCTCAGGATTCTGAGAGAATCCTGCTCAGGATTCTGAGAGAATCCTGCTCAGGATTCTGAGAGAATCCTGCTCAGGATTCTGAGAGAATCCTGCTCAGGATTCTGAGAGAATCCTGCTCAGGATTCTGAGAGAATCCTGCTCAGGATTCTGAGAGAATCCTGCTCAGGATTCTGTGAGAATCCTGCTCAGGATTCTGTGAGAATCCTGCTCAGGATTCTGTGAGAATCCTGCCAAGGATTCTGTGAGAATCCTGCTCAGGATTCTGTGAGAATCCTGCTCAGGATTCTGAGAGAATCCTGCTCAGGATTCTGTGAGAATCCTGCTCAGGATTGTGTGAGAATCCTGCTCAGGATTCTGTGAGAATCCTGCTCAGGATTCTGTGAGAATCCTGCTCAGGATTCTGTGAAAATCATGCTCAGGATTCTGTGAAAATCCTGCTCAGGATTCTGTGAAAATCCTGCTCAGGATTCTGTGAGAATCCTGCTCAAGATTCTGTTTTTTTTTGTCTGTATTAACGAAATTTTTAACCCTAGGCTAGTTCATCTCGGGACCCACGTTTTACTTCCCTTCCAAAGGAAGAACCCACATTTTGTGAGTATGTCGGAAGTGGGATTCGATCCCAGGTCCTCAGCGTGATAATCAAGTGTACTAACCACCACACCAGGTCCGCTCCACTCTCAGGATTCTGTGATAATCCTGCTCAGGATTCTGTGAGAATCCTGCTCAGGATTCTGTGAGAATCTTTCGCAGGATTCTGAGCGAATCTTTCGCAGGATTCTGAGAGAATCTTTCGCAGGATTCTGAGAGAATCTTTCGCAGGATTCTGAGAGAATCTTTCGCAGGATTCTGAGAAAATCTTTCGCAGGATTCTGAGAGAGTCTTTCGCAGGATTCTGAGAGAATCCTTTTAAGGATTCTGAGAGAAACCTTTTCAATATTCTAAGAGAATCCTTCTCAGGATACCGAGAGAATCCTTCTCAGGATTCAGGGAGAATCCTCCTCAGGATTCTGAGAGAATCCTGATAAGGATTCTGAGAGAATCCTGATAAGGATTCTGAGAGAATCCTGATAAGGATTCTGAGAGAATCCTTCTCAGGATTCTGAGAGAATCCTTCTCAGGATTCTGAGAGAATCCTTCTCAGGATTCTGAGAGAATCCTTCTCAGGATTCTGAGAGAATCCTTCTCAGGATTCTGAGAGAATCCTTCTCAGGATTCTGAGAGAATCCTTCTCAGGATTCTTAGAGAATCCTTCTCAGGATTCTGAAAGAATCCTTCTCAGGATTCTGAGAGAATCCTTCTCAGGATTCTGAGAGAATCCTCCTCAGGATTCTGAGAGAATCCTGCTCAGGATTCTGAGAGAATCCTTCGCAGGATTCTGAGAGAATCCTTCGCAGGTTTCTGAGAGAATCCTTCGCAGGATTCTGAGAGAATCCTTTGCAGGATTCTGAGAGAATTCTTCGCAGGATTCTGAGAGAATCCTTCGCAGGATTCTGAGAGAATCCTTCGCAGGATTCTGAGAGAATCCTTCGCAGGATTCTGAGAGAATCCTTCGCAGGATTCTGAGAGAATCCTTCGCAGGATTCTGAGAGAATCCTTCGCAGGATTCTGAGAGAATCCTTCGCAGGATTCTGAGAGAATCCTTCGCAGGATTCTGAGAGAATCCTTCGCAGGATTCTGAGAGAATCCTTCGCAGGATTCTGAGAGAATCCTTCGCAGGATTCTGAGAGAATCCTTCGCAGGATTCTGAGAGAATCCTTCGCAGGATTCTGAGAGAATCCTTCGCAGGATTCTGAGAGAATCCTTCGCAGGATTCTGAGAGAATCCTTCGCAGGATTCTGAGAGAATCCTTCGCAGGATTCTGAGAGAATCCTTCGCAGGATTCTGAGAGAATCCTTCGCAGGATTCTGAGAGAATCCTTCGCAGGATTCTGAGAGAATCCTTCGCAGGATTCTGAGAGAATCCTTCGCAGGATTCTGAGAGAATCCTTCGCAGGATTCTGAGAGAATCCTTCGCAGGATTCTGAGAGAATCCTTCGCAGGATTCTGAGAGAATCCTTCGCAGGATTCTGAGAGAATCCTTCGCAGGATTCTGAGAGAATCCTTCGCAGGATTCTGAGAGAATCCTTCGCAGGATTCTGAGAGAATCCTTCGCAGGATTCTGAGAGAATCCTTCGCAGGATTCTGAGAGAATCCTTCGCAGGATTCTGAGAGAATCCTTCGCAGGATTCTGAGAGAATCCTTCGCAGGATTCTGAGAGAATCCTTCGCAGGATTCTGAGAGAATCCTTCGCAGGATTCTGAGAGAATCCTTCGCAGGATTCTGAGAGAATCCTTCGCAGGATTCTGAGAGAATCCTTCGCAGGATTCTGAGAGAATCCTTCGCAGGATTCTGAGAGAATCCTTCGCAGGATTCTGAGAGAATCCTTCGCAGGATTCTGAGAGAATCCTTCGCAGGATTCTGAGAGAATCCTTCGCAGGATTCTGAGAGAATCCTTCGCAGGATTCTGAGAGAATCCTTCGCAGGATTCTGAGAGAATCCTTCGCAGGATTCTGAGAGAATCCTTCGCAGGATTCTGAGAGAATCCTTCGCAGGATTCTGAGAGAATCCTTCGCAGGATTCTGAGAGAATCCTTCGCAGGATTCTGAGAGAATCCTTCGCAGGATTCTGAGAGAATCCTTCTCAGGATTCTGAGAGAATCCTTCTCAGGATTCTGAGAGAATCCTGCTCAGGATTCTGGGAGAATCCTGCTCAGGATTCTGAGAGAATCCTTCTCAGGATTCTGAGAGAATCCTTCCCAGAATTCTGAGAGAATCCTTCTCAGGATTCTGAGAGAATCCTTCTCAGGATTCTGAGAGAATCCTTCTCAGGATTCTGAGAGAATCCTTCTCAGGATTCTGAGAGAATCCTTCTCAGGATTCTGAGAGAATCCTTCTCAGGATTCTGAGAGAATCCTTCTCAGGATTCTGAGAGAATCCTTCTCAGGATTCTGAGAGAATCCTTCTCAGGATTCTGAGAGAATCCTTCTCAGGATTCTGAGAGAATCCTTCTCAGGATTCTGAGAGAATCCTTCTCAGGATTCTGAGAGAATCCTTCTCAGGATTCTGAGAGAATCCTTCTCAGGATTCTGAGAGAATCCTTCTCAGAAGTCTGAGAGAATCCTTCTCAGGATTCTGAGAGAATCCTTCTCAGGATTCTGAGAGAATCCTTCTCAGGATTCTGAGAGAATCCTTCTCAGGATTCTGAGAGAATCCTTCTCAGGATTCTGAGAGAATCCTACTCAAAATTCTGAGAGAATCCTTCTCAGCATTCTGATAGATTCCTTCTCAGGATTCTGAGAGAATCCTTCTCAGGATTCTGAGAGAATCCTTCGCAGGATTCTGAGAGAATCTTTCGCAGGATTCTGAGAGAATCCTTCGCATGATTCTGAGAGAATCTTTCGCAGGATTCTGAGAGAATCTTTCGCATGATTCTGAGAGAATCTTTCGTAGGATTCTGAGAGAATCCTTCGCAGGATTCTGAGAGAATCCTTCGCAGGATTCTGAGAGAATCCTTCGCAGGATTCTGAGAGAATCCTTCGCAGGATTCTGAGAGAATCCTTCGCAGGATTCTGAGAGAATCCTTCGCAGGATTCTGAGAGAATCCTTCGCAGGATTCTGAGAGAATCCTTCGCAGGATTCTGAGAGAATCCTTCGCAGGATTCTGAGAGAATCCTTCGCAGGATTCTGAGAGAATCCTTCGCAGGATTCTGAGAGAATCCTTCGCAGGATTCTGAGAGAATCCTCCGCAGGATTCTGAGAGAATCCTTCGCAGGATTCTGAGAGAATCCTTCGCAGGATTCTGAGAGAATCCTTCGCAGGATTCTGAGAGAATCCTTCGCAGGATTCTGAGAGAATCCTTCGCAGGATTCTGAGAGAATCCTTCGCAGGATTCTGAGAGAATCCTTCGCAGGATTCTGAGAGAATCTTTCGCAGGATTCTGACATAATCTTTCGCAGGATTCTGAGAGAAGCTTTCGCAGGATTCTGAGAGAATCTTTCGCAGGATTCTGAGAGAATCTTTCGCAGGATTCTGAGAGAATCTTTCGCAGGATTCTGACATAATCTTTCGCAGGATTCTGAGAGAAGCTTTCGCAGGATTCTGAGAGAATCTTTCGCAGGATTCTGAGAGAATCTTTCGCAGGATTCTGAGATAATCTTTCGCAGGATTCTGAGAGAATCTTTCGCAGGATTCTGAGAGAATCGTTCTCAGGATTCTGAGCGAATCGTCCTAAGGATTCTGAGAATGTGACAGAATCCTCCTCAGAATTCTGAGAGAATCCTTCTCAGGATTCTGAGAATGTGACAGAATCCTCCTCAGGATTCTCTCAGAATCCTGCTCAGGATTCTGAGAGAATCTTTCGCAGGATTCTGAGAGAATCTTTCGCAGGATTCTGAGTGAATCTTTCGCAGGGTTCTGAGAGAATCTTTCGCAGGGTTCTGAGAGAATCTTTCGCAGGATTCTGAGAGAATCTTTCGCAGGATTCTGAGAGAATCTCTCACAGGATTCTGAGAGAAGCTTTCGCAGGATTCTGAGTGAATCATTCTCAGGATTCTGAGAGAATCCTTCTCGGGATTCTGAGATAATCCTTCTCGGGATTCTGAGAGAATTCTTCGCTGGATTCTGGGAGAATTTTCTCGGGATTCTGAGAGAATCCTTCTCAGGATTCTGAGAGAATCCTCCTCAGGATTCTGTGGGAATCCGCCGAATTCTGTGAGAATGCTGCTTAGGATTTTGAGAGAATCCTGATCAGATGGTCACAAATGCCGTGAATACCAAGCCCCAACGCATCACCCGCTCATGGGCTTGAAAACAGTGTGTAACTCGAAATCGGTCCCCGTATCGCGTTCAAGATCATCACGCGAGAAATCATAAAAATAAAGCCATAAATCGTCTTTTCAGCGGGAAACATTGTTGCCCGCGTCCAGACAGTATCTGTGCCCTATCACAACATCAGCTGCGGCGGTAAACAATTCGTTCCGCTTCTGAGAATTCGCCTATCAGGGATTATGACCCACTGCACTGGATCGCGGGTTAATCAACGGCACGGTTAGCTGCTGGCTAACCGACCGTCGCCTCTCGAAAACGGGTTCTACCTGATAAGATAAGCGAAACGGACGGAAGACGATGCGATGCGATGGTTGGCGCGTGCTATACGGACAGCTCAAGTATACTCGAACCAGGTGGAAGCACACACCGGATGCCTAAATGCAAGGTTTCGTCGATTTTCCAAAGTGTCTGGTTCCACTGTGTGGTCGATTGATGGAATGTGAAGTACTTGATATGCATTTTTCCCTGCAATAAACACTGAATATTCAAACAAACTCACTTCCTTTCGATGATTCGCTGAAACCGTCCCGCCTTCCTTGCGGCGAAGTCTGGGGATCTCCTCTGACTGGTTTGCCGCGTCTGGAACGCGAACGATACAACACAACAGCGGCAATTATGTAAATTTAATCGCCCCACGAAGACGACGGCGATGTCGACGACGTTCTGACTCCGGACGAAAGTTTCTGCCACCACACTACTGCATGTACACTGTACACGCTTCTTGGCAGCCTGAGGCAACCTCCAGCCGACTTCTCGCCTCTTCTTCGATTACTGCCAATTGACACTCAATAAATTTTGAATTAATACACCTTTTACTGCGTTTCGTCGTGCGTCGTGCGTCCGTCTTTCCTGGATTCGCCTCACCCAAGAAAACACTCTCACTCTCACTGCTCACGCCTCAAGATTCGATTCTCTGCGAACCAACAGAGCAACAGAGACAGAGACCACAGGCGCGTGGCTTATCAACACCCCGAAAAACCGACTGCCACTTTTTTTTTTCAGGTGTGCATCTCCTCCCGGTTCACCTCGCGATAATAAAAAGCGCAAACCACAGCAGTAACAAAAAAAACTATATACGTGCACACGATGATGCCTAATCGGGCAATTTACAGCTTCACAACCGGTCGCTCGCAATCGTCGAACGCGCGCGACGAACAAAGGACCGTGTAGAACCGCGGCAACTTGTGTCGCAACACTAATTTGCGTTATAGGTAGGTACCTGCCGAACGGGTTGCTTTGCTGGACCAGACTGGACTAGGGACCGGACTGGGGCCGCTCCGGAGAACACCTCCACCAACCAACCCACCACGAAAACGCCGGGAAACCGACGACCGGGTACTAGAGCTGAGCCGCGAGCGAGCAAGAAAGAGAGAGAAGTAACAGAAAAACCGAGTCTCCTTCTCTTCAGGAGCAGAACAAGAACACGTCCGCACTGGGCAACGTCCTGGAGCCGACTGTAACCGAGCCTCCACTTCCAGCTGGAGCGCGGTGGAGCTGAGCTCCACCCGTTGAGCGAGCGCACCCTGTTGCAGCAGAGTGGCTGGAGCGGAGACCGTCACGCGTCACGATGCACGTAGGAGTTAGTGCATAGAATTCTCGGTAAAAATACATTCTTGTTTTACGCTTACCTAATTATTTCGACACTGATTTTTCATTCGGGTCTTACTAACATTTTCGAGTTCTCTTCATCGATCCTCTCTTTGTGTTATCACAGAATGTGTATTGAGTTTTCCAAAGATTGTTTGGATGAAATGTGAAGAAGACGACTACATGTTGCTATCGAAACAAAAAGAATAATGATTTTGTTTGTTTTGATCAAGTTATTAGCGAAAGAGAGAGTCGACGAAAAGAAATCGTTCAAGTCAGTTAGGCCCTTATGAAAAGTCATTGTCGATTTGGTCAATCTTGTTGGAAGAGTTTCATTTCACAATATTATCGTCGCACCACAAAATCGAAGTCGTCGCTTGAAGCACGTGCGAAGTTGCAAAACTTTCGGCAACAGTGTTGTTGTTTTCTCCATTTCTAGCAACATAAACAACATGGTTATCCAAAGTCAAACAGCATCAAATTAGGCAAGGAATCGTAGTACCCACGCTTTTTGCACCATTTCATTGCAGAAACGGAGAATTGACCTTCTCACCATACTAAAATTCAGCTCATTACATACTACAAATCTAGTTCTACACCGAACGTACCCTATTGGCTAAGAATAACACTATGGACCGCCTGTTCCGGTGATAAGAGTCCATTAAACAGGTGACCCCTAAGTCATGGTGTGATGTGACTATATGCTTACCGTGCCTAGAAATGAATGGTTAGAAGGGTCTAATAAAATGCTAACCGCTTAACGAAGCCTATGGAGTACTATGTAGGGCGCCCTTCGCAGTATTCTGCCCTTACTGCGCTAACCGGAGCAATGGTGCAGTTGACCCTGTGTTTCTCCGAGATAATCAGCTATCCTTCTTAAGCCTCAACTGCGAGGCTTAATAAGGGTGGGATTATTGATATGCTGTTTATTAGCTTTGATTATAACCTATATGGCTCTTCGTATTATGCGTTCTTCACAGTGTCCTCTGCGTAATTTCGTCTTTGGCGTTCTCCAATCGATACCGAATTGGTTTTTATCGCTGTTCTTTTTTCTTGTGTTGTGGTTGTAAGAGTTTGATCTTGCCTAGTTTGGGTAGTGGCTATGGTAATGACAGCTCGGATCAATCTTCAGCATAAAAGAACAGCTTTGGTCCAAGAACCTTACTTTCGTAGGGTGATTTCTATGTAGATGTAATGCTTTAATTAACACCTATATGGTTTCGCATTTTGCGTTAGACCCGATGTACTTTCAGTAAAAATGAAATGCCAATCTCGCGTGTCATGCCTCGAGCTGCAAATAACTTCCCCTGATGATGATTTCCTGGAATGCTTATTCGATACACACTTCACTGGATGTGTGGATATTAATACATCTTTGGATGATCCTGATAGACATCGATTGAATGTGCACTAAATCGCTTTGCTTCTTTCAAATCTCCAAAATGTGAATACTTTAAATATAGTTTGATAAAACTGCTTGTTTGCAGCCTTGCTATTCCCAAATCTTGGCGGGATATTACTGTCAAGTTTATTCCGTAAGTGGATAATGCATCGTATGGAGATCAGACTTATCAGTTTGACCTCTTTCTTCTGAAATGATTAGAACGCTTTATCGAGCATCACATCCGTGATGTTGTTCTGGCAGACAAGCCTCTCTAACATGCTTACCAAAATGAAAGTCCACTGTGATTTCTTTACACAATGTTGTTTACGATATCGAAAAAGCATTCATTCAAAAGCAATTTTGTTTGGGTGTTTTCTTGGATTGCCATCAGGATATTTTTGAACACGTACCTTTCGATTCCATATTGGAAGCCGCATGGATTTTCCTGTTTAACTTCCAATGATTTCCAATTGGATTTCCCAAATGCTCAAAAACCGACATCTCTTCTCGGCATTACGTCAAGCAGCGATTAGGAAATTGAGTGTTTGTGGATGCCCCCATGCAGGAGTCTTGCCACCACTTTTAAGGAATCTCGTAGCAAAATCGCAATTGAGATAACTCAATGTGGTTGTCCTACTTATGATTTTGTCCATCACAAGCCTCAATAGGCTGCTTCATTTGTATTTCTTAACTGAGAATCCGACTGTGGAACTTTGAATCATTTGATATGTAACTATCCAGTTTTTACGCAACTGCGTTTCCGAGTACTCGGTAAACACTTGATTAAGTGAAACTGACTTAAGAAGCCTGAATCTTCAGGATGTTCTGTTGCTCTGAACCTGTTGTGGCAAGTAGCTACAGGCTTACTTTAAGCGTCATGCGATTTTTACAGTGCCCTCTTCAGGGTGCTATTTGAACCCGTTGTGGTACGCTTATGCGATTATGTCGACCCTATTCCCTTACCTTCCCTGTCCCTATCCCATTTCTTATTCATCCCTTCAACCCCTCTCCCACAGGGTAATGATGATGGATAGGCTCGTATTCATAGCGATGGCACAAATTCCCCAAATGGAGGAGTACGTGCCTCTGGAGCCGATAGAATAATTATCCGATTGCCAACTTTGAGCTGTTGCATCTCCGGAATCAATGAACCGAATGGAATGAAATTTTAACTATTTGTATTATATAATGAGCTATGGTAAACTTTTGAGTTAATTTGAAATTCTTAACGGGGAAGAAAATTATAACGATTAGAGATTAGATTATTTTTCTAATAAAACACCAAATTATCCAAAACTTTAACATCGTCTCAAAATTCAAGATGCTTATTATAGTTCATTTAAATTCCCTCAAATTGACTTAAATATAAATATGTTTTGAAGGAAAGTAACAACATAGCCAGCGATAAATTGAAAAAGTAATGGGATGCATATTAACCTTTACGTACCCGACCCCCAACAACTCATTTTCAAAATGATGGCATTTCGTCAACTTTCATCCGATTTTTTTGAAGTCACTCTTTCAAGTTTATTCAAAGTTTCCCAGAGCTACCCCCTGTATTCCCCACTGGAGGGCAAAACAAATGATTTATTTAACTAGTATTTGTGTTGAAACTTCCGTGGTATCGAATGAAACTCTTTTTTGTTTCACCGCACGGCCTTACACATTTAAATATTTTCCCGATATCCCCTATTTCTTTAAAATTTTCTCATCCATCTTTTCCATTTTTTTTCTTACCTTATTCCAATCTATTTTCAACCTTATTTAAAATTGCTCTGAGTATCAATACTACCTTTCTGAACCATTACAAGGCTCTCCAAATTCCCATTACATATTCCAATGTTTCACTCATATTCCTACTCGGAGCGTAACGTGGTCGATAAAAATGACTTTCTTTATGTAAAATTACTCGGAGAATCGAATGACAGTGATTTGGGACGCCGTACGGATCTCTGAACTGCAATACTTCCACTTTTACCCCAATTCCCTTGAAATGTTTAAATGTTTCTTCCACAAAACTCCGCAGATTGTAGCATTTAACATTTTACTACAGAAATATGCGAGAAATATTCAAAGATTCAGGGGAAATTGGCATGAAGTGGACAGTACTTCGATTCCGCAAACCGATCTTAAACAATTTTTGTATAGATATAGTCCACCTTTAATTGGTGCACGCCGAACATAAATGTGTGCACAAAACTTAGAGAAATTGAGGGTAAAACAAGCAAATTATCTGTTTTGTTTAGTTCATAACTTTTATCGATGACTTAGATCAAAAATATGGGTGAAATATTCATACTCAAGCTTAAAAAACCGAGCGACGACTCAAACTACTCTCATTCGATTATCTGAGTCAATTTACTTCATTTTAAAAATCAATGTTATCGACAATGTTGTGCTCCGAGCAAACATTTAAGTGAATTATAAAAATATTTAAAGGGAATCGGGGTAAAATGTGCAAGTTCAGAAAGTCATGTGGCGATCCATTCTCATTCGATTTTTACAGCAATTTTACTTATGGAAAGTTTTACTGTATCGAAAACATATTCCAAGCAGAAATACATGAGAAATATTCAACAAAATAGGGGATGATATTGGGATAAAACAATAATGCCTCAATTATGTGGTGGTTCAGAAAGCTTGTATGGATAGTCAGGGTGACTTTACATAAGGCTAGCCCTGCTTTTACCGATTGCGTTCCACTCCGGGCGGAGATACATATGAAAAAAAAAATTAAAAAAATAGGAAATGTCGGGATTATTGGGAACATTTCAATTGTTAAGACCATGTGGTGAACAAAACGTGTTTTATTCTATACTATGGCAGCACAGAGAACAGACATCCAAGCTTATAGAAGTATAGAAAATTTTCTCGAATGCTGTGTAAGGATCCAATTTTTATAGCGTTGACAACACTAGCGTCACCTAAGCGACAAGTTGCTGCAGTCAGTGGTGAGTATGCATATCTAGATAAGATTTATATTCACCACCGACAACAGCGTAGGAACTGTACGATAGCAGCGCCACCTCGATGTTGCCAATTGTGTTGCTATTTCAAATCTGGAGCTCGATTTGAATAGGTCGTATGTGCTTTTGTCGATATAAAATTCGATCAGTTTATTTTAGTCATTGTAGCAATATGGCAGATATTTTGCAAACTTTTAATGATGGAACAGAAAACCTGTTTTGTGAGGATTCTGCTGTATGTATAAACTTTGCTCAATTTCAACGGTTTTCGCTATAATAAGCGAATCCAACTGATCGAATTTTTAATCGACAAAAGCACATACGACCTATTCAAATCGAGCTCCAGAAATGACCGTTAAATTCCTTACACAGCTTTGGAACTGGACTTGAATGTCTGTTCTCTGTGATGGAAGCTTTTACACAAATACGAGTTAAAAAAAACATTTGTTTTGCACTCCAGTCGGAAAAAGCCGATAGCGACAGAAATTCGGGAGCGAAAGTGGAGGTGGGTCGGCCACACTCTACGCAGGGGCGGAAACGAAATCTGCAAACAAGCGTTAGACTGGGAACCCAGCAGGACATCGCAGTAGAGGCAGACACAGAGGCTCATGGCGGCGCAGCCTCAATAACGAAATCTAGCAAGTCGACTGAATTTTGACCTGACCACAGGGCAAGGCGATGGCTGGCAATCGCCCAGGATGGAAATTTTTCAAATCGGCCCGTAGGTGCCCAGCACTGAAAGTAAGTAAGTAAGTCCAGTCGGGAATAGATAAAGATGTTCCCAAAATGGTGGGAGAGAGGGGGTTAAACGAGCTCAATACACTGATTTCCAGCATCATTTGGCGCATGACATCCTCTTTATCTGAAACATTAGAGATATTCCTCATCGCAAAGGCAAGATAGTCTGGATTTACTGGACTCTGACGAAGAACCATCAAGCCAGTGCAAACATATCAGAAGATTTTGCCAAGTGATGTTCAACAGTTAGATGTGACGTGGGAAAATGCTTAACAAGGAGATGACAAAGTGCAGAAACACAGGCGTGCAGGACACAGGCGTGTCCAAAAATTGATCAAAGGTGGTATGGAGGGTTCTGGGTCATTTGGCCGAACGCCATTTGATCGAAAAATGAATGAACTTAAGTTCTTCACATTAGTATAACAATGACGCTTGCCACGTCAGGTTGCTGGTCAATGTGGGGAAGGGGAAGGAAGTTATGACTGCAACCTTGTGTATCCACAGCAGACCGAATATACCTCTGCGCCTGCACAAATTCATGAGGATGTAGGAGTGTTGGTGGGATATATTTGGTTGGCGGGGAGTACACATTATTGGTGTGTGGATGCCAGGCGTAAGGTGAAAGGTAATGTGTTTATTACTCTGAAAGTAATGCGACACAGTTCTCTTGATTGCATAACTCGTACGCGTTATCTAATAGATTGGCACTGCGCCGTGAAAGTTGGAATGACGAGAAACAGATTTTTCAACCCGTTTCTGTTCTAGTGCTGGCTATGAAGGGTTCATTAGCAATCCTTAGTAGAAGGTTTTGTGCGGCTTCGTGGTCGTGCGGCTAAGGTCACCAAGCCTTTAGTCGCATCGTGCTAAGGAGCGCGGGTTCGATTCCCGCCGCAGCTGTCAGGAAAAGTTTTCGGCTGTGCCACTGGGCGTTGCATGCTAGTCCGTTGTCTAGTGTCGTGCTTCCTTCAAAGAGCAAATAGCTCACTGGAAGCATTAAACGTGTCCGTGTCTTTTAAGGTTTACCATGGAGAAATTGGACGTGGGTTCGATTCAAGAGCACTGGGTTATAATGGAATGGTATAAGGTTGCTCTTCGCGTAAATTCAAACTTTTGAATGACGAATGCCAGTCAACTCCAAGGATATCTATTTTAATATATAGGGATAATAAATTTGTCCCAATTACTGAATTTATTTCAAGAGACATTGTTGCTATCGAGATGGAGTTTCCAACAATTCGGGGGAAAACGAACATATGTTCCTGCTTACTTGCCACAAGATGTTGATGATGTGCCTCTTTCTTCGGTAGGTGATTTTGTTAACTATTGCTTAAGTGGAGCAGCACTGATATCAATAAAAGAGGATAAAATCTCTTGAATTACATTTCGTTCAATAATAGATTTATGTAATAAAGAAGATTGTTCCTATTTGATTGGATGTCCCTTTTTTCTTCCAATCCACCAGGGAATAATCTGCTCAACAGACACCTGAAAAGGGAGGTCCATGTAGTGTGAGGTTAAGGCGAAACTGGATCCATTTCCTCACTTTTTGGTTTTTAATTTTTCATAAAATAACGAAGCAATATTTTCAAAATCGGTTTTCGTACACGTGTAGAGTATGGATCAAGGTATCTCCTGATTTTATTTTTCCAGGAGGAAAATGTTTTTCGTTTTTGCAGAACCCATTTTTAAACAAAATTTCACAAAAAAATGGTTTCTGCAAAAACGAAAAACATTTTCCTCCTGGAAAAAATAGGAGATACCTTGATCCATGCTCTACATGTGTACGAAAACCGATTTTGAGAATATTGCTTCGTTATTTTATAAAAAATCAAAAACAAAAAAAAATGAGGATATGCTTCCAGTTTCGCCTTATGGATCGTCTACTACAAAAAAAGTGATTGCCAGGACTAATCTTTCCTCGACTCACTAAAAAACAATCCCATGGTCGCCAAACCCTTCGTCTCTCCGGAAACACCAAGAAGGCATTGCATCAGAGACGGACTAGTAGAGCATATCGCACCCTCAAGGTTAGCTGCGTGGCCTGCAGCAACGAACATCGATGCCTCGCTTTGGGGTGTCCTCCAAGATAGCATACTGGCACTTAGCCAGTTTCCCGAGTGGTCCTCACCACTCCCTTTCTACGAAGCCTACTTCGATCGAACCCCTGGACCACCTCTTGTATAGCGTCTGAACTAGCCATTCTTCGAGTCCACGTGCCACCTTATCTGTAGTTCCAAGACAATAATGTGGGTGTTACCCGATGAAACGGCATTCCAGCAAAACTCATTGCTAAACTCCACAAGATTGTCCGGAGTTGTGTCCTCCCCGCTTGTGGCAAGCATGCGGTCACGCATTGTGCGAAAGCGCAGGCCCAAGAACAAAACGTGTTCCACCGCTTCCTCTGAACCAGCACAAACCGGAGATTCGGGAGAACCTGCATGACCGAAACGGTGTGGATACTGTCGGAAGCGCTTCCCGAGCAGGAATGAATAACTGATAGATAACTGCAGCATACCAAAGTCAGGTATCATACCAAGACAAGGTATTGGTCGGTTATCCCGAGCAGGAGAAAATAGCTGATGAATACCAAACTCAGGTATTGAAAACTGAATACCTACAACCTGAACGAGGTATTAAGAAGCCCTGCATAAGAGGTAAAATACCTAAAATAGTAGCTGGTGTATCTTCTGTGCATAACACATGAATAATGACATCAGGTATGGCAATACCTAAATAATAATCAGCGATTTTTCCATACAAATATCGATTTTTCCATAATTGAATAATACCTCAAGCAGTCCTCAACACCTAACCAATAACTTGTTGAGATATTTTATCAATACCTACAAAATACCAAAATAAGTTATTTTCAATACCTGGGTAACCGAGCAATATCTCGTCTTGGTATGATACCTGACTTTGGTATTCTGCAGTTATGTGTCAGTTATTCGTTCCTACTCGGGTACCCAGGTCTTGAAAATAGCTTATTTTGGTATTTTGTAGGTATTGCTGAAACACCTCAACGAGTTATTGGTTTGGTGTTGAGGTATTATTCAGTTATGGAAAAATCGCTATTTGTATGGAAAAATCGCCGATTATTATTTAGGTATTGCCATACCTGATGCCATTATTCACTTGTTATGCCCAGAATATACACCAGTTATTATTTTAGGTATTATACCTCTTATGCAGGGCTTCTTAATACCTCATTCAGGTTGTAGGTATTCTGTTTTCCATACCTGAGTTTGGTATTATTCAGCTATTTTCTCCTGCTCGGGTTGCTGACATGCACCACAGAGCTATTGGACATCATCCGGGACTGTGCCGCTATAGCTGTGGATGCTCTCTTGCAGGCATAATCAACGTTGCTACCGAAGGTAAACTTATCCTCGATCATCACCTCCAAGTGTTTGACGAAGCAGAGCACTTCGAATGGATAGCCAACACTTCATTTTTGTGGTGAGTTAATTCCAGTTTCATGCATCTCATCCACTCATCTACAACTGCGATCGAGTGGGCGGGCAGTAGTCAATTCCAAATAGGAGGTCCTAGATCTCACGGTTTGCAGTGACCTACTATCGGAAAAGATTGTGATCTAATGATGAAGAATCACTGTCAGATTACAAACATAATAGGTTTAAACCTATTGATTGTAAAGCAAGATTCAAACTAACTGAAAGCTATAGAAAGCCAAAGAAAACAAACTAGGCCCTCAATGGCGTTTATCTAATCAATGACAATTCTTTGCAAACTGGACGGACCGTATCTGTTCCACAGTTTTAAAATGCCTCTAATGAGATCGTAGACCCAACAGAGGTCAACCTACAGGGATGTCACTTGGTGGAATGGCAAGCTAGAAAAAAAAACAGAAAAAAATCAAGAAGATTGTCAACAGAGCAAAGGCTACTTCTGATTGGATTCAATACAAAACAGACTGTAAGAGAGAACTGAGGCTAGCCAAACGTAAGGATGGGAGACGGGTGTGTGAAGACATTAGGGGAGACTGAGGAGACTTGATCCCTGGGGAGACTTGTTCCCCCCATATTTTCTCGGAATCAAAAACAGATTTTTCTAGCATATTTTTTTCCAAAACGACATCTGGACAGACGACAATGTTTTGGCTACAATTGATTTTAATTGTGTATTGCATTATTTTTTAATGGCTGATGGTTTGTTTTCAGTCTTTCATAAATCTTTTAGGCGATTCCGGAAAATCTCAATAACTTTGTGAAAATTGAACCAAATCGTGTCAAAATTTCACAGCACATAGTATAAATAAAGTACTATCAAACGTATTTATCCAAACAAGGTTGTTATATAAATATTTCAATTAATGTAGCTTAGTGTATACAACAGTGACATGGGGAGACTTGATCCCTCGAGAATTACACACACATTATACATGTGAAAAAAAAAATTCTATTTGGAAGCCTCATTTTACTCGGAATTCTAGTATATTCAATGATAAAACGTGTCAGATAATTATTATTTCAGTACAAACCATGAAAAGGGGGATCAATTCTCCCCATTTTCAAGATACGGTATATCCTTAACAATTTAAGGAAATTTTATAATTTCAAATACACCGTATGCATCAAAAATGCAAGAAAACTTGAAAAGAAAATGAATAGGAAGCTTCTGGAGTTATTTTCCCTTTAAATTAACCAAGTGCTCAAAAGGGGATCAATTTTGACCCATTTTTGAAAAACACTTTATAAGACATGCCTCCATAAAAACACAGTTTTGAAAACTTTACCAACAATTTAAAGTCCTTCTGTTGTGTATAAACTTGCAATAGATGTTTACCTGCCATTCTGTATGAAAAATGGATCTAGTTTTGTGTTTTTTCTTAACGTTACAGGCAAATTAAGAAAAAGGGATCAAGTCTCCCCAGTCTCCCCTAATAATGCTCCTGCAGCTGCAAGGCTCCACAAATTCCCTTCGCGAGCACTTGAGGGATAAATCTAGCATTTATTACTTGAATAGTGTACACGGCCTTTTTGCGAATTTCTCCCGAAGTAATGAAATATTCTACTTAACTTACAAAACGTTTCAGCCACAACTTTTGCCCAACCACCCCTACGTGCCGCTCAGGGAGAGAACAACCCGACCAGCAGGGTTCTCGCGAGCATGAGTGCCCGTCTTCGCCCGAAAGCGCCCACACACGCGCTTCCAATCAATCAGCTCGTTCCTCGTTCGGCTTTACCACGCACCTGTTTCCGGAGCTTGGTGCTTTTCCACAACCACCCAAGGAAAACGGCAAGCCATGCTGCACGGTTATACAGAGAGTTCCATTCGGGACTCCGCTTCCTCCCGGTTCCAGCAGGATGCGCATGCATTCAACAAACAACGGGATAATTCCGGTTCAGTTTCCACCAGTCGCCAGTGCTGCCTGCGCTCAGCGGGATGTGAATGAAATTTGGGAAAATGTTTGCTGGGAAGCGAAACTGTTGGAGCTATGTTTTTTTTTTTTTAGCCGGGGGGGGGGGGGGTGGTTGTGGGTAGGGAGGGATTTGACGAAGGTCGTGGTACCTAGGAACCTTGACGATGTGTAAATTGGGGCGGATTACATGTCGGGGTGGATAAGAGTCGATGTAATTCAGTAAATTACAACGGTTAGTTCGTTCTGTTGCACAATGAAATTTAGTTGATCAACTTACAGTGAAAATTTGATATGTTTGAAGCACTTTTTGAAAAGTTACAGCAACTTGACAATTTTTTAAAAAGTATAAATTTTGCCTGCCACGATCGTGTTATTAATACCCTGTTTAATCAATTTTAGAAAAGTGTCTAGTATGAGAAATTATTACTCTTTCATTTAAAAAAAATCCTATCTCAAAAACTAAACAATATAAACCTTTGAAATTTGATAGAGAATATATTTATTTCGTCATATGCACTAATTCCCGTCATAACAGACGGAAAATAGCCAATAATCACAGATAATTCAACTAGCCTTTGCAAATGGCACATCAGATGGAAGCAAAATAATGTAGTATATCAATCCCGAGCAAAGGCGGATAACAAAATGATAACAAGTTCTGTTACCTGGTTATCATTCGTTTGATAATTGAGTTATAATTTAGGTTGAATTAAGAGCCAACATAACAAGAATGATAACTCAAATTTACTCCACGAATATCAAAATGAAAGGAAGTTAAGTTATCATTGAGTTCAAGTGGATAACTAATTGTGTTATAGTAGTTATTTATGTTACGAGTTGCAAAAAGTTGCTTTTTTCAGCACGAGTCGTACATTTATCCAACGAGGCTTGCCGAGTTGGATAAATACGAAGAGTGCTGAAAAATCGAGATTTGCAGCGAGTTCCATACACAAATTTTTGCAATGATTATTTCATTATATGTGAAGTTGAAAAAGTTTCTTATAATTAAACCCTCGTTTTCAACTATTGCGCCGAGTGAGTCTCGAACCCTGATCGAGTGATTATCGATCGCAGCCGATTGCCCCTATACCAACGGGACTCAGTGAGAGGGAGAGTGATTGAAGGCTACGCATTCCTACTGCAGTCGCATTGAAGATGGAGAGCGGAATGTATTTTTAGAATCGAGGTCCACCAGACCCTCAGTTTTGGGAAAGCTTTAAAATGTGAGTTTGGAAACTGATAACATGTTATCGACTCTACCCCATTTGGCATAAAGCCATTTGGCATAATGCCGTTTGGCATAATGCCATTTGGCATAATGGCCATTTGGCATAACGAATATTATGCACATTCTTATCCAGAAGGCTGTTCTTTGTGTTATGCCAAACGGCACTATGCCAAATGACCATTATGCCAAATGGCCATTATGCCAAATGGCCATTATGCCAAATGGCCATTATGCCAAATGGCATTATGCTAAACGGCGTTATGCCAAAAGGGGTAGAGCCCATGTTATCATTTAGTAGTTTTATGTTATTGCGATAGACCAAAATTATTGATAACTAAATTTGTTATCATCTAATTATCATCGATTGGAAAAGATGATAACAAAAATAACAAAATGATAATATCGATAACATAGTTTATTATCAAAGTGATATCATTTAGTTATCCGCCTTTGCTCGGGTAACCAGCCCCTATAGCACTGGAAATCGAATAATTATGCAAATTGCACTCCCCGGGTAGAGGTCAAGTACTGACGATCAAAACCTGCTATTGGTTTGATTGAATAAGAGGTAAGAGTACTGAAAATAGTATCAAAAATATGTTCTTGAACCTTCTGACCAATAGCAAATTTTGATAATTGAAGATCAATCAAATAGCTCACTGCTATTTATTAGATCTTACCAAGCGCTGCATGTGCTTTGAGGACGATGTTCCAGGAGTTAATTTGAAATATTATTTGCAGTACTATCACCTCTTATCCCAAACAAACAAATATCACTTTTTGATCTTCATATCAAAATATGCTATTATTTGGCCCGCTGATTCCGAATCTGACTTCAGAATTTCTGTTACACGTACAGTTTTTGAGAAAAATAGAAGTTTATTCAGAAAAAAATTTCATATTTTCATAGAAATAGAATATTGTTTTTATAATTTTAAATTTTCCATCTGCTGATCACCAATATTTATATTCAATAGATGTTGAACCCCTGATTCACAATCTGACCCAAGAATTTCAGTAACACGTAAAATTTTTGAGAAAAATGGGTTTTATTCACAAAGTTTTATATTTTCATAGAAAATAAAATATTGTTTTTTTTTAATTCTAATTTTCTTTATGTGCTCATCATAACCAATATTTATATTTAATAGATTTTCATCCACTGATTCGGAATCTAACCTAAAATTTTCTGTAACACAGTTTTTGAGAGAAAATGGGGTTTCGTTCACAAAATATCATATTTTCATAGAATATATGACGTTCCGCAGTTATGGCCATTTCAGTGATCCGGACCAGCTCCGGTAAAACTGGCCGTATATAAAACTGAACCAAGCCCCATCATGCGACACATTTAACTGCGGCCATTTTTGGCCCCCTTTAGCATGGTTGACGAATTCTGTGCGGAAATTCCACAATGTCGGCCCAAAATTCTAGATGGCAGCCTAGTATTCAAGATGGCGGTTCCAAATTAAATATGGCGGCTGTTTAATGGAGTTTTTGGCCCTGAACCATGCAAAATGTGTCTATTTGGTATGGGTAAGATGTCTGGAGTCCAAAAATAACGACCAGAATAACCAAGATGGCGATTCAAAATTCAAGATGGCGGCTGTTCATAGGAGTTTTAGGCCCTAAACCATGCAATATGGATATATTTGGTATGGGGAAGATACCCGGAGTCCAAAAATGGCGACCAGAATATCCAAGATGGCGGCCTAAAATCCAAGATGGCGGTTCAAAATTAAAGATGGCGGCTCAAAATTCAAAATAGAAGCTGTTTATTGGAGTTTTAGTCTCTAAAACCATGCAATATGGGAATATTTTGAATGGGGAAGATGTCCGAAGTTCAATAATGGCGACCAGAATATTCAAGACTGTGGCCTAAAATCCAAGATGACGGCTCCAAATTCAAGATAGCGGTTGTTTAATGAAGTTATAGGCCCTTAAACCATGCAATATGGGTATACTTATACATGATATGAGGAAGATGTCTGGGATCCAAAATTAACAACCAGAATATCCAAGATGGCGGCCAAAACTCCAAGATGTCGGCTCCAAATTCAAGATGGCAGCTGTTTAATGGAGCTTTAGACCCTAAAACCATGCAATATGTGTATATTTGGTGTTGGGAAGATACCCGGAGTCCAAAACTGGCGACCAGAATATCCAAGACTATGGCCTAAAATCCAAGATGGCGGCCTAAAATTCAAAATGACAGCTGGTTTTGTGGAGTTTTAGGCCCTAAAACCATGCAATATGGGAATATTTGGTATGGGGAAGATGTCCGGAGTTCAAAAATGGCGACCAGAATATCCAAGACTATGGCCTAACATCCAAGATGGTGGCTCCAAATTCAAGATGGCGGTTGTTTAATGGAGTTTTAGGCCACAAACCATAAAAATATGGGTATATTTTGTATGGAAAAGATACCTGACGTCCGAAAATGGCGACCAGAATATCCAAGATGGTGGCCTAAGATTCAAGATGGCGGCTTAAAATTCTAAATGGCAATTGATTAATGGAGTTTAAGGCCCTAAAACCATGCAATACGGGAATATTTTGTATGGAGAAGATGTCTGGACCCCAAAAATGGCGACCAAATGCAAGATGACGATCCAAAATCCAAGATAATGGCTTTTTCTTAAGTGTTTGAGGCTCAATCATCAAAAGCCTGATAAACGACATGATTTCTGGTGCCATGAAATGGAATTTTAGTAAACGTATGAAAGTGCGATATTCATAAAAATGTCTTTTGAGTTTTGTTGAAATGGATTTTCGAAGGCACGAGAAAGGCGCCATCACCGCTAGGTGGATTAAACAGGATTTTTTCCTTCCCATGACAACCGTGGGGTTATAGAGGTCGGCAATGAAGAAATCTGTAGGTTGCAGACGAAATAGACCTATCTGTCTGCACAGTAGTGGAATTAAAAGGAATTTCTCACGTCCTTTCTAGTTTTTCTTGAAAAGTTATTGATTTTCAATTTAACTTATGCAGAAGTGAAGTAATAATGAAGTGTTTTTAAATTGTTTGTAACTAGTGTTGAAGCCAAAAAGTTTCAAATAGTGTTGTAATGAAATGACATTGACTTTGCACATCTGAAGATTTTCTCCAGTCATTCGTAAATGTATTTCGTTTTTCAGAAGCAATCACCCACTCAACTTTGAGTAAGTCATGCGTTCTCAATAAACGCAACGTCAGTCCAAGTCGTATAGGGGAATTAATTGCAACTGCACGCTTCATCCGTGTATGTGTGCATCCAGAACATCACCTCGAACAATTGCTGTCATCCAATTCTTGGGAAAGCTGCAGTCCTTGGTGACGCAATTTCCGTCCCGAACCTCTGGCTGGCGACATATACACGACGGACGCCGGCTGGTGAGTAAACCATACCATTCTTCCTGCGAAGAACTAAATTGAAACATACTGCTGGTCCTGTCTTTGCTCCTCGGACGTTTGCCTAGCGAAAGAGGCTTGATTTCTTTTGGTCTTCATCATGCTTCCCCTGTATATGCATTGGTCTCTTTTTACCTCTTTCCATAAAGATGTTCTTTGAGAACCGATGTCTTCCGGCAACAGTGAAACGTTGGAGGAATTTTCCTTGAAGAGGGCTTTTGTGGAGTTCGATTTTTTTAGTGATAAGCGATAAGCTCATTTAAAACGATTCAGTCGTTCACATTGGCGTAGCTAGGATTTTTTTCTGGAGGGGGGCCAGGGGGGCCTTGAGATGACTCGGCATGGGCGCCCGATATGTGTATATGCAAATTAGAATTGCAGTTTTGAACTATCAAAAAAAATGGTTAAGATTTGTTTCTAGTTTCGTAAACTTTATGAGTGAATAATTCCTCCATTATTTTTTCCACAGCAGCTTGCTGCAGTGATTCCATCATGAATTACTTCAGAGATTCCTTCAAGAATTCATCTATTGAATCCACCACACATTTCTTCGGAGATTTGCCCTGTGATATCTTTAGAGGTTCCTCCAGTGATTGTTCAAATGCTGTTTTCGAATTTCTCCAGAAATCCTTTATGGTATGTCTGCAGGTATTCCTTCAGAGATTTCATCAGGGATTTCTCCATATATTCCTTCCAGAATTTGGCTAGAGATTGCTCTAATAAATAAATAAATAAAGATAAATAAATAAATAAATAAATAAATAAAGATAATGGGTCCATCTGGAATTATTCAAAGTATTTCGACGAAATAATTCGTCCAGAAATTTCTGCAGACATGAATTTCTTCAGATTTTTGTTCCAAGGATTCCTACAGAAATTCTTCCAGGAACTCGCTAAGAAAGCTCTCCTGAGATTACCTAAGGAATTCCTCTTGGGATTGCTACCGGGATTCATCATGGGGTTTCTTCACAAATTACTCAAAAAATTCCTCCAGGGATGCACTCGGGAATTCCTTCTGTGATTCTTTCAGGAACAACCTCCAGGATTATTTTTAAAATGCCTACAAGAACTCTTCTTGGGATTCCTTCGGGAATTTCTCCTGGAATTCTTTCAGAAACTCATCCAGGAATTAATCCAAGACCTCCTACAGGAACTGTTTGAATATTCGTTTGGGAGTTCATCTTGGGAACTGCTACTGGGATTCCTCCAAGAGTTCCTCTACATACTCTTCAGGATTCCTTCAGAATTACCTCAGGAGTTTGAACGATTTCTTCGGTACCTACTTCCTTGTGGGATTTCTTCAGAAGCTCCTTCTAGAATTCCATCAGAAATTGATCCTTGGATTTCTTCAAGAATTCTTCCAGGGATTATTCCAGAACTTCCTCCAGGAATTTTCCCAGGATTCCTCTGGGAATTCCTGTGTGGATTCCTTTACAAATTCCTACAGGGATTCATTTGGAAATTCCTCTTGGGATTGCTTAAGAGATTCCTCAAGGAATTCTTTCAGAGATTTCAACAAGTATTCCTCTAGAGATACCTCAAAGAATTCCTATAGAGATTCCCCCAGGGATTCCTCCAGTAACTCATCCAGGGATTCCTCCTGAAAGTGTTCCTTTGGAACTTCAAGGAAATTCTCTAGGAATTCCTCCAGAGAGTTCTCAAGGGATACCTTCAGGAATTCCTACTGGCATAACTCCAGGAAATTCTATAAGGATTTCTCCAGGGATTCCCCCAGGCATTCCTCCAGGATTTTATTCAGGGACTTCTCCAGGAATACCTTCAAGAATTCTACCAGGAATTACCCCAGGAATTCCTTCAGATATTCCACCAGGAATTGATCCAGGAATTCCCCCAGGAATTCCTTCAGAAATTAATACAGGAATTTCTCCAGAAATTTCTCCAGGAAATCCTCTAGGGATTCCTTTCTCCCAGAGTTTATCCAAGAGTTATTCCAAGAATTTGATCAGCAATTCCTGCATGAATTCCTCTCGATGCTCCTCTAGGAATTCCTTCAAAGATTTTTTCAGGAATCTTCCAGGAAATCCTCCAGGGATTCCTGCTGAAGTTCCCGCAGGAATTTCTCCTGGAATTAATCCTGAAATTATTCCAGGTATTCCTCCAGGATTTCATCCAGGAATTTCTCCAGGGACTCTTCTAGGAATTCTACTGAGAATTCGGCCTTGAATTACCCCAGGTATTTCTTTAGAAATTCCTCCAAATTTTTATCCAGGAACTGATCCAAGAATTTCTTCGGAAATTCCTCCAGGAATTCCTACAGCAATTCCTCCACAAACGTCTCCAGGAAATCCTCCATGGATTCCTTCAGAAATTATTACAGGTTTTTTTTTTCAGGTATTCCTCCTGGAATTTTCCAGAGATTTTTCCGAGAATTCTTCTGGGATTTTCTCCAGGAAATTTCTTTCAGCAATTTCTCTGGGAATTCCTTTAGGAATTTCTTCAGAAAGTTCTCCAGGGATTCCTCTAAGGATTCTTCCAGATATTTCTCCAAGAATTCCTCCAAAAATTCTTCTGGGAATTGCTCTAGGAATATTTCTAGGAATTTCTTCAGGACTTCTTCCAGGGTTTGCTATGGGAAATCATCCAGGAATTTCTTCAGCGAGTCCTCCAGGAATTTCTCCTGGAAATCTTGCAGGGATTCCTTCATGGTTTCCTCCAGTAATTCCTCCACTGATTCTTCCGGTAATTTCTCCAGAGAATTCTCAAGGAATTCATCTAGGGATTGCTTCAGGAATTCTACCAGAGGTTCCACCCGGAGTTCCTCTAGAGATTCCACCAGGATTTTTTTTTTGAATTTATCCAGGGATTGCTCCAGGCATTCCACGAATTTCTCCAAGAATTATTTCTTCTCCAAATCATTCCTTCAGAAATTCCTCCAGGGATTCCTCCAAGAATTTCTCTAGGAATACCTCCAGGTATTCTACTTTCAGAAATGCCTCCAGGGATTCCGTCAAGAATTTGTCCAGAAGTTCCTCCAGGACTTCCTTCAGCGATTTCTCTAGGAGTTGCTTCAATGATTTCTCCAATAATACCTCTCACAATTCTTCTAGAGTTTCCCTCAGGAATTCATTCAAGGAAAGTTGCACGGACTTTCTCCAAAAATTTCTCTTGAAATTTCTCCAGGAATTCCTCCTTTGATTCCGCCATAAATTTGCCCAGAAGTTCCTCCATGCATTCCTCCTAAGATTCCTCCAGTAATTGCTTCACAGATTCCTCCAGGAATTCCTCCAGCGATTTCTCCAGGGATTTTTCCAAGAATTCCCCAAAGAGTTCTTTCAGGATTTCTGCAGAAATTACTCTAAGGATTCAGCCAGGAATTTCTGAGGGATTTTCCCAAGAATTCTCCCAGGAATTCTTCCAAGAATTTTTTCAGAAATTTCGCTAAGGATTCCTCCAGGAATTCCTCAAGAGATTTCATCAGAAATTTCTCCGGGGATTCTTTCCAGATTTCCTCTAGGGAATCCTCCAGTAATTCATCCAGGGATTTCTTCAAGATTTCTTCCAAGGTTTGCAACAGGAATTCATCCAGGAATTTCTGCAGGGAGTCCTGCAGGAATTTCTCCTGGAATGCCTTCAGGGATTCTGCCAGGGTTTATCAGGTATTTCTTCAGAAATTCCTCCAGGAATTCCTCTACGAATTTATCCAAGAATTCTTCCAGAGATTTCTCTAGAGATTCATCAAGGAATTGCTCCGGAATTCTATCAGAGGTCCCTCCCAGAATTCCTCGAGAGATTCCACTAGGAATTCATCCAGGAATTTATCCAGGTATTCGTCCAGGAATATCTCCACGGATGCTTCCAGGAAATTCTCAAAATATTATTTCAGAAATTCCTTCAGGGATTCCTCCAAGAACTCCCTTAGCGATTTCTCCAGGATCTCCTCCATGTATACTTTCAGAAACTCGTTCAGAAATTTCTCCAGGGGTTCCGTCAATAATTTCTCCAGAAGTTCTTCCAGGATGCCCTCCAGCGATTTCACAAGGAGTTGCTTCAGGGATTACTCCAGGAATTCCTCTAGGGGTTTCTCCAAGAATTCCTAGCTCCAGGAATTCGTCCAGGAGCTTCTCCAACGATTCGTTCGCAAATTTGCCTAGGAACTGCTTCAGGGATTCCTCAAACGATTTTTCAAAAATTTCTCCAGGGATTGCTCCCTTAATTGCTCTAGAACTCCTTCTTTCAGAAATTGCTCAAGCAGGGAGTTCTTTCAGAGATTGCTCCAGGAATTCCTGTAGTGATTTCTCCAGAAATCCCGCTCGGAATCTTTTTGAAATTTTATTCAGGGGTCGGTCAGAAATTTCAGATATCCGTCCATCATCTTTTTCCATGGATTCTTCCAAGGTTTTTTCCATGATTGCTTGATTTTTTTTTTTCAATAATTTGAAGGATTCGTAGAGGAATTCGTCCAGTGATTTGTATTTGAATTCTTCAAGATAGTTTCAGAGGGATACAGGAGCCAGGAAATTCTCCAAGAAGTCATCGAAAAACTCTTTTACAATTATCTCCGAGAAATTTTTAAAAAGTTCATCTGCAGATTTATTCTGGAATCCATCCATGAATTCCTTCAAGAATACCCCCTGCAGTTCCCGCAACGTAGTTTCTTCAGAAAACCGTTCTGCGATTCTTTCAGGAATATATATTGTGATTCTTTCACAGTAGGGTGGCCCAAACTTATATGAAAAACAAAAATTTCGAAAAATGCCAAGTCTTACCTCCTAAATCAGTTGTTTTGGACTCCCAGAAGCTACGTTCAAAATTTGAGCAAAATCGGTTGAGCCTAAGGGGGCGCTCAAAACGCTTGTATGGAAAAACTTGGCCAAATGTATGCATAAATTTTTAGTTTTCGAATTTTGCCGCTAGGTGGCGCTGTAAGCGTTCAATAAATAAACTTTTTTGTATTATTGTAGGTTACTATATGCCGAAGAACTTTGTCGAAGACCGCAAAGTGATCCGACGGCTGTGAAAAAAGTTATACCTAAAATCCAAGACGACGGCTCCAAATTCAAGATAGCGGTTGTTTAATGAAGTTTTAGGCCCTTAAACCATGCAATATGGGTATACATGATATGAGGAAGATGTCTGGAGTCCAAAATTAACAACCAGAATATCCAAGATGGCGGCCTAAAATCCAAGGTGCTCCAAATTTAAGATGGCAGCTGTTTAATGGAGTTTTAGACCCTAAAACCATGCAATATGTGTATATTTGGTATGGGGAAGATACCCGGAGTCCAAAACTGGCGACCAGAACATCCAAGACTATGGCTTAAAATCCAAGATGGCGGCCTAAAATTCAAAATGACGACTCAAAATTCAAATAGACAGCTGGTTTTGTGGAGTTTTAGGCCCTAAAACCATGCAATATGAGAATATTTGGTATGGGGAAGATGTCCGGAGTTAAAAAATGGCGACCAGAATATCCAAGACTATGGCCTAACATCCAAGATGGTGGCTCCATATTCAAGATGGCGGTTGTTTAATGAAGTTTTAGGCCATGAAATCATAAAAAAATGGGTATATTTTGTATGGGGAAGATACCTGGAGTCCGAAAATGGCGACCATAATATCCAAGATGGTAGCCTAAAATCGAAGATGGCGGCTTGAAATCCAAAATGGCGATTTTATAATGAAGTTTTAGGCCCTGAAACCATGCAATACAGGAATATTTTGTATGGAGAAGATGTCTGGGCCCCGAAAATGGCGACCAGAATATGCAAGATGGCGATCTAAAATCCAAGATGGTGGCTGCAAATTCAAGATGATGGCTTTTTCTTAAGAGTTTGAGGCTCAAACATTAAAAGCCTGATAAACGACATGATTTCTGGTGCCATGAAATGGATTTTTGTTAAACGTATGAAAGTGCGATATTCATCAAAATGTCACTTTAGTTTTGTTGAAATCTATTTTCGTAGGCACGAAAAAGGCGCCATCACCGCTAGGTGGATTAATAAGGTTTTTTTTCCTTCCCATGACAACCGTGGGGTTATAGAGGTCGGCAATGCAGAAGTCTGCAGACGAAATAGGCTTATCTGTCCGCACAATAGTGGAATTAAAAAGAATATGAAGTTTCAAATAGTGTTAATGAAATGACATTGACTTTGCACATCTGAAGATTTTCTCCAGTCATTCGTAAATGTATTTCGTTTTCAGAAGGAATCACCCACTCAACTTTGAGCAAATCATGCGTTCTCAATGAACGCAACGCCAGTCCAGTTTGCATAGTGGAATCATTTGCAACTGCACGCTTCATCCGTGTATGTGTGCATCCAGAACATCACCCCGAAGAATTGCTATCAACCAATTCTTGGGAAAGCTGCAGTCCTCGGTGACGCAATTTCCGTCCCGATCCTGGCTGGCGACATATTCCTATAAGATAAGAGGCTTGATTTCTTTCGGTCGTCATCATCATGCTTTCCCTACTTTTGCATTTGGTCTCTTTTCACCTCTTTCCATGAAGATGTTCTGCCTTGAGTACCGACGTGTTCCGGGAAAAGTGAAACGTTGGAGGCATTTGCTTTCTGTTTAATATCAAATGGTTTTTCAAACCATTCAAACCAAAGCTCATAGGAATGGATTGTCGGACTTAGAGCTACATAATTGCACTAAGTGGATAAGTAGTATCAGAGACGAAAAGCTCGGCATCACTGGAAATGATTTTATCGCCTTATGCTTGCCTTTGAGTGGGCCTTCCATCACCGACAGTTACCGCTACGTGGACTTGTCCTATTGCTAGCTCCGTAAACCTACTTCCTAATTGGTTTCTGACTAATGGCTAACGAACCCGTAGTTCGCAGTATGTTATTTTTAAGAGTGTTTTTCTTCATCATCATTCGAGGTCCACAACACTAAGTAAACTTGAACTTTTCCGGAGCGGAGAAGTCAATAGAAAGTTCCACTCGGTTCGATGGGGAGAACAGCCTTCAACAACACTGAATCCGTTGTAAAGCTACACTGCACGGAACTAGAAAACTTGGGCTTTCCTTTCGAAGCCCGGGTGGATCAAAATTCACATCCCCATCAATGCACGGGGAAAACCCCCATGTTTGATCCAAACCGACTGGGTTTGGGCACGTTCCGTACCCCTTCATCGGTTACAATCTACGAAGATCATCGATGACATAGCATCGGATTTCCAAAAAAAAAACCGTGTCTCATCCTTTTGTGGAGGGTATGACGATGATGATGACACCGATAGCAACACCCCAAAATCAAGGACAACAACATCAAATGATGTTCGTCGGTTACACGCTGTTTAGGCAACGTACAACCAGTGGCGTAGCTAGGAATTTGGAGGCCCGGTGCGGTACCAAATTTGTGGACCCCATGAAAATTACAGTTACATATTTTACAATGTTAAATCTATTCTTCTAACTCTCAAATAATCACGCCGTTGTATTTTGTACAAAGCGTTGAAACAAATCTCGACTTCTCAGCATTAGCGTGATGCTGGCAGTGGTGGCCAACTGACTGACTGAAGGCTAAAAAATATTTTCTGAATTCCTTTAAGAATTTCTTCGGAGATTTCTGCAAGGATACATCCCGGAGTTCCATCAATGAACGTATTTTTTTTTTTCTAAGAATTATGACGATTTTTTAACAATTTTTTTTTATGAATTGCATCAAGTAATCCTTTATGAATTCTTTCAAAGATTGCTTTATCATTTTCTTTGAAAAAATCTTTCTTGGATAATAATTTGTCTTCAAGAATGTTTCAAGTAATTAATGAAGGGTGTCATTCAATACTTCTCTAAACACTCTTTCATGTATTCTTACAGTGTTGTCTCCGAGGACATTTTCAAAAGTACTTCAGAGTACTTCAAAAGATTCTAGCAAAGGCTTCAAAGTCCTTTTAGATTTTTTTCAAAAATTCCTCCATAGTTTCTATCAGGAGTTCGTCCAAATATCCCCTAAATGATTTTTCCATGGATGTAAATCATTTCTCCATTGAGTTATCCAAGAATTTATCTTGGCATTTCCTCAAGTATTCATTACTTATCTTGGCGTTCCTTTGAAGATTTCTTAAGAATTTTTCCAAAGATTCTTTTAGAAATTTCTTCAAGGATTCCTTCAAGAATTACTGCAACGCTTTTTTTTTTCGAAAAACAAATCTGCGAGGACTCTTCAAGGAGTTTCTCTAAAGTTTTATTAAGAGATTCATCCAAGAAATCCTTCAAGAGATTTCAAAAGAATCCATTGGATAATTTTTTTTTTAATCTATCAAGGATCCCTACAGAAGTTCCTATAAGAAAATTCTAAGAGGAACTTCTGTTGGAATTCTTTCCAAAAATCCTTCTGGATTTCTTCCAACGAATTCTTTACATTTCCTTCAGGAATTTTTGCTAGCATTCCTCTAAGAACTCTTCTAAAAATTTCTATTGTGACTTTTGATCAGACTCATAAGAAATTCTTTCGAACTCTCATTCTCATTCCGAAAAAAAAAATCATTCAAAGTTACCTTTCTCCAGGATTTATTATTGATTCCTCCAGAAGTTCCTCTGAAAATTCGTCCAAAAAAGTCTTCGAGGATTCCTGGTAGGGTCAACGTGTCTTAGTAATCCTACAATCCCAAATTCATCCTATTCGGAAACAAAGCGATTACCGCGCCGATTGATTACGCAATTTTTGTTATCATTCGTGGTCACTTCTAACAAAAATATAAAAAAGCGCTTCATTCCTTTGTTTTCAGTAAAATGAAATAGGAGCGTATATGCTTACATAATAAGGGAATAGATATCCGATTTGATCAAATAAATTCTTTAAGAATGCCTAGAAGCATCTTTTAAGTGAATAATGCAAGTTTAAGATTTCATATAGGGTACCCATCGAGAATTCTTCAGGAATCGCTTCAAAAATTCCTTAGGGATTTTTTCCAAAAATTTCTTAAATTTTTCTTCATACAAATCTTTCGGAATTTCTTTAAAGATCTTACTAGGAACCTCTGCGAAGGTTTTATCAATCGGATAAAGCATTCTTTGCTTAATTTGTTCAATAATTTCTCCATGAGCTCTATAGAAGATTAATTTTGGGCTTTTTCCAGGGATTGCTTTAGAAATTCCACCAAGGATTTATTAAAAATTCTAGAAGAATTCCTTCAAAGATGCCTTTGGAAATTCCTCCCAAACTTTCTTCAGAAGTTTTTCTAAAGATTTCTTCATTAGTTCATCCATTAAATTCTCTTGCGATTTCTTCAAAGATTCAACTGATTGAAATAAAAAATTGTAAGAATTCTTTCAAGAATTCTCACAGAAATTCCCTAACGAACAGTGGCAAATAGAAAGAAATCTACTGGTATTCCTTCAAACAATTTTTGTGTTTTTTTGGGAAATTGTTTGTGAACTTCTTTAGATTTTCGGAAACTCCTTAGGTAATTCGTTGAGATTTTCTTCGGCCGTTCCATTGTAAATGCTTGTTTTTTTTTAATTCGCAAGAGTGTATCTCATAAAATCTCAAAACTAACAATAGACGGAATTCCGTAAGGATTTATCGAATGAAATTTCCACAGGAATTACCAAAGAATTTTTTTGAGAAATTAACAGAGGAATTTTCTGGAATAGCCGCCTAAATTTACGAATTAGGAATTTTCAAAGTACCTGCTTAATGAATTTCGAAAGTAACTATTGAAAGAATTACAAAAGTCAAGTATATTAGCAAAGCGACTGCCGGTGAAACTTCCAAAGAAATTGCTGAAGGGAATATCGTAGGGGTTGCCTGATAAAATACTAAAGCCCAAAGAATTTTGAAAAGTTATGCCGTAGGTATTTTTAAAAATAAAAAACCAAAATCAATTTTGAATATTATTGCCCAGAAATTTTCGAATGAGTTACCGAACCAAATTTCAAAGGAACTGCCGATATAGTTTTCAAAAAAAAATCCAAGAAACCCCCAAAAATAATCGTATAGCTATTTTAGAATTAAATCCAATAAAAATGGCTAGAAGGATTTCCAAAAGCTTTGTCAAAAAAAACTTCGCCAAAGGAATACGAATGATTTCCACGGGGTAGCTCACAGGAAATTCGCCGAATGCATTTCCAAAGTAAGTTATTCCCAAGGTAATTTTACCAGAAGATTTTTCAAACGAATTGTCAAAAAAAAAAAAAAACCATTGAGAAGTTGTAAATGGAATTTCCAAAGCAAATTCTGTAGAAAAAATATTCTGAAGAAGTTCGCAAAGCCATTTCTGAAGCATTGCCGAGAACTGATCAAAGGAGTTTCCAAAGGAATAGCCTAACAATTTCTCAAAAGAATTGCTGTAGGAATTTTCAATGAAACTTGTAACAGAGTTCTTAAAAAAATCTCGGTAATTTTTACCAAAGGAATTGCGAACACAATAGCTGAGACAATTGCAAAATATGTTTTTTTTTAAATAATGAAGGATGTCGAAGGAGTTTCCAAATAAATTTTCAAAGATATTCCCTAACCAATTGCTGCACGGATTTCCAAAGTAATTACTGAAAAAGATCCAAATGAAATTTCCAAAGGAAAATTCTAGTAAAAAAAATGTAAGAGTTCTTTCAAGAATTCTCAATAAAATTCGTCCAAGAAATTTTAATGGAATGTTTTAATGAATTCTTAAGGAGTTCTTCCGAGGTTTCCATCTATTGATACCATTAAAGATTTACTTAGCGATAACACCAATTTCGTTCGAATTTTCTTCACGAAGCTTCTAAGATTTTTTTCTAAGGATTTCATCAAGCATTTGTTACAAATGAGGAACTCCAAGAACTCTTTCTTAAATATTTTTTACGATTCATCTAGGAATAACTTCAAGGACTTCTTTACAAATTCCTCCAACATTTGTTTACAGCGTTTCTGAAAGAATTTCTGTATTCCCAAGAATTCCATAAAGAGTTTCTTAAATATTTCAACAAACGATTCCTTTGGGGCTACCCCACATGATCCCTTGAGCAAATTTCCCAGAGGAATTCTTTAAAAATTCTTTTAAGATTTGTTTTTTCAGAGACGAATGCCCCAGAGGTAAAGTCTCTCTAAACAAAAAAAAATGATTTTAGAAATTTCTGCAAGAATTCTTTTTGCAATGCCACAAATGGTTTTTCTTGAAGTCCTTTCAAGGATTTCTTACGAATCATTGTTCAAGCATTTCAAAGATTTCTTCAAAAGTTCTTCCAATAATTGCTGTATGAAATCGTCCAAAGATTCCTTAGGCATTTTTTTCAATTGCCCTTTCGCGATTCAATCATGAATCCTTTAAGAAATTCCAGTGAAGACTTCTTTTTCTCCAAGGATTTTTTCAAGCTACGGTACAAAGATTCCTTCAGGAATATCTCAACGTTTTCCTTCAGATAACCCTGCAAGGGTGAACACATTCATCTCCAAAGGATTCCTGCACAAATTCCCTCAGGGGGTCTTAAAGAGATTCCACCAAGGCTTCTATCAGAAAATTCTCGACGGAAATCTATAGAAATTGTTTTGCAAATCAACATCAACGAATTTGAAAGGAATTCTTTGGGGTTTATGCCATTGATTTCTTTGAAAAAAAATCTAGGCATTCTTCCAAACATTCCTTTGCTTTCAAAATTTCTTCAGGAATCCTTTACGTGATTCCTCATAGTACTTCTAGTAGTTCTACTACTACTTCACAGTACTGTAGTAATCCGTCAAAAATGTCATCGAAGATATCTCAAAAATCAACTCAATGATTCTTTCCGAATACATCTTAAAATTCATCTAGAAGATTCTTCGAGGATTCCTTTTAAAATTCCTCCAAAACTTCCTGCAAGCATTTCTACACGAATTATTTCGGGAATTCTTCCGAAATTCCTTCAGAAAATCTCACAAGAATCCATTCAGGAGCCATACCTGATCAAGCATCTCAGAAATTCAGGTATTTTCCATGAGGAACTCCTGCAAGATTCCTTCTTGGAGAAGTCTCTAAAAGAATCTTGGAAAAATCCCTTAAGGTTCATCTGCAGAATTCGTTGAAGGACTTCATGACATAATCCTCGAAGGACTTTTTGAAGGGATCCAAGGAGGTATTCCTGAAGGAATTCTTGGAGGTGTTCCTGAAGGAATCAATTCAGGTATTCCAAAATCAATGCTTAGAAGAATTCCTGAAGCAATCCATGAAAAAGTTCTGAAGTAAATCTTAGAGGATTTTTTGTAGAAATCTTTGAAGTAACTGCTAGATAAATCGTAATACATATTCCCGAAGGCAATCTCGCAGAAACCCTTCAAGGAATACTTGGGAAGAAATCTCGATGAAATCGTTGGATACATTGAATGCACTTATTTTTCATACGAAAGCAAAAAAAAAAAATCGACAAACTATTGTTATTACGGTTTTGATCTGACATGTGTTCAGATCTTAATTTTCAAAACTGCGGCCCCTGAATTTCAGCTGCTACCTTAAGCTAAGTCAACAACTATGTTTGGCCCTGTTATTAGGATACCAGGGACGTTTTCACAATGCTCATGAATTTTACTTGCATATATCGATACTGAATTTCGTAAAATTTAATTTAAATTCTAACACAATTTTTTTTTTTAAATTTTGGGGCCATCTGTGTGTTTTTTTCCAAAAAACTTTTGATTATCACGAAGGGGCCCCCACATACCTATCAAAAGTTCTGCGAAGTGTTGAAGTTATAGGAATCTTTCGCTATTTAAAGAACTTTATTCAAACTAGTGTTAGAAACCTTCCTTGATTTGGAGGCCCCCTGAAATCGGAGGCCCGGTGCGGACCGCACCCATCGCACCCCCCTTGCTACGCCACTGCGTACAACCCCCTGTTGCTACTGCTGCTGCTAGCTGCTCCCATGTGAGTAGTGGTGGGCGAACAACAATGGGTGAGCTCGCACTCATTGTGTCACAGTCATGGGGAAAGCCTTCATCAGTTTATTGTCGTTGTGTGGAGCAGAGTACTAAGCAGGGGGACGTTGGCAAACTGTTGCGCGCCATAGGTTTGGGGAAAACTAGCGCGATAGAAGGATACTAGGAAAATTGAATGTTTAGTACAATATTGCAAAATACTGTTTCGATATACTGAGCCTAGAGTATAAGTTTTAGGCTCATGGCCATTGGATCACATAACGGCTATATAGTAACCTACAAAAATACGAAAATTGGTCAACCAAACGCTAAAAATCTAACACTTTTTAGTTCTACGTACGTCTGGCTAACCTTGGGAATCTAACTTCTTCTAGTACCAGCATTTCTAAATAAGTCTGTCAGAAATGGCTACAAGCATATCAGATAACCACAGAACACTCTGCAGAAGTTCCATCCGAAAATATTTCAAATTTTTCGTGATAAACACCAAAAATGGCGCTACTGAAAATATTGCAATTAATATTTGCATCAATTTCAGAAATACTATCAAAACAACCTATCAGAGAGCCCACATTCTGATTTCCAACTACAAAGCTATGATAGTCGATGTCAGCTGATCAACTTGGAGCCGCTAACGTTTCGCAAAGATACTGCTATGGCGCTTCCGATTTCGAATACCCTGCAGGGGCATATAGACTGTCCTGCCATTTCGAACCGGATAAATCTGAACGCTCAACCACGAACAATTACATGGGAAAAATCCGCTTCCGAATCCATGACGAAAAATGACGATATCATAAAATTTCATTTTATGATACCATTTCATGATATCATGATCACGAGTCATGATATCATGACGTTAACGACCATTATCATGATTATCTCTCACCCTCTTCATATAAAATAGTGTTACAAAAACCTATTCTTACTTTCATTTATCAAACATCATGGCACTAAATCATGGAACCATGCAGATGCGTCATAATACCATAAAACAGCGTTATAAAATTATGTATCCAAATAAATGGGTGTGAGCATCCAGCGGTGTTTCACGGTAAAACAACAAAGTATCCGATAATTTTTTAAAAAGGTAATTATTTTTTAACTCAAAACTAATGTAAATGTTTGTAGTGTCAAGTTTTTAAAACCAGAGTGTGAAGAAGGAGATACCAGTTGAGTAACTTCTACAGCAGGAGAAGTATGCGTTCCAGTTTTTTTTCCCCGAACGAAGCAACACTTGTTTCTTTTTGATCGGTACTTTTCAACAAAAACCGATAGCTATATGCCTTCATTGACTAACATGCTTCTGAAGCAAGTGAGAGCAAGAGCAAATACAAGTGAGAGTGAGAAACGGTCTTGAAAACGATGGCTCAGCGACGTGTGACTCTCTGAATATTTCACTTCATCGCCGGTGTATCAGTAATGAATATACTTTTTTAACCCCTCATTATAGTGCAAATTATATAAACTCAAATTGAATGTACATTGTAATAATTATGTAATAATTATGTCAATCATAGCCTTACCAATAATATGGCTGTTTTTACTAGCTAGACTTGAGCAACAAATAAATCCACTGAATCATTTGCGCATCTTCTCACTTGCCGCAGCAAGTGAGGACGAATGATCACCAGTCAGTTTGCTTCACAAGCCAACCGACCGATGAGGAACAGCGGTCCTTTCCTTTGCTCCCTTTTCGTGTTCGTTCATAATGGTGGCTGGTACTGATAACTGATTGTGTTTTTCATAATCACTTCGATTTAAGCACTGATACGTTTGTTTTGTATACACCATTTATTATTCCCAGAATGTTTATTTACCTATGGTACCTAATTTAAATTATTTTTTTTTTTGGATCGGAGTTCATTTCGCACCATTCAACATGAATAGAGTAATCGCCAAAAAGTATTTGGAATTAGGAGCGTAAAATTAACAATTAAAATAAAACATCAATAAGAAATCATAATCATGACAAGCACAAGTTACATAACCATGGCTTCAACTTTCATAAATTTTCGTCATGATTCTCGAATGCCTGCGGCATGATACTATGACTCAATTTTCCATTTTTTGCCAATGGAACCAGAATCATAAAAACATGTACTAGTTTTATGAGAAAGGTTTGATTCCACTGAGCTATAATTTATCTTTTTAGCTCAACATGTGAAAAAACATAACGAAGAAGATAATCTACAGCAGAAGTTATTTTACGGTACATTTTTATAACGCAAAAACACACATTCATCGTAAAGCTTAGTTTCCAGATCCCAAGTAGAGCGCTCAAGTAAAATTCCCTCTTTTTTCCGCAAGTAATTTTGACAACTGATCTATATGGGGAGAAATGTCACTATTCCTTACGGAATAATAGCACGGACAATTTTTCCGTGCGGAAAAGTGACAGCTACATTTGATTTGCACGGGAGGCGTTACGAGCGTTACACTTTTTTCCTTACTTGCCAGCTGCGAACTGATCAAGTAATTTTGATGCGGAATCATTACTTGACCATTACTTGTCCTATCTTTTTGCACAGTACGTACGAAGTGGAAACTAGCCATAAATCAAGACTCATTTTGTCAGTTTCTAATTCAGAACTTTTAC
Organism: Aedes albopictus; assembly: GCF_035046485.1. Classification (NCBI taxonomy): domain Eukaryota; kingdom Metazoa; phylum Arthropoda; class Insecta; order Diptera; family Culicidae; genus Aedes; species Aedes albopictus. Next base: position 32,540,850 of record NC_085136.1, read on the forward strand.
CCGTGTAGGAACAACTGCAAGTTTAGGGTTGCCGATATACAGGTCTAACAGGAGTGTTAGCACCTCCAAACATGCTAAAGTGTTGCTGTCCGCAGATAATGTTTAACAGGATCGCGTTATTTTTTTTTTTTACTTTAACTTATCTTGTCCGATGTTTATTTCACGAATGTTCAATTTATTTTTCTTTTTCAAACCTGCTTCATCGTTTGTCCTTTTTATTTCTATTGTAGTTCATAATATTACTTGACGTGTTTTTATGCAAGTTTTACCATGTATTTTAGAAATGAAACATTTACGATTAATCAAAATGCTTGGGATGGACAACTTTTTTCACTCACAAAAAAGTTCAACAAGCTGTAATTTTTTATAGAGTACAACACAAATTTTGACTGTTTGCTCTGACATCTCCTGAAGCGCCTTGGAATCCCCTGAAACTCTCTGAATCCCCACGGAACGCTCCTGAAATGCTTTGGAAACCCCTGCAATGCTCCTGAAACTTTTTAAAGCCCCTAGACTGCCGTGTGCAGCATAGTTGTTCCATGTTAATAGGAAATTCAATAGAACATGGGACAACTATGCTGCACACGGCAGTGGAACACCCCTGGGACGCCTTTGAAGCTACATGAAACCCCATGAAACCCCCTGTGACTACCTGGGACCCTCCGAATCCCCATGGAACCCTCTGAAATCCTTTGTAACACTCTTTATAAGCATTAAAAACCCCCGAAACTCGTATGACCCGTGAAACCTGCTGACACTTTTTGGAACGCTCCTAAGACCCCCTTAGACTCCCTGAAATCCCCATGAAGCCTCATGGAGCGCCTTTGAAACATCCTAAAATTCTTGGAATGCCCCTCGGACCCACTTAACCCTATGGAACACCCCTGGAGCTGGAATGCACCTCGAACCACTTGAAAGTTTCTGAATCCCCATGGAACGCTCCCGAAATCCTTTGAGAACCCCTGGAATGCTCCTGAAACGTCCTAAAGCCCCTGGAACACCCCTGGGACGCCTTTAAAGCTAGCTTAACCCTCATTGAAACCCCTGACTCTCTGAAACACCTCTGCGAGCCCCTGGCACCCCCGAAGCCCCATGGAACACCACTGAAACTTTTTGGAACACCCCTAAGACTCTGCAACCCCATGGAACGCCAATGAAACCACCTGAAACTTTCTGGAACATCTCTGGAACGCCTCTAAAATCCCTTGGAACGGGTGTGAGCTTTCTACTCGTTACACTGCTATTATTGTTTCATGTAATTTATAAGTTTGTAATGTTGAGTTTTCAAACCAGTAGTGTGAACAAAAAATCCAGCCGAGTAACTTCTGCAGCAGGAAAAGTATGCGTTTGTTATAAATGGACCATTTGAGGTGAAGATATGACAATGCCACCCCTCAAACTTTCAAGAGCACAAATCTCAAGAACCGGTTGTCGAATTACGCTGATAACTTGATCGATTGGTCATCACCAGCGGATAGCCAATCGAACAACTTTTCAGCGCAAGTTGACAGCCGGTTCCTCAGATTTATGCTCTTGAACATTTGAGGTGTGGCTTCGTCATACCTGCACCTTAATATAAATTTAGTGGCCAGATTCGCCAAAAAGTATTAAGAATTAAAATCGGTTACAATTATTAATTACAAAAACAAACATCAATAAGAAGTCATAAATGACAAGCATAAGTTTCATAAACAAGGCTTATGATTTCATAAATTTTCGTCATGATTCTAGTGTACATGTGGCATGATATCATGACTCAATTTTCCACATTTTATCGATGGAACCAAAACCATATAACAAAACAAATACTAGTTTCATGAGAAAGGTTTTTGATTCCATAAACTTGCGTCATGATTCAGAGTACATGGCGCATGAAATTATGACTCATTTTGCCAGTTTCTAATTCCAGATTTTCACCCGTGTAGGAACAACTGTAAGGCTAGGGTTGGTTTATTTGGAAGTGTTACGCTTTTCTCTCACAAATAAGTTCAACAAGCTGTAACTTTTCATAGAACGCAACAAAAATTTTGACAAATTTTCACTGTTTGTCTACCTATTATATGTGCATCAGTGGTACAAATTTGAGCTCGACTGATTAATCTTTCGTGAAGCTAGAACCGTATTCGTAAAACACTATTGTTAAGACCACTATTTTTTGAACTGTTACATCTTCAAAACCAGTGAACCGAATCTAACGAAACTTCGAACGTTTATCAACAACATATTAATATTTTTTTAATCATATTCTGGTTTATCGACCGTATTCTATTAATAACTTGATGATTTTGTGGCTATATCGGTGGCTAACCGATATAGCCACAAAATCATCACCATATTAATATTAATACTTCAGAAGTTTAAAAAAATAGGAACTTTTTGATCGTTGGAAAAAGTTGTTATGGATTGACAGTTTTTGGACAATCATTAATGTCATTACATCTTAGTTTTGATACCTAAAGATTTTCTACATTTGTTCTCAAGATATCTTTAATAAGATGTACTAGAGCCTATTTATATTGAAGGAAGAACACATTTAGTATTTTTTGTGACTTATTTTCAAGAGGAAATCTGTTTCTACAGATACCCGAGAGGTGGGTCCTCAGGTGATGTGGGGTCGACACTAAAACCTCTTTCTCTCTCTTCCTTACCTTCGCGGTACGCCCGTTAGAGATGACTTCGAGAAGGGGGATGACTTCGTACAACGAGTACACTTTAATGGTAAGCGTGCTACCGCCTTAAGTTGTTCGCTCTTCCCCGGAGGCTCGGGCCCTGGCTAGTACATGGACTACCCGTTGGGCTCAAGCTCCTGGATGGGGAGGGGGAGCCAACTGTACATGGGTGAAAACGTCAAATCGGTATAACTATATTCGTTTACTTATTTAGTTGTGCGTGCTGGCGTAGTCCATAACAAGCACGCTCGACATTGGAGCTAAGGGGGCTTAGCTACGCGCATGCCTGAAAACCAATGGAAAGCCCATGAAAACCCCTGAGACTCCCTGAAACACCCCTGGAACGCTTCAGAAACCCCCTTGAACGCCTTTGAAACCGTGTGAAGCCCCTTGGAAGGCCCTTGACACCTCCTGAAATGCCCTGGAACCCCCTGAAACTCTTTGAATCCCCAAGGAAAGTTTATGAAACCCTTTGGAAACCCCTGGAATGCTCCTGAACACGATAAAGCCCCTGGAACATCCCTGGGACGCCTTTGAAACTACCTGAAACCCCACGAAACCCCCTGTGACTCTTAAGAACACCCCTGCAACGCCCTTGGAATGCCTTTGAACCCTCTGAAAGCCCATGGAGCACCCTTGAAACGCCCCTAAAACTCTCTGGAATTTCATGTAAGTCTCCTAAGACTACCTGAAACACCTCAGAAATCCCCTGAAGTTCCATGAAATACCCCTGTAACGCATATAGGACCCTCTGATACTCTTTGTAACATCCCTTTTATAATCCTCGAAACTCGATAGATCCATAAAACCCACTGACAGTCTTTTAACACCCCTGGAACGCTTCTAAGACCCCCTGAACTCCCTGGAACACCTCTGAAACATGCTAAAATCCATGGAATGCCCATCCATGGCTTCCTCATAGAACACCTCTGGAATGGTCCATGGAACCCCCTGAAACACTCTGAACCCCCACGGAACGTTCCTGAAACCCTTTGGAAACCCCTAGAATGCTCCTGAAACCCCCTGAAGCCTCTGGAGCACTCCTGGGACGCCTTTGAAACAGTGATCTAACCGAATGCCTCCTAAATCCTCTTTAGCCTCATGTAAAGCCTCTGAAACAACCTAAAATCCCTGGAATGCCCTGGACTCTTTGGAACACCTCTGAAAGCCCCAGGCACGGTCCTGAAGCCCCTTGAAATGCACAATTAGGTAAATTGATAAAAAGAAATCTGGCAGTTTGGGTTATTCCAGTGTTCAACAATTGGATCATGAATGCATTCAGGCATAAATGGTCGTGCCCAAGTTTTGCACAGCTATTTGTGACTCCAAATTACACCTGTTTCTGACTGTTTATTGCCAAATGGTCTATTTTTGTACTTTCAGAAACCAATCTCGGTTAGTATACTTTGTTAGAAAACGATTCTACGATAAATGAAGTCAATTTGTCCCATGTTCAGTTTTATCATCATAAGCTGTCCCATGTTCATTTTTTCTGTTCAATTTATACGCTTAAAAAAGCTGTCCTCTAAATGATGAGGAACGAGGAATGAATGGTGAGAAGTAGGCAGTGTAGAATATGGAGTGACCAGTGAAGCGTGAGCAGTTTGAGTAGGTTATTAAGAGGAAGCAGTGAAAACTGTTGTACAGAGGAAGGGGAAGTGAATGGTGCGAATTAAAGAATGAGCAGCAAAGACCTGAGAAGTGATTAGTGAGGCAGGGGAAGCGAAATGTGAGAAGCGATAAGTGCGCAGAGAGGAAGGAGTAATGAGGAGTGTGAAGCAGTGATAAGTGAGTTAAGTAACCAATGAAAAGTGAGAATTTAACGTTATAAAGAAGACCCTACACCATCTACAACCAAAGGTTGTACAGACTGAACAAGCACTAACATGAGACAACGGACAACACACACACGCACATTCAATGGCCCAGTGGAGAATTTTCTGTTAGACGAAAACTTTTCCCCGACCGGAGCAGGAATCGAATCCACACTCCGAAGCTTACTGACTGACGTCTCTAGGCGAATGAAGGTAATAAAAACCGAGCGAGGAAGAGGGGAACGAAAAAAAAACAAACGATGATGATTTCCGGTAGAGGAGTGTGTTTTCAGTCTAGCGAGTCTTTATTTGTATGGGAGTGGAACTTGTGAGTGGTTTTTGAGTGCGAGTTGACGTGAGAAGCACAACAGATAGGCGACAAGTTCGCGCTCGATGCTGTTGAGGATTTGCGATGTGATTTCTGAGTTTTATTTTCTCTCCTCAGATCGCCGAGATCGCATCCTCATTTTCTCGCGAGGGAGCTTCTGTCAAGCCTGAGCGTGGGCACTGAAAAGTGAACAATAAGGAATGAGCAGCGAAAAGTGAGGAGTGCAAAGTAAGCAGTATAGAGTGAGGAGTATGAAGTAAGCAGTGAAGAATGAAAGAAAGGAGTGTCAAGCTCTGAGAAGTGAGTAGTGATAAGTGAACAGCCATGAGTGAGAAGTGGAGAGTGAGAAGTGACTAAGAAGTGAACCGTAAGGAATGTGCAGTGAAGTAGTGAGAAATGAGAAGTGAGGAATGAAGTGTGTAATGAAGAATGAGCAGTGAAGAGTGAGGGGTTAGAAGTGAGTGAAACGTATATAGTCAGGAGTGAGCATTGAAAAGTTAATAGTAAGGAGTGAGAAATCTGATTCAAAAAAATATTTATGAAATAACTCCGTCGATTATAACTACGTTATCCACTTAGTGCAATTATGTGATTCTAACTCTGCCAACCCTCAACAGAAAGCCATCAGCTTAGAAAATTCTTATGAAATAAAAATGAGAATATTTCATGGGTAACCCTGCTTCGAGAAGTGACAAATTCGCTTTAAATGAGCTTATCGCCTATCACTACAGGAATCTATGTAGTTTCAAATCAGAGATGGCAAAGCTCATAACCAAACGCACTCAAGCTCTCTGCAAGGAAAATTCCAACTTCCAACTTTCCACTTTTCCCGGAAGACCACGGTACTCAAATCGGAGCATTCCTTGAGAGGAGGTGAGAAGAGGTCAATGCAAACGCAGAAAACGACGTTTGGTGATGACCAGAAGAAAATAAATCAAGTCTTTCTCATACAACTCCGAGAAGCGAAGGAAACTGTCGACGTTTGAGCTACGGGGAAACTCAGGTGGAAATTTGTTGTTTTACCCTGCCACTACTTACTTTGAAAATCATAATTCATGAACGAAGCATCCTAGAAACAAAGTTTTTTTAGAAGATGAAAGCAAATTTTCTCAGAAATCAAAAAAAAAATACGAACTGGAAAAAGTTATCCACAGTTGAAAAAATTCGTAAAGAAAAGTCGGAAAAACTATGCCCGAACTCGTGGAAAATTTTCAAAATTTTTTTTTTTGAGAAGGTTATTTCGCTGAAATTTTTGGAATGTCTTTTTTTTTCATTTTTGAGTTATGGCCAATTTTTTTTAATGTCCAAATGTGCCTTATAAGGTTTTTTTTTGAAAAATTATAACTCAAGAACGAAGCATCGTAGATACACAGTTTTTTAATGAAAATAAAAGCAAATTTTCTCAGGAATAAAAAAAAATATGAAGTGGAAATAATTTTTCACAAAATTTTCCACCGTTGAGAAAATTTATGAAGAAAAGCCGGAAAAACTATGCCCGAATTCACGGAAATTTAAAAAAAAAAATATTTTTGAGAAGGTTCATAAGCTTTGATCGCAGAAATTTTTGGAATGCACTTTTTTTTGTTCCTGAGTTATGGCCAATTTTGTGAAAAATGACCATATAATATAGGCTTACATGGTCATTTTTCACAAAATTGGTCATAACTCAGGAAAGAAAAACAAGTGCATTCCAAAAATTTCAACGATCAAAGCTTATGAAATCACCTTCATAAAAATATTTTTTTTAAATTTTTCCGCAAATTCGGGCATAGTTTTTCCGGCTTTTCTTCATGAATTTTCTCAACGGTGGAAAATTTTGTTGAACTCTTTTTTCACTTCATATTTTGTTGGATTTCTGAGAAAATATTCATTTATTTTCCAAAAAAAAATGTTTCTACGATGCTTCGTTCTTCAGTTATGATTTTTCAAAGAAAATGCTTATATGGCACATTTGCACATTTTTCAACAAAATTGGCCGTAACTCAAAAACGAAAAAAAAGTGCATTCCAAAAATTTCAGTGATTAAAGCTTATAAACTAACCTACTCAAAAATATTTTTTTGAACATTTTCCACGAGTTCGGGCATAGTTTCTCCGGCTTTTCTTTACAAAATTTTTCAATTTTTAAGAAAATTTGCTTTCATTTTCTAAAATAAACTTTGTTTCTACGATGCTTCGTTCTTGAGTTATGATTTTTCAAGTAAGCAGACGAATATGCAATATGCAATACCCTAACGTCGGTCGGCATTGCTCTCAAATTTGCAAATCTGGAACTCTCCTGTTGTGTGGCTTTCCTATGGCTTGGACCCCTGCGCGGAAGGCAGACCCTTCGGCCCAATTTGTACGATAATAAAAAAAAATCCCCATATGTTTGTAACGTGTGCCAAAAATTCTCCAATTTTGTCTATCAGTTAATTAAGAAGTTGTCTATACATGATACAAATTTGGACAAGATCAATAGCTAACAACTAAATGCAGCAAAGTATCAGAAAAATTAATAAAAAAAAGTTTAGGCAAGTAGCTGTAGTCGATTACGTTTTAAATTAGAAGTCCTTTAACAAAGGTTGAAGTAGGCCTACCAAAATTATTGACGTAGCACTACTGTTTATATTTACCAACATTTTTTCAATCACTTCTATTCATTTTCGCAAACATGTCGCCGAAATGGGACGGCAAATGGTACAGATCCCAAGCCCTTAATACTGCTAAATTTTGCCGCAGCACACGCTCCGGCTTTAATCGTTTCCGTCCAACAGGTTTGCCATCTCCCCTTCTTCCGTCTTCCTGTTGCTGTTGTTTACTTTCCCCAAATGGATGAAAATTCCGTTTGGTGAATCAACAAATCATTCTCTCGGTTGCTATCTATCAGTATCATATACCTTGGTTCCCCGGGGGAGGCTGCCCGTTGAAGGAATGCGATATTATCATCACACTGACTGAGAGCACACACAGAGAGAGAGAGAGAGATACACATCCGTACAAACAAAAACAAAGCTCGCATCCAGCTACATCGGAAGGAACAAACGGACGGAGCTTGTCCAAATCTCCACCACCAAGGCAACGCAGCGCAAAAAGATGAGCTCGAGCTCGGTCCACAAGTCTCAAGTTGGTAGAAAAAAAAAAACGCAACGACGCAACAAATGTTCGGGGTGGGGGAAGACGGGGTAAAACGAACGCAAGGTGACTAAAATGAAGAACAAGTTAATATTTTATGACACGTAGTCAGAAATCTCCTAAAAAGTTTAGCGGTAACAAAATTTGGCTAAGTGACTGCACCTAGACACGACTAGAAAATTATATCAAGTTTATATCAGATTGTGTTATGGTGTTGTAATATTTTTCTATAACTTATTATGTTATAAACTAGATGCAGGATGATGTTAGAATAACTAAAATTGTAACAAAAAGTACACTTGTCTAATCAAGTTTATAACCTATTTTGTTATAATCATATCAAAATTATAACAAAATGTGATATGAATTTTAGCCTCAGGATTACTAGTTTCTATCAACATTTGATACAATTTGTAACATTACTTTTCAAATGTCGATGACTCAAAACTAAATTATAATACAATGAGTTATAAAACAACATTTATAACATAATGAGATACAATTGAGTTACAGTATTTTGAAAACATCAAGAATGTTGAACATGATTAAATCACAATGAGTTATAAATATCATAGTTTGTTAGGATTATGTTATATTTTTGTTACAATGTTCCAGTGGCTTAAGCCAAATTACACTACCACTGTCGGAATACGGTTGTCTTTAGATAAATTGGTGAGCTCGTTCCATGCTACTTCTATCAATTCTCTTTTCTGTGTAGGTCGGGTTTTTCCGCGATTGTTTCAAAACTATGTATTAAATCGAATTGCCTTTTATAATAGACTATTGTCTAAGAACTGACACGAGCAGTCTACCTGTAGCTTCCACCTAACGGATAAACAGGAGTCACGGTCGTCATCGTGACGGGTCCATGATGGTACCGGTGGTGATGTTGCTGGTTTCAGCCCGGAACCAACGCTCTCCTCCCAAACTCTTTTTTCCATAAGGATTTCCGTTTCCTTCGTTTCGCCGCCTTTGTCGGTTGACGATGGGGATCGACGGTCGACTCGTCATCGTCATCGGATGGACGGACAGGGTAGAAGTGTTTTTCGGGGTCGGGATGTTTCGTTCGGTAAGCGTGTTTTCGTGTGTACGCTTGTGCTTGCGTGCGTGTGAGTGGGTGTAAACACATTTTGAAAGCACTTTTTGGATGCTTCTTTGGCTGGATTTTCGACTAGATGGAGCAATAGGGGCCACGACGACGGTTGGAGTGTTTCATCATTGTTCTCTCGAGTGGATGACGACGGGTTGGTAGCATTAAATTTAATCCAACGCTTTCATTCCGGTTTCAATTGCGAAAAACAAATTTTTCCAAAGCTGTTTGTCATTGTGTCAGATCCGAATGGAAATTGAAAGGGGGGAACCTCAGTGGAAGCTGTATATTCAAATAAAATGGTAAATATTAACAAAGCACAAGGACCAATCCCTAAATGAGATATTCATGTTTTCTTTCAACAATAAATTATTTAAATGAAGTTTACTACGAAGCTTTAAAGTTACACGGTTGATACTTAAACATTTATTAACAACCGTACTTATTAAGATCCAACAAAACTAATGTTTTCAATGACTAAAGTTAACACGAGGATTGTGTCATCCATTTTTCTACTGGGAGTGTTCTTGCAGTTCAGATCAAGGACCAGAGCAGCCCTCCTTGGTTGAAATTGTGCTCATATAGAGCTTACTATTCCGCACAAACGTTGTACGTGCTGTGGCTCTGTTGGTAAAAGCACCGGTCTAGCATACACAGAGTCGTGGGTTCCAGTCTAGTCACAGCGCATACAGATTTTTTTTCTGTCAGTTTCAGAAAAAATTTCGCGAAGGTGAAACGCGAAAATAAGATGCACAGATCCACAACTTACACTAACTTAACTTGCAAGCAAACATGACATTAGGTCATGAAAGGTCAGAAGTAAAAATAGTAGAACTAATATTTCTTCTCTTTACTAATATTCGTAAGGACGTGGCCGGAGCACGTTTTAACAGCTTTTAAGCTGTGCTTATTAGGAATGGTTACCTAGTATCAAGCCTCAAGTTCGAAAAGTGCATGTACAGTAATTTATGTTAAAAAATTTACGGACTCAAGGACTAAGCCAGAATAAACTGGTGGGCTCGTTTCACGTTATTTTTTTCCCGTTTCAAAATGGCAGATTACCTTTTGCATCGCATGTTCAAAAGTTCTCAGTTTGATTCCTAGGAAGTGCACTGGAACAAGAATGTTTCGATGGTCAATGTGACACTTCAATAGGAAGGTAAAATCAACTTCTACGTGCTCAAGGACTGTGACAGAATAAAGTGGTGAGCTCGTTTCATGTTATCTTTCTCGTTTCAAAATGGCAGATTGCCATTTTCACCGTAAGTTCAAAAGTTCTTAGTTCGATTTCTAGGAATGGCATTGGAACAAGAATGTTTGGATGGCCAAAGTGACACTTCAATACGGAGGGTAAAATCAACTGCTACGGGCTAAAGAACTGTGGCAGAATAAACTGGTGAGCTCGTTTCACGTTATTTATCCCGTTTCCAAATGTGCAGATTGCCCTTTTCATCGCAAGTTTACAAGTTCGTAGCTTGGTTTTCTAGGAATTACATTGTAACTAGTATGTTTGGATGGTCAATGTGATACTTCAACACGGATGGTAAAATCAACTTCTACGGACTCAAGGACTGTGCTGTGGCAAATAACGTGGTGAGCTCGTTCCGCGTTATTTTTCCTGTTTCAAAATGGCAGATTGCCCTTTTCATCGCAAGATCAAAACTTTTATATTCGATTTTTTCAGGATTCTTCAGGAGTTCGTATTGGATATCATTTAGGAATTGCTTCAGGAATTTCTTTGTGAATTTGTAGGATTCCTCCAATTCTCCGTTCTAGGATTCTCTGTAAATATCTGAGATTCTTCCAGAAAATCTTCAAGGATTGTTTCAGCTGATCCTTCAAGGATTACTTCAGGAGTTCCTTTGGATTCCCCCCTCCCCCCCAATAATTCTTCCAGAAAGTTCCTACTTGGACTCTGAGATTCCTCCAGGAGACCATTCAGCTTGGAATTCATTCTAGGATTAATCCTGACATTTCGTTTAATATTTCTCCAAGAGTTCCTTTAAGGAATGCTTCAAGAATTTATTCTGGAACACCACAAAGAGCATTTTTTAGGATTCCCCTAGGAATGCCTTCTGAGATTCTTCCAGGAGTTGAGAAGATTTTTTTCTAAGATTTCGTCAGGATTCTTCCAGATGTTCCATATGAAATTCCTCCAGATGTTGTTTTTGGAATTGCTCCAGGAGTTTGTTAGGCGATTCTTCCCACAGTTTTTTCTGTAGATTCTCCAGTAGTTCTACCTGGCATTTTTTCAGGAGCTCGTTCTAGAGTTCATCCCGGAATTGATTCAGGAATTCCTCCATGAATTTGTGGGATTCCCCCAGTTCTCCGTTCTAGGATTTCGGCTTTGGCAGTCTTTGGTTTTGGCGTTGATACTTTGCTATCTTCGCCGACGTTTCGATTCTCGGATCGGATCTTTTTCAGGGCTCGACTTTAATGAACTGATCAATTTTTAAAAACTTTCGTCTGAAAGGGTTACAGCTCTTATTGTGGCGCCTACCATATCTGATTGTTGGATTAGCTCGAGGTCAAGTGGTTTTGTATGGAAGTGTTTAGTCGGACTAGAAATACGGTTTGGTCACTGGATTTAGCTAGAGATCTAGGGATCTGGCTGAACGCTATCACAACTAGTGCATGAAATCTATAAATATCTGAGAATCCCCAGGAAGTCGTTTTAGGAATTCCCAACCAGTTCCCTCTAGGATTAATTCAGGAGTCCTCCTTGGAGTTCCTGCAAGAGTTCCTTTAAAAGTTCCTGCTTGAACTGTAAGATTACTCAAAGAATTCCTCCCATAATTATTCTTGATGTTCCTACTGCAATCGGTCTAGGAACTATTTCTGGTATTCCGACAGATCCTTTCGGGATTCTTCCAGGAGTACCTACTGGAATTCCTCCTTCTGCTATTCCTCCTGAAGATCCTCCAGGATTCATCCAGAAGTTGCCACTGTGATTCCTTCAGGAACTCCTTCTGCAGTTCTGGCTTGGATTTCGTTATTCCTCCTGGTATTCCTTCTGGAGATCCGTCTGAGCTTCCTGCAGGAATGCCTTATGGTATTCCTTCAGAAGATCCTTCCAAAATTATTCCAGTGGTTCCTTCAAGGAATAATATTTGACATGATTTCTCGGATTCCTCCAAGATTTTCGTCTGGTTCCTTCAGGAATTCCTCGTCTGCAGGAGGTCCATCTGTGATTCCTCCACGAATTCTTCCAGTGGTTCCTACTGGATTTGGATTTCGTTAATTATTCTGGCATTCCTCCAGGAGATACTTCTAGGACTCCTGCAGGAGTGCCTTCCGGTATTACTCCAGAAGATCCATTCCATTCACAGTGGTTTCTATTAGAATTCCTAAAAATTTTCCAGGATTATCGTCTGGTATTCCTTCAGGAATTTTTCTGGGAGGTCTATCAGTGATTTCTTCACGAATTCTTCCAAAATTCTTCCAGAAGCTTCTACTGGGGTTTCTTCTGCAGTTCTGGCTTGAATTTCGTGATTCCTCCTGGTCTTCTGGGATTCTTCCAGGAAACTCGAGTAACATTTTGATGACCAATTAGTCTTGTAGAGGTTTCTAGAACCGCCATAAAACCTTATTCCTTTTATTTTGTTTTTTTTTTTAAGGTTTTACGAACCTCTTCTAGTTTTATTAGACTAAGAAATGTTATTTTGGGATGCTTCTTGGTATTTTCCCAGAAAATCATTCGAAAATTCTTCCGGAGGCTCTACTGGAATTCTTTAATAAATAAAGTCCAGAAACTCTTTTATATGTTCCTCAAGGAATTCCTCCAGGTGTTCATTCTGGGATTCCTTCAGGAATTTCTTCCGGAGTTTCTGGTTGGATTCTGTCATTCTTGAAGGAATTTCTTCTGTAATTTCTCCATGAATGCCTTCTGGCATTCCTCCAGAAATTTCTTTAAAAATAGCTACCGCCCATGTAATAATTTTCAATCAAATAGACTACAAGAGGTTCTTAGAACCACCATAAAACCAAAATAAAAGGTATTAGGTTTTAAAACGGTTGTCAAACCCCTAAACAAAACTAATTGGTCATCAAAAATGTTACTTTGGCGGGATTTCTCTATGAGTTTCTTCTGATATTTCTCCAGGAATTCCATCTGGAGTTCATAGAGGAATTCTGGACTTTCTTTAGGAATTCTTTTTGGTATTCATCTTTCTTTTGGGATTCCTCCAGAAATTCCTTCAGGGACTCCCGGATGAATCCTGGTTGGAATTCCTTTAGGAATCGCGGAAGGAACTACTGTAGGAATCCCAGAAGGCACTCCTAGGGAAATCCCAGAAAAACATCATGGAAGAACATCAGAAGGAATTCCAGACGAAAACCCTTAAAAACATCCTTGGGGAATCTTTGAAGTAATTCCAGAAAAAAATCATGAAGGAATCCCCAAAGGAATCTCTGCAAGAATTTCTGTAACTAGTACATGAGGAACTCCAGCATTAAATCCTTGAAGAATTACTAAAGAAATCTCAAAAAGAACTATTAGAGGAATTCCTGAAGAAACGCTAGCAGTTCCTGACAAAACTCTAGATAAAACTTCTGTAGGAATCTCAGTAATGACTCCTGGAAGAATATCAGAAAAATATAACTCCATGAGGAATCCCGGAAGAAATCCCAGGAGGAACTCCTGGAATAATCCCAGGAATGATCTCTTGGGAGAATGCCAGGAATAACCTCCTGGAGGAAAGGACTCTTGAAGGATTTCCAATAAAGCTTCTGAAGGAGTTTCTGAAGCAGCTCCAGGAGAAATTCCCTAAGTGACACTTCAAGAGTTTCTAGAGGAACTCTTGGGAAAATCCATGGATGAACTCCAGGAAGAATCTCAGAAATAATCTCCTGGAGGAAAGAACTCTTGAAGGAATTTCTAAAGAAGCTTATGAAGGAGTTTCTGAAGTGGCTCCAGGAGGAATTCCCTAAGTGACTCTTCTAGAGTTTCTAGAAGAAATTCCCGAAGGAATTCGGAGAATTCTCTAAAGCACCCATGCATTTTTCCATGGATCAACCCTCATGGACAAAAGTCGGAGATCATCAAAAGTTTATCTACATGGGTTATGTAGGTACTTGGACTATCCCCACCAGTGCGTAGTATGTAGGTGCGTAGCCTAGAGAAATCCCCGAAGAAACTGCTGGAGGAGCTGCTGAAAGGACTTCTGGAAGAATCCGTGAACGAGTTCCTGGAGGAGTCCAAAAAACTTCTGGAAAAATCACTGAAAGAATTTGAGGAGGAACTACATGAGTGGAATTACTGAACGAACTTCCTCGTGAACGAACTTTCATCGACGCTTACGAATTTTGTTTCTGCGCATTGCAAAGGAGATAGATCATTCAAAGACCGGCAATCTGGTTTTTTCTAGAGAAATCCCGAAGAGAATCTCCTGGTAAATCCCGAAGAAGCTGAAAATCCCAAGAAGAGTTCTAGGAAGAATCTCCGAAGAAGTTCCTGTAGAAATTTCTGAATGAGTTTCTGTAGAAATCCCTGAGAAAAAATTTGCGAACAAATTCCTGAAGAAATACCTACATAAACTAAAAAAAAAATCCCCCAAGGATCCCTGAAATAATTGCTGGATAAATCAATGAAGGAGTTCCTTAAGGAATCCCTGAAAGAGTTTAACAAGAAATCTTTCAAGTTTTTCCAGGAAAAATCCTACAAAAAATCAAGAAGAAATCCCTGCAGGAATTCCTGGAAGAATCACTGAAGAATTTCTGGAGAAATTCCAAGAGGAGGTCCAAGAGAAATTTCTGAAGGAATTCCTGGAGAAATCCATGACGGAGTTCTTGGGGAATTCCCTTAAGGAGTTTCTGGACAATTTCCTAAAGGAATTGAGGAAGAAATTTCCGAAGGAGTTCCTTGTGAAATCGACCAATTGTCGTGACCGCTGCGGCTATTCTTACAGTCACAACACCGACCGCAGAGAGGAAACTCTTTAAAACCTCTCTGTGGTGGACTGCTGTGTACTGCAAATGCCATTGCTGCTGCCTTTTGGTGCGTCCGTTCGTATCCACTATCGTCTATCAAGAGAAATTCCTCAAGATTTGCAGGAAAATCTCTGAAGCAATATCAGGAGGAATTCATGAAGAAACTCTTAGAGGAATCTCCGAAGAATCCATGGAGAAATGACTGAAGGAGTTTCTGGAGAAATCCATGACGGAGTATATAAAGTAATTCCTTAATGAATTCCGGGAAAAATCCCACAAAGAATTCTAGGCGAATTTCCTGCAGGAACCTCTGAAAAAATAAATCAAGGAATTCAAGGAGAAATCCTTGAAGAAATTCCTGCAGGAATCCCACAAGCAGTTCCTGGAGGAATTCCCGAAGGAATTGCGAGAGAAATCCCTCCAGGAATTCCAGGAGAAATCCCCGAAAAAACTTCAAGAGAAATTCCTCGAAGAATTATAGAAGAAGTCTCTCAATGAATTCCTAGAGAGATTCCTGAACAAACTAAAGGAACTGCTGGATGAATCCCAACATTTCTTGAGGAATCCCTGAAGGAACTTCTGGAGGAAACCATGAAGAAATTCCTGGATGAAGTCCTTACGCAAATCCTGGAGTAATTCAGGAAGAAATTCCTGGAGGAATCACTGAAGGAAATTCTAGAGGAATCCTTGAATTAACGCTAGAAGATAGAGGTTTCTTAGAACCTCTAGAGGAATGTTTGAAGGAACCTCTGAACGAATCCTTGGATGAATTTCTGATTCACTGAAGAACTTCCTGAATCAATCTCTGATGGAGGACTTTCTGATGGAATTTCTGAATGAACACCAGGAGAAGCCCCTGAATCCATGGAGGAAAATCCTGGAGGAATCTCTGAGGACATTCCTGGATCAATTCGAGAAGAAAATCATCGAGCAATCTCGAAGGAACTACAAGAGAAACTGTTGACCGGGAAAACGGATTTAGCAACGATAGGAAGAAGTTGACCAATTTGGTTTTACTCATGCGTTGGTGGGCGTCGTTTTAGTATTATTTTGAAAATCGAAGAAGTATCAATAGTCGTGACATGCAACTCTTTTGTTTTATTTCTATTTCATTTTAAGTTTTTTGTTTGTTTTTTTTTTCTATGCGTTTCTCCTACACCAAAGTGTACTGAAGGACTAAAAAAACGAATTTTTGATAGCAGGCTCGGAGGATCAAATCACATATACCAATTAACTCAGTTCGACGAATTGAGCAAATTTCTGTATGTGCGTATGTATGTGTGTATGTATGTCTGTACACAGAAAGGTCACTCACTTTAAAAGCACTTCCCATTGGCCGATTTTACGGATTTCAGCACGAATCGAACTGGAATTTCACCGCATTGTTTCCTAATGAAAATGGTTCGGATCGGTCAAGGCGTTCCTGAGTTAGGGACATTTTAGTGATCCGGACCAGCACCGCTGAAACTGGCCATTTATAAAACCGAACCAAACCCCACATCAAAATGCGCCGATTTTTGTAACCTATAGCATGGTTGACGAATTTTGTGCGGAAATCAACACTGGAGGACACCAGACCAAATTCCACGATGTCGGCCCAAAATTCAAGATGGCAGCCTAAAATCCAAGATGGCGGCTCTAAATTCAAGATGGCGGCTGTTTTATGGAGTTTTAGGCCCTGTAACCACGCATTATGGGTATATTTGGTATGGGGAAGATGTCCGGAGTCCAAAAATGGCGACCAGAACATCCAAGATGGCGGCTCCAAATTCAAGATGGCGGCTGTTTAAAGGAGTTTTAGGCCCTAAACCATGCAATATGGATATATTTGGTATGGGGAAGATGTCTGGAGTCCAAAAATGGCGACCACTATTTCCAAGAGGGCGAACTTAGATCCCAAATTGGCGGCTTCAAGATTGCGGTTTTTTTTAAGATTTTAAGGCACGAACATGAAAAGCAAGATAAGAGATATGATTTTTAGTGCCATGAAATAGATTTTTACTAAAGGTATGAAAGTGCGATAACCATAAACATTCAACCCGTTTCTGGTTCTAGCGATGGCTATGAACATATTGATATACATGAGTTGTATATGTAGAGAAAAAGGAGAAAGTAAATAGAAAGATAAAAAGCAGGAGGAAAGGGTCAAGCCAAATACAGAATCCAGAACCTCCTGCATACAAACCAGACAAGTAGCCTTTGGACCACCAAGCCCGTCCAATGGAATTTCACACAATTCGAGGAAACGGAATTCTTGATCAAACCTGACGCACGTTCTCAGGTCGAATCCTAAATGGACTCCGAAAACAACTCTCGTTAGAAAAGAATCAACAATCATCCATATTCAACTCCCTAATGGATGTATTGAACTTATTCCGTACCTATCGGTTCAACTTCGACGGGTACAACCATTCCACCTCAACCTCATAGCGAGACAGAGAGAAAACCGAACCAGGAGTCAGGGCTTCAACGTCAAACAGTTTGTTTGGCGGACGACGGGGCCTACCAAACCGATTCC
Source organism: Aedes albopictus (assembly GCF_035046485.1). Lineage (NCBI taxonomy): Eukaryota > Metazoa > Arthropoda > Insecta > Diptera > Culicidae > Aedes > Aedes albopictus. Next base: position 32,558,310 of record NC_085136.1, read on the forward strand.
GAAGGAAAACTTCTCTTTTTCGATTCCATTCCGTCAAGATGCTTTGATTGACATGCTCATTTCCTGCGGCACGTCCGCCCACCAACATCCCTGCACCCTCTAGGCAGGGGGGTACTACGGTTGACGGATCACTGCGAGTGTTTTCGAACAGGGATCGATTCGGTTCGTTCGAGCTTGCCCCCAGAGGGGGTGGGAAGAGAATGTTTGGACCGTCCGTCCAGGACCACCGACGCGTGTGTCGGTCGGTCGGTAAGGGGAATCTGTGGGTGGGGAGGGGGCTAAGGAGGGAAAAAAGTTTGTTTCGCTTTTTTTTTCTCAGCGGCAAGGCTCGCTCGTGTGACTGGGCGGTACCTACTATGGTGTCGTTATGTGGTTGCTCTGTTCGCTTTAACTTTCCGTCAAGCTATAACACGGGTTCCCAACCAGTGGTCCGCGGCCCCCTGGGGGGCCGTGGAGCCAGTACAGGGGGGCCGCAATGATACCAAAAAATTGGTAAGTTTTTATTCTATTTTGTGCAAATTATACCAATTTTTGATTTTGTATGTAAAGCCACAATTTGAGGAACAAATTTTCAGTATCAAACGTCTTCGGAAGAAAAAAATTTTAGGCTGCGCCGCTAGTTTTCAGCTACGACTTAAATTAAATGTACATGATATCATTGTTTACGAAATGTTAGCGTCGAATAAAAAAAACGTATCATTGATCATCAAAAATCCCTCCCACAGTAAATTTCTGGCTACGTCACTGTACCCAAAAAAACTCGGTCTCGTTAATATTTTTTCTAAAAATTTTCATTGGGCCGCAGATGTTTTGACAACTCTTAAAGGGGGTCGCCACCTCAAAAAGGTTGGGAAGCCCTGAGCTATAAGAATGATGTTCCGGTGTATTACCTTGCAAGTTGGCAGCTTCTAGGCTGACTGGACTCGGTTGAACTCGGGTGGGGATCTGAAAATAGACAAGAAGAAAAGGTGGAAAAAGTTATTTCAAGAGGTTTTAAGACGCTCATTTGTTAGGATCGTTTGGTACGTTGCTCTTGGCATATTCAATGGAGAATTTAATTTGCAGTTGAATTGTTAGAGGGAAGTGGAATGAAGATTATTTATTTTAATTGGAGCGGATACAAATTTAGAATTCAAGTTTAGGAGTTATCGGGCAATAAAACAAAACCTGAAGGGCCTACGACTTATAGATTTTGCCGCCTCTAAGAATATGGTCATTTGCAGTAGCATTCTTCCAGAACATCCTCTCCGATCGTTACACTTATCACATCAGGCAGATTCGCAAATCGACCATAACCATGTACAGACCATCTATCGTGATGCTAGAACAGATTCTGATCACAGTTTGGTGATGATCAAACTGCGCCCAAAACCCTCCGTCATCAACATGTACGGTACCGACGACTGTCTCGGTACGGCCTAGAACGACCGAAGCAACCGATTGGCGCCTTTGTGTACACGCAGAATCTGGAGGACAGTCAAAGCTGCCAAACAAGATACAACCGTGAGCACTATCAGGTATGAACGTGGAACAAGAAGTGCATCAATCACTCTTGAACATTAAATTAATCAGACCTGAATCCTTTGAATATGCAGTGAATCAAACATGAATGCTCACTACCGTCACCTAGCGGCAGAATTGCGAACCAAACTGCTTGGCATTACGATGCCAAAGACCTTCTGAACCACTTTGCCGAAAACTTGAACTTTCTTTATTATCGGAATCGCGAGATAGAGTTGGTAAAAATGCTCATTTTTGCATGCTCACTTGCGTCACCTAGCGGCAGAATTTCGAGCCAGTCTTTACGATACCAAAGACCTTTTGAACAAATTTGCCGAAGATTTGAACTTTTTATCTCGTCGGGATCGCGAGTTGGAGATGGTTAAATATGCTATTTTTACATGCTCACTAGTAGCGTCACCTAGCGGCACAATTGCGAACCAAAATCTTTGCCTTAAAGATGTCAACGATCTTCTGAACTCGACCTATCTATCTTATCGGGATCGCGAGATATAGTTGCTTATTTTTACATGCCCACTAGCGTCATCCAGCGGCAGAATTACGAACCAAACTGTTTGACTTCACGATGCCAAAGACTTAACTATGACGAAGACTTGAACTTTCTATCTTATAAAGATCGAGATAGAGCTAGCAAAAAAGGTTGATTTTGCATGCACACTAGCGTCACCTACTGGCAGAATTGGGAACCAAACTGCTTGTCTTCACGATGCCAAAGACCTTCTGAACAACATTGCGGAAGACTTGAACTTTCTACCTCGTCGGAATCGTGAGATAGAAATGGATAAAAATGCTAGTTTTTACATGCTCACTAGCATCACCTAGCGGCAGAATTGCAAACCAAACTGATTGCTTTTATGAAGCAAACGACCATCTGAACAACTTTGCCGAAGACTCGAACTTTCTATCTTATCGTGATCGCCAGATAGAGTTGATTAAAAATGCCTATTTTTACATGCTCACTAGCGTCACCTAGTGGTAAAATTGCGAACCAAACTGCTTAGCTTTATAATGTCAACGTCTTTTTGAACAACTTTGCCGAAGACTTGAACTTTCTATCTTATCGTGATCGCCGAACAACTTTGCCGAAGACGTGGCCAGTGATATCTTGCTGTATTACAAATAAGGATTTAAAATCACATAAGCCGCAATTTCCCCGTGAAAACTCTTGAAACGCATTGAAACCATTCTTGAACCCTCTGATGCCTTCTGAAACCCTCAGAAACCCTTAAGAAAACCCCTAAACCCAGTTGGAACGGCTTGAGACGCCTAGTAATCCCTCTGAAACATCGCTGAAAGCTTCTTGAAAGTTTTCTCCGGAAAATGTTTCCAGTTTCTCCCTGAAACAACCAGAAACCCCCTTGAAACTCCCTCGATATCCCCATAAATTCCCCGGAAATGTCATGAAATTCCTCTGAGCTCTGAGAACCACCTAACACTCTAACCCAATTAATCCTTAAAACGACGCTTTAAAAACTTCTTGAAATACCTTGAAAACCACCTGAAACCCTCTGAAACACTTTGAAAACTATCAGAAACCTCGTTAAACCAGCTCAATGCTCATCAAACATCTTGAACCGTATTGAACCTCCCTGAAACTGTATTGAAAGTTACCTACTTTAAACCAGCTGAAACCCCCTTAAACGTCTTGAACCGAATTGAAACGCCTTGAAACCCCTCTGAAGCATCCATGAAATCTTGTTGGCTACTTACCGATGTTTTTTTTTCGTGAAATCTCCGAAAACCACTTCCAAACCCCCCCTGAAACCCTTTGAAACCACCTTTAACTCCCAGAAATGCCTTGAAACCCCTTGAAAGTCTCTTAAAAGCTACTAGAACCCCCGAAAACATTATGGAACGCCTTGAAACCTGTCTGAAACGTCCCTGAAACTTTCTTGAAAGCTTCCCAACACTTCCGGAAGCCACTTTCAAACCTCCCTAAACTCCCTTAATTCCCTGCACCACCTAAAACCCTTTTAAGCTTCTGAATATAACTTCAAAATCATCCTGAAACCCTTTGAAACCACCTGTCACTTCCTGAAATGCCTTCCATGGAATTCATTATAAATTCGACTGATATTTTTTTTCAGAAACATCTCCAGATTTTCCACCAGAGATTTCTTTACAAATTTCTCCACAAATTACTTTGAAAACACTTTTACAGATTTTTCGGAAATTCTTTCATGAACCCTTGCCGAAATCCATCCTTGGATTCATTTAAAAAATCTTCCACGAACTCCTGAAAAAATCTCCCAGGGATTCTTAAAGAAATTCTTTCAGGGACTCCGTTTCAAACTCCTCGTAGATTTACTTTATAAAGTAATCCAGGAAATCCTAAAGAAATTCAATCAGAGTTTTTTTTACAAAATAATCTAGGGATTCCTTTGGACTTTAGAATGTCCTCCAGAAATTTCTCCAAGAACTCCTTATAAAAGTCTGGCGCGGATAGTTTCCAAAACTGTTGCATGGATTCCTTTAGAAAATACAAAAAAAAAAAATCTTGCAGAGATTGTTCCAGAAATTCATCTAGGAATTTGTACGGATTTTTTTCATAAAAATTTCTCCAAAAATTTTTCAAAGCATTCATCTAGAAAACCTTCCATGAACTTTCTCAAAAAATACTCCATGGATTTTTTTTTTTAGAAAATGATTCACGATTACAAGCCTTAGAAAATCCTCCAAGGATTCCTTCAGAATTTTTTCTATAGATTCTTTCAGAGAATCTTGTGAGGATACTCATGGAAAGGTTGGAAGACATTCTTTTTTGAGAATCCTGCAGAAATTCACACAGAGATTTCATTAGAAATTCCGCCGGGTATTCCTCTATGTATTTTCTCAGAAACTCCTCCAAGCGTACCTCTAGGAATTTCTCTATGGATTCCTCCAAGAATTCATAAAAAAAAATTGTTTGAGATTTTTATTAGAGGATTTTTCTAGGTTTTTTTTTTTCAAAAATATCTCAAGAGGTTTTGGTAGGTATTCCACAAGGGGTTGCCAGGTGTTTCTTAAGGTATTCCTCCAGGAATATCTTCAGAAAATCCATGTATGGATTCTTATAATATTTCTGTTTTTTTTTTCAAAAATTCTTTCAGCAGTTTTTTTTTAATTTAATTTCCTTCTGAAATTTCTTCAGCGATACTTTCGGAAATATCTTTAGAAACTTCTTCAATATTCCCAGAATTACTTCTGAAATTTCAGCAGCGATTTCATAAAAAGATGTTCCATGGAGTCTTTCAGTTTGATCCACTTGTGTCCATTCAGATCGTTGCTTCAGGAATTGCTCAAGCAACTCATTCTGAGATTTCTCCAGGAATTCATCCATGGGAATGTACCATTGAAGGGGCGCTGAAACCGGGGAACCTTGACTAACTAGTTCTGGTTTTACCAAGGCAGGACTGGAAATAATTTATCACATATCTTGTCAGTAATCTGCCGAAGCAGTGCAATGATCTTTTTACAGAATTTGATACAAATTTTGGAATTCAATCAGCTGACTCCATAAGTCATAAGAAATGTTGAAAGGAGTTTGTTAGAATGCTTTGAGGAAAAGTCTGGCGAATGGACGAGCAGTTTGCCTGCATCCGCCAAAAATGTTGTCATTGCTAAGGGATCTGTAAAAAAAAACATAGCCAGAGAATCACCCCATATACACCGCTCATCGTGATCATCGACAAAGCGAGAGATATTTATAAAAAATGAAGTCAGAAAGGGAAGTATGTGATTAAGGTAAATATATAAAATTTAGTATGTCATTCATGAGGTATGCTTTGGCGCAATTACGGGTGCTTCACGAAACAATTTATTGATATGAAGTGCTCCGCGTGTCAAAAGGCTGAAAACCCCTGCATTATAAGTCATCATAATACAAACTGCGAGTTTTAAACTGTTTAGATGTTAAAAATGTTACCATTAAAATGTACATAAAATCGAGGTAAAATGTACATCAAATCGAGGGTCCACTAAATCGAGGTATACCTGTATTTATTGTTTTAATTAATATATGTCCGTAACTTCAATTGATTCAGTTTTTTGTACATGTATGAACAATATTGTTGTTTTTGTATCTTCAAAAGTGAATGACGATAAGATCATGCCATGCTTAGTCCAAGAAGTGGCGTATTTTATCCCATCGCACCCTATATTAGTAGTATTGTTTACATAACGTCTATAGCTTCAAATGAAGAATTTCGCACCAACTCGTCTTCGGGGTTGGCAGCACCTCCTCAGAATGTTATGAAATTTTGTGGGTTTCAAGACTTTACCTTTTGAAGCAACTTTGCATATTTTGTTTTTACAAAATTAACCTAGACTAACATTTAAAAAAAGTCAAAGTTTTTTTTTTTTTTTTTTGCATTAACCGTTATGTGGCCGGCAAACTTTTTGCTTTTTTCTACACCGTGTATTTTAAATGGGTGCTGGGTACCCGGGTACCCTGCCGGCCACATAAGGGTTAACGAGATTTTTAGCCCTAGGCTAGTTCATCTCGGGACCCACGCTTTACTTCCCTTCCGAAGGAAGAACCCACATTTTGCGAGTTTGTTGGGAGTGGGATTCGATCCCAGGTCCTCGGTGTGATAGTCAAGTGTTCTAACCATCACTCCAGGTCCGCTCCCAAGAGTCACAGTTTTTTAGCCTTTTTCTGCACAAAAAAATTACTCGAATATGATAAGTTGTGCAAAAAAGTGATGTATGAGGGACTTTTATGTAATTGCCCAAGCTTTCAAAAAAAAAAAAATATAATTAAAATATTAAAAAAAATATAAAAAAATGTTTTACACGCTAAAAAATATCAGTTCAAAATTAAAAGTCAATTTACAGAAAAGCCCACTTTTTTATGTTTTGATTTTTTTCCAAGAAAGACAATATAGTTACCTAACTTTCCTCCATACATCACAAGATGGGCACTTTTAAGGAAAAAAAAGTTTTTCTACCAAAAACTTTTTCATATTTTTTTTAGCCGGTTGTGCATCAACTCGTACAGTAATGTATCCAGAATCCTAATAACAATCCATTAAAACTTAATGGGCTCAACTACTTTTTTTTAATATCTTAACGTGCTTGACATTGAAAACATTATAGACTACGATTTGGAAAGGGCTCAAGACAAATTTGCTTTTAGGGTTTTATATCAATGGAAACGCTTGTGTTTTGATGAAATATGTATATATGTGCATATGTATTTGATTATTTTCTTTTCTACAATATATACATCCTTCTTTTATACATTCTAATGTAACATTGTTCGAATATTAGATCTTTAGTCTATCTGAAACAAAGTAAACTTTTTTGGATTATCTTTGGTTTCGAAAACTTCTTAGCTTCAATTTGATTTTCAGAAATTGGCACAAATGAATGAAATTTTTGTGTACCAGGTATTGTTTTTACGTGACTGTATAGTTCTTCAAGTTCATCCGACATTTTTGCATACTGTTCATTTGATATAAAGCAGAAATTCAATTTATTTATATGTGTATCTGTCTGTGTAACTGCCCAATCATACAGTTCTCGAGGAGTTGTGATTGTGTTTCCATAATCTCGAGCAAGACTTGCTCGTTTTGCCATTCGCTTGAGAGTACCTCCAACAGCGTCACATGGAGCTTTGCCATGTGAAGTTACGAAAAAGTGCCATTCTGCTTCCAATCCATACTTGGACCTAAAATATGTTATCTTTGTCATCTATAGTTCATGTGTGGTGTGGTTCTATGGCTATGCAGTAAGTACCATTCATTATGTTTAAAATAAGCCAAGAAGAATTAAAATTGAATGAAAGATGACAAAGATATCAACAAATCACTTTTCCATGTTTTACGAAAGTGACCCCAAACTTCTGGCCGATACGTCATTTTGAGGGGTGACCCCAAACTTTTGGTCGATGACATCAAGGGATAATTTACTTAATAACTTTTTTCCTAGATTTTTTAGCTAAGTTCGGTAAAAAGCAGTTAAAAGTAAAAAGAAAATAGGTAATATTACCGCTCTCATCTTAAAATTTGGTCGACCCAATTTCCAGCGACACTGCCGTAAGTTTATATTCATTTTTTAGAAAATTTGGCAACTTTGGATTAAGTTTACATACAACACTTTTTGAAAAAGTTTCTTTTAAATCATGTTCAAAGTTTCTTTGACTTATTATCTTTTGAATGAGACCTAGGGTTTTTAAATCGGACGCATATTGGCGGAGATATGGACCCAAAAAAAATGACATGTTTTTGAGGGGGGTGACCCCAAACTTTTGATCGGGAGTGTAGATGGTGATGGTATGCAGTGCTGAGTTCAAGAAGTGGCCCTATTTACCCTATTGCACCCAATATTTATGCTTTTAGTGAAAATATCGCTCTGGATCCGATACTGATATTTTTGTTTAGTAATGTTCAAATGTAACGTTATCAGCATTACAGAATTGTATGGTGGTGATGATATTCGGTGCTTCTAGAGGAATCTCAAAAGGGATTCCAGAAGAATCCTGACAGGGACACCAGGAGAATCCCGACTGGCATTCCAAGGGAATCCTGACAGTAATTGAAGGGAAAACTCTGGCAGAAATTGCAGACTACAGCTATTGCAGGGGAACCCTGACAGGGATAACAGGAAAATCCGAACAGAAATTCAGGAGGAATCACAACAGGAATTTCAAAGGAATCCTAAAAGGTTTTTTTTTATCTGTATTAACGAGATTTTTAGCCCTAGGCTAGTTCCCTTCCGAAGGAAGAACTCACATTTTGTGAGTTTGTCGGGAGTGGGATTCGATCCTAGGTCCTCGGCGTGATAGTCAAGTGTTCTAACCATCACACCAGATCCGCTCCACGCCTAAAAGGAAATCAGGAGATATTCAAATATCAAATATTATCGGATTTCTCACTTTGGTTCGGTTTACATGAACGTTTCACTACATTTTCAATAACTATACTGCGCTGGCGGGCTTCGGCTTTGGCTTCTCGCGTATTCGCTCGATCAATCACGGCTTTGGCGATCCTTTGCTTCTCTATCTTCCTGCAGGTATCATCTGTAATGCACTGTTTTCTCTCGGTACGTATCTTGCCTAGTTTGGGTAGTGGCTACGGTTAGGATAGCTCAGATCAAGCTTCAGCACAAAAGAACAGCAACGATCAATCTTTGTAGACTTATGCAAAATGGTACAGCCCAAGTGGCGTTAGATCAAGAACCTTACTTTCGTAAGGGGAATTTCTATCTAGGAAACCTTGTGAATCCGGCGTTTGCTATTTTCAGTAAAAATGAAATGGTAAACTCACGCGTCATGCCTCGAGCATGTGTGCTTGTCAACAACGCAATCGTTGCTACACTCATCTCTGAACTAACTACTAGAGATGTATGTGCTATCACAATCGATGTATCTGTTGGAAACCTCAAACGTTTCTTGTTCGGTTTATTTACCGCATGATGAACCATCCCCTACGGATGCTTTCAAGCAAGTCATCGCACACTGTACTTCAAAGGCCTTCCGCTAATTGTTGGTAGTGATGCTAATGCTCACCATATAATCTGGGGCAGCTCAGACATCCATTTGAGAGGCTCCAGTTTGATGGAATACTTAAGTAATACAGATCTTGGATTACTTAACATAGGCAACCACCCAACCTTTATGGTATCTGCTAGAGTGGAAGTGTTAGACTTAACGCTTTGTTCTAGCAGAATTAGTCACGAGCTGACCAATTGACATGTGTCAGATGAAGAATCTTTATCTGACCATCGCTACATCTTTTTTGAACATTTAAATGTTACTTCGCAAACTTTGCGTTTCAGGAACCCCCGGTCAACCAACTGGGATCTCTTTACCGATTTGGTTGCAGCCAAATTTCATGGATACTCACCATCCATGGACACTCCAAGTGATTTAGATGATGCCGTTGATACTACAACGGCCTTCATCATGGAAGCTTTTGAAGAAGCTTGCCCTCTGCGGTCTGTGAAGACCACAAGAGGAACCCCTTGGTGGAACTGTGATCTGGCGAAGCTCAGGAAACGATGTAGAAAGAGTTGGAACAGACGATGTTCGGCTGGATCGGATGCTTTCAGGTCGGCTCGCAAGGCCTACCAGAAAGCTCTTCGGTCTGCTGAACGATCCGGCTGGAAAAACCTTTGTACAAATGTTTCCAGTCTGAGTGAAGCCAGTCCGTCCAACAAAATCCTTGCAAAATCTAAGGATTTTCATGTGAACGAACTTCGTTTGCCAAATGGTGATTTCACTTCCTCTGATGAGGAAGTTTTGGAATGTTTATTCAGTACACACTTCCCTGGATGTGTGGATATTACATCTTCGGATGAACCTGATGTCTTTTCTTGTAGTTATGATTCTTTAGCTTCGGCTCGGAGTATCATAACTTTAGAATCGATTGAATGGGCACTTAATAGCTTTGCTTCTTTCAAATCTCCTGGGTCAGATGGGATTTATCCTATTTTGCTTCAGAAGGGATTTGATCATTTCAAACATGTTTTGAAACAACTACTTGTTTGCAGTTTTGCTACAGGGTATATTCCCAAATCCTGGCGGGATATTACTGTGAAGTTTATTCCGAAAGTGGGTCGCGCGTCGTATGAAGAAGCAAAGAGCTTCAGACCTATCAGTTTGACCTCTTTTCTTCTGAAATGCTTAGAACGCATTGTCGATCATCACATCCGTGATGTTCATCTGGCCAATGTGCCTCTTCATGTGAACCAACATGCCTACCAATCTGGTAAGTCCACTGTGACTCTTTTACACAAGGTTGTCTACGATATCGAGAAAGCATTCGCTCAAAAGCAATCTTGTTTGGGTGTTTTCTTAGATATCGAGGGCGCCTTTGACAACGTGCCTTTCGATGCCATATTGGAAGTCGCACGGGGTCATGCTATATATCCAATGATTTCCAATTGGATTCACCAAATGCTCAAAAACCGACATCTCTTCGCGACATTGCGTCAAGCGGCGATTAGAAAATTGAGTGTTTGCGGATGCCCCCAAGGGGGAGTCTTACCACCACTTTTGTGGAATCTCGTAGCAGATACGCTATTGAGGCAACTCAATAATAGCGGTTTTCCTACTTATGGTTTTGCCGACGACTACCTGACATTGTTAGTCGGTGTGTGCATCAGCACCCTTTTAGACCTAATGCAAAACGCTCTTCAGGTGGTTGAGGGTTGGTGTCGCCAATATGGCCTTTCGGTAAATCCGAGTAAAACATCTATTGTTCTTTTCGCGGAAAAGCGAAACCGTAATGGTGTTCGACCTTTGCGTCTCTTTGATTCTGAAATCAATGTGACTGAACAGGTAAAGTACGTTGGAGTCATTCTTGATTCCAAGCTTTCCTGGACACCTCATGTTGAGTTCAGAATCAAGAAAGCTTGTATGGCCTTCGGGCAATGCCGGCGAACCTTTGGTACAACTTGGGGTCTAGAACCCAAGTATATCAGATGGATTTACACAACTGTTGTTCGCCCGATATTGGCCTATGGATGTCTTGTGTGGTGGCAAAAGAGCGTAGTGAGAACGGTCCAATCAAAGTTAGGCCATCTCCAAAAGATGTGCTTAATGGCGACGTCTGGAGCGTTCTCTTCAACTCCTACGGCAGCGCTCGAAGTTCTTTTTGACGTTGCCCCACTACACATTCATCTCAAACAAGAAGCACTTTCTTGCACTTGCCGCCTATGGGTACTCGGTTTACTAGAGGAAACTCCTGTGAATCGCACATCAATACACACCTCGTTGTTTCCACTTTTGGTGAATTGGGACAAAGTTGTCCTTGCTCCAAGTGATCTTACAATTGCTTGTAATTTTCCATATAGGGAAGATTCAAATATTACGTTCATCGTTTTTCGGGATTTCTAGACCCCCCCCTCCCCCCTCTGTCACGCACTTTTCGTATACCCAATACACGTACTGTCACACTTTTCTAGACCCCCCCCCCCTCCCCCAAATGTTGGACGTAATTTTTGAACGTTCCCATAGGACATTTTCCACGAAATTCCCTTCCCTGGAAGAGTGGACTATCTGTAGAGAAGTATTTCAGACGGCATCGTATGTTACACTGATGGCTCCCTTCTCGATGGTCGAGCAGGTGCTGGTGTTTATTCTCGTGAGCTAAGGCTGTATCAGTCTTACTCACTTGGTAGACACTGCACCGTTTTACAGGCCGAAATCTTTGCTCTTATGTGCGGAGTGCAATCAGCACTTCAGCAGCACGTAATGGGCAAAGTAATATACTTCTGTTCAGATAGCCAGGCTGCTATTAAAGCACTTGCTTCGGCCAACTCCAGGTCGAAGATAGTTATCGCATGTCGAACTCAAATCGAGGAGCTGAATTCAGCAAACGCTGTTCACCTTGTATGGGTGCCTGACCATTCTTCCATCGCTAAAAATGAATTGGCTGATGAGTTAGCTCGCACTGGAGCATCACATGACTTCATTGGCCCTGAGCCAGCTATTCCGATATCGAAGTGTTGGGTAAAGCTTCAGATTCACACCTGGGCTGCCACTCAACACAGACAATACTGGAATAGTTTGGAGTCATGTCGTCAAACCAAATTGTATTGTACTGAGCCATCTCCAAGGGTGGCGAAGTATCTTACAAATCTGTCAAAGCAGAATTGCAGCGTTCTGGTCAAAGCATTGACTGGCCACTGCCGACTCAGTTATCACATGGCGAATATTCAGCAAGCTGATTCATTTGCCTGTGATAGCTGTGAATCCGGGGCTGCAAAACGGCGAGTCGATAAGGAGAGCGTCTAACATAGCTCTGGTCCTCACAAGTTCCTACCTCATGATCCACGAGTCAAGCGATGACAAAGACCGCCAGCTAAGAGTTGTGTGCTTAGCTGGTAGTGCAGCTGGTTGTCCTTCTGACTTCAGCTATATTGAGGAGGTACGATTCGAGCGTTTGTTCACCAAGGAGGTGCGGCTCAAACAGCGTCTGTTCTGGCATCCAGTGGCTGAGAAAGAAACGCTGCACCACGCCCAGCTAGGTCCAAGGTGGTAGCCCCATCAGCGTGGTCCTAGTGTTGGTTGGGACGTTAAACAGAACTGGCACGATGGCCCTCCGGCGAGACAGGAGTGTTGGCGTAGGCCCAATAAGCCACCCGTAAAAATCCCCATTGCGAATAACATAGGAGAAAATACGACTCGATACAATCGGCAAAGACCCACGCGACGAAATAAGGACTACCATTGGAAACTTGGAACATGGAATTGCAAGTCACTAGGTTTCGCAGGATGTGACAGGATAATCTACGACGAACTACATCCCCGCAACTTCGACATCGTGGCGTTGCAGGAACTTTGTTGGACTGGACAGAAAGTGTGGAAAAGCGGGCATCGAGCGGCTACCTTCTACCAAAGCTGTGGCACCGCCAATGAACTGGGAACAGGATTTATAGTGTTGGGCAAGATGCGACAACGTGTGATCGGGTGGCAGCCGATCAACACAAGGATGTGCATGTTGAGAGTTAAGGGCCGTTTCTTCAACTACAGCATCATCAACGTCCACTGCCCACTCGAAGGGAGACCCGATGACGAGAAAGAAGCGTTCTACGCGCAGTTAGAGCAAACATACGATGGTTGCTCGCCGCGTGACGTGAAAATCGTTGTCGGCGACATGAACGTGCAGGTAGGAAGGGAAGAATTATACAGACCAGTAATCGGGCGAAATAGCCTGCACGCCGTATCGAATGATAACGGCCAGCGATGCGTAAACTTTGCAGCCTCCCGTGGTATGGTAGTCCGAAGCACCTTCTTCCCCCGCAAAGATATCCACAAAGCCACCTGGAGATCACCCGACCACCAAACAGAAAACCAAATCGACCACGTTCTAATCGACGGTCAATTCTTCTCGGATATAACCAATGTCCGCACATACCGCAGTGCGAATATAGATTCGGATCACTACTTAGTCGCTGTATGCATGCGCTCAAAACTTTCGACAGTTATCACCACCCGACTAGAGGATTCTAACAAAAATATAACATTATTATAACAAACCCTGATATTTATAACTCACTGTGATATAATCAAGTTTTAATATCATTGTGGTTTGAAAATATCATATCTCAATTATATCATATTATGTTATAAATATTGTTTAATAACTCATTGTGAAATAATTAAGTTTCAATTACTTGACATTCAGAAAATCATTTTGTACAATTGTATCAAAATATGATAGAAACTAGTTATCTTGAAGGTAAAACTTATATCATATTTTGTTATAATATTGATCAGACCATAACACAATAGGTTATTATTTTGATTAGACCGGTGTACTTTTTGTTACAATTTTAGTTATTTTAACATCATCCTGCACCTAGTTTATAACATAATAAGTTATAGAAAATTTTTATAACATCATAACACAATGTGTTATAAAATTGATAGATTTATCTAGTCGGGCACGCGTCGAAGTCGAATGCCGCGGCTCAACATCGAGCAGCTGCGTAACGTAGAAGTGGCTCAAGACTACGCGCAGCAGTTAGCATTGGCCCTACCAACGGAAGAGCGGCTTGGCGCAGCTACACTTGAAGATGGCTGGAGGAACATCCGATCTGCCATAGGTAGTACCTCGGCTACAGCACTAGGCTTCGCGACTCCGAATCACAGATACGACTGGTACGACGGCGAATGTGAACAGTTGAAAAACGAGAAGAATGCAGCATGGGCGAGAATGCTGCAACACCGTACGAGAGCGAATGAGGCACGTTACAAACAGGCGCGGAACAGGCAGAACTCAGTCTTCCGGATGAAGAAGCGCCAGCAGGAAGAACGAGATCGCGAAGCGATGGAAGAGCTGTACCGCGCTAAGGACACACGAAAGTTCTACGAGAAGCTGAACCGCTCGCGCAGAGGCTTTGTGCCACAAGCCGACATGTGCCGATATAATCACGGGAATATTCTCACGAGCGAGCGTGGGGTGGTCGAAAGGTGGCGGCAGCATTACGATGAACACCTCAATGGCGACGTTGCAAGTACCGAAGGTGGCGTGGTAACAGATCTAGGAATATGTGCACTTCGAAAGACTTCCGGCCCCTGACCTCCAAGAGATTGAGGAGGAGGTTGGCCGGTTGAAAAACAACAAATCCGCTGGGGCAGATCAACTACCAAGCGAGCTTCTACAATACGGTGGAGAAACACTGGGGAGAGCACTACACTGGGTCATTACCAAGATTTGGGAGGAGGAAGTATTACCGGAGGAATGGATGGAAGGTATCGTGTGTCCCATCTACAAAAAGGGCGACAAGTTGGATTGCGGAAACTACCGCGCGATCACACTACTGAGCGCTGCCTACAAGATACTCTCTCAAATTTTATGCCGCCGACTATCACCGATTGGAAGAGAGTTCGTGGGGCAATATCAGGCTGGAATCATGGGTGAACGCGCTACAACAGACCAAATGTTCGCCATCCGCCAGGTGTTGCAGAAATGCCGCGAATACAACGTGCCCACACATCACTTGTTTATCGATTTCAAATCGGCGTATGATACAATCGATCGAGAACAGCTATGGCAGATTATGCACGAATACGGATTCCCGGATAAACTGACACGGTTGATCAAGGCGACGATGGATCGAGTGATGTGCGTAGTTCGAGTATCAGGGACACTCTCGAGTCCCTTCGAATCTCGCAGAGGGTTACGGCAAGGTGATGGTCGTTCGTGCTTGCTGTTCAACATTACTTTAGAGGGTGAAATTAGGAGAGCGGGGATAAACACGAGTGGAACGATTTTCACGAAGTCCGTTCAGCTGCTTGGTTTCGCTGATGATATTGATATTATTCCCGACCAAAAAATCATATCAAGTTTATATCATATTGTGTTATGGTGTTGTAATATTTTTCTATAACTTATTATGTTATAAACTAGATGCAGGATGATGTTAAAATAACTAAAATTGTAACAAAAAGTACACTGATCTAATCAAGATTATAATCTGCTTTGTTATAATCATCCTCTCCTCTTCTTGGCGTAACGTCCTCACTGGGACAAAGCCTGCTTCTCAGCTTAGTGTTCTATGAGCACTTCCACAGTTTTTAACTGAGAGCTTCCTCTGCCAATGACCATTTTGCATGTGTATATCGTGTGGCAGGCACGAAGATACTCTATGCCCAAGGAAGTCAAGGAAATTTCCTTTACGAAAAGATCCTGGACCGACCGGGAATCGAACCCGTCACCCTCAGCATGGTCATGCTGAATACCCGTGCGTTTACCGCCTCGGCTATATGGCTCCGCAGAACTCTACGATCGAATAAAGTTCGCCGTAACACGTAGTTAACTATTTACAAAACGCTGATTAGACCGGTCGTTCTCTATGGGCACGAAACATGGACCCTACGTGCAGAGGACCAACGCGCCCTTGGAGTTTTCGAACGGAAGGTGTTGCGTACCATCTACGGCGGAGTGCAGATGGAAGACGGGACTTGGAGAAGGCGAATGAACCACGAGCTGCATCAGCTGCTGAGAGAACCAACCATCGCCCATACCGCGAAAATCGGGAGGCTACGGTGGGCGGGTCACGTCATCAGGATGTCGGATAGCAACCCGACTAAAATGGTTCTCGAGAGTCATCCGACCGGTACAAGAAGACGTGGAGCGCAGCGAGCTAGGTGGGTCGACCAAGTGGAGGACGATCTGCGGACCCTACGCAGAGTGCGGAACTGGAGACAAACAGCCATGGACCGAGTGGAATGGAGGCGGCTACTATGTACAGCAGAGGCCACCCCGGCCTTAGCCTGATCGGTAAGGTAAGTAAGCTGTGGATCCGACTATGGAACTTCGTATCATTTGATATGTAACTGTCCAGTTTTTGCGCAACTGCGTTTCCGAGTACTCGGAAAACACTTATTAAGTGAAACTGACTTCAGAAACCTGAATCTTCAGGACGTTCTGCTGTTCTTGGCCCGCTGTGGTAAAGAGCTATAGGCTTTCTGTACGCTTTATGCGTTATTACAGTGCCCTTCTCAGGGCGCTGTTTGAACCCATTGTGGTACACTTATGCGTGTATGACGATCCTATTCCCTTACCTGTCCTCTCCCCTGTCCTATCCTTTTTTTCTTCCCTTCTCCGTCAGGTAAATGATGGATAGGCTCGTGTTCATGGCGATGGCACAAATTTTCCAAATGGAAGAGAACGTGCCTCTGGAGCCGACCTACTGATACCTGATAACCCAGTTTTCCAGTCAGCGTATCTTGAACGGAAACCCGATATTACTCTCCTGTTCATGGACCTTGGGCAACGCACAGCTCAATTTTCCAAGAAGCTCACCAAATCATCTGTTTAGTGGTCTGATGTTCGAAGGTATCTCAAAATACGTTATGCAATGAACCAGATTCAACAACCCCGTTATGGTTTCCAAGAAATTCGGTCAATTGATTTGTTTCACAGATGGCATAGACATTATGTACAGAGTACTAACTAAATACTCTGCTGAGGTTGTTTAAATGGAACAATATAACTTATTTGAAAATGTTGTTCAGCTCACTTCCATGTGTAAAACCCACCCGAAATTCATCCAGTAAAACCAATTAATCAAAGAAAATACCTCCATTGTTTTATGCTTAAATGTCTACTTTCCCATTGAAGCGCAACGAGAGGTTTTTAAATGGATGGATTATGGTCTCCTTTTCAACAATGAAACGCATCTGTCCCGACCACCCGACCAGCGCCCCGCCACAGTATTGCCCATTTTTCGGCCCTCTTTGTTTGCTTTCCACCCATACCGAAAGCGGAGAAAATTCCCGGGAAATTGGTGTAATAATCTGTTTTTGGGTCCTTAAACACAACCACACCCCGGACATCGCTCTCCTTGTCATCGTTGTCTGGGTTTTGCTGGTTTTGCTCCGGATACTACCACCGACGCGATTGGTCGCTTTATAACCTGTAGTGCCGTCGTCGTCGTCGGGTCCGAACTCTGGGAAGGTTGCCCCAGCTGACATTGGCGTAGCTAGGATTTTTTTCCTGGAGGGGGCCCAGGGGGGGGCCTGACTTGAGATGAATTTTAAGCGGGATGGGCGCCCGATATGTGAATATGCCAATCGGTATTGTAGTTTTGAGTAATCAAAATGACTCTTTTAGATTTGATCATAGTTCCCTAAACTATATACACTCCCGATCAAAAGTTTGGGGTCAGGCTCTCAAAATAATGTCATTTTTTCAGGCCCATATCTCCACCAATTTGTGCCCGATTTCAAAACTCCAGGTCTCATTCAAAGGATAATAAGTCAAAGTAACTTTGAACATGATTTATGTAAAACTTTTACAAAAATATTTGTATGTAAACTTAACCCAAAGTTACCAAATTTTCTAAAAAATGAATATAAATTTACGGCAGTGTCGCTGGAAATTGGGTCGACCAAATTTTATGTACCGGGAGACTTTTTCGGCTTTCAGTCTTTAGAGCGGTCAGAACTAAAGCATGTTTTCTACGCCCGACGTTTCGATTGTATATTCAATCTTCTTCAAGGGTTCTATAATAGAATTGGACTGAGTTACACTAACAAAGATACACATAATCACATTTGCTTACAGAAAAGTTTAGTTCTTTGTCTGGTGGATTGTTTTTGGTCATTCTCGTCAAGCTTTTGGTGTTCGTCAATTTCCTAAAATTAATTTTCAAAACGAACACATTAGACATCTCACAATATTCAAAATATAACATTCACTAACTATTTTACTGGACAAAACGGAAAAAACTTGGCAACGGTTCACTACTTTGTCTTGTTTCTAACTATTCTAACTATTTTACGATTTCAACCGTCATTTTGTAAAACTATTCTATAGAAGTGGGTCAAATATTGAATACAAGTTTAGTGGGTAAATTGTCTATTGGGTGTCATTGTCATTGTCAGTAGTGTTCGTCAGATTATTACTTGTCTGTCTATCTACATGATTTGTTTTGATTTTTGTCCTTAGTGTATGTACGAACTCCCAGCAGTCGAAAGCATCCAAGTTAATCCAAATTTTATGATGAGAGCGTCAACTATAGATGACAAAGATATCAACAAACCACTTTTCCATGTTTAACGATAGTGACCCCAAACTTTTGGCCGACTCATCATATTGAGGGGTGACCCCAAACTTTTGGTCGATGATATCGAGAGTTAGTTTACTTAATAACTTTTTTCTTAGATTGTTTAGCTAAGTTCTGTAAAAAGCAGTTGAAAGCTAGTAGAAAATAGGTTATATTATCGCTCTCATCATAAAATTTGGTCGACCCAATTTCGAGCGACACTGCCGTAAATTTATATTCATTTTTTAGAAAATTTGGCAACTTTGGGTTAGGTTTACATACAAATATTTTTGTAAAAGTTTCACATAAATCATGTTTAAAGGTACTTTGACTTATTATCTTTTGAATGAGACCTAGGGTTTTGAATTGGACACAAATTGGCGGAGATATGGGCCTGAAAAAATGACATGTTTTTGAGGGGGTGACCCCAAACTTTTGATCGGGAGTGTAAGTACGAACAATCAATCCAAGATTTTTTCCATAGCTTGCTTCAGTGATTCCATCATGGCTTCTTCCAGAAATTCAATCAAGAATTCATCTAGGGATTCCACTAGACATTTTTTCGGGGATTTGTCCTGGGATATCTTTAGAGGTTCCTCCAGTAATTGTTCTAGTGCTTTTTTCGATGTTTCCTTCGGGAATTTCTCCAAAGATCCTTGAAAGTATTTCTGCAGGTATTCAGAGATTTTTACAGGGACTTCTACATATATGCCTTCCAGAATTCCACTAGAGATTGCTCCAATATTTACATCGAAGTATTTCTGCAGGTATGTATTCCAGAAATTCTTTTAGAAAATTTTACTTTGAGATTATTAGAAAATACTCCAAGAATTGCTTGAAAAATTTGTACAAAAAAAACCTTAAGGGATCCTAGTATTCCTTCAAAAATTACTGCAGACATTGATTTCTTCAATTTATTTATCCAGGAGTATTCCTACAAAAATTCTTCCAGGTATTCGTTAAGAAAGCTCTCCTGAGATTCCAAAAAGAGTTCCTCATGGGGTTGCTTCAGAAATGACTTCAAAAGTTCCTCCAGGGATTCACCGGAAATTTCTTCTGTTATTATTTCAAAAACGAAATCCGGGATTATTTTAAAAATGCCTGCAATAACTCTTGTTAGGATTCCTTCAGAACTCCCCCAGAAATTAATCCAGGATTTCAGGATTTCCTCAGGAATTTCAGCGGTTTCTTCAGTATTTTCCCTAAGAATTCTTCAGAAACTCCTCCTGGAATTCCCTCAGAAATCGAACTTTGTATTTCAAGGGATTCCTTCGGAAATTCCTCCCGGATTTTTTTCGAGAATTATTCCAGGTATTGTTCCTGGCATTCCTCTAGGAGTTCATTCGGACATTTCTCCAGGGACTCCTGCAAGAGTTCTACCAAGAATTTCTCCAGGAATTACCCCAGGTATTTCCTCAGGAATTCCTTCGGGAATTTATTCTAGAATGGATGCAGGAATTCCTTCATGAATTCCTCCGAAAATTCTTCCAGGGTTTCCTCCAAGAATTAACCATGGAATTTCTAATCTAGGGTTTCCTCTACACATTCCTCCAAGATTTATTTCATGGATTCCTTCAGAAATTCCACCGATGATTCCTGCAGTAATTCCTCCAGGTAATCCTACTGGAACTCCACCAGAAATTCCTTTCTGAATTCCTCTAAAAAATTCTCCAGAATTCAGACATTTCTCCATGGATTCCTTCCAGAATTCCTCTAGAGATTATTCCAGGAATTCATTCAGGGATTCCTCAAGGTATTCATTTAGGGATTCCTCCTGGAGTTCTTCCATGAATAGTTCCACGGAATATCCCCAAGATTTCCTATAGAGATTTGTCCAGGAATTCCTCCTGAGTTTCCTCCACAAATTGTTTCAGAGATTCCTCCAAATTTCTTTTTAAGAATTCCCCAGGGATTCTTTCAAGTAAATCTCTAGAAATTCCTCTAAGGATGCCTCCAGAAATTCCCCAAGAGGTTGCTTAAGAATTGCCCAGGGAATCCCTTCAGAAAGTCCTCCAGGAATTGATCCAGGAACTCCCACAGGAAGTCCTTTAGAAATTACTACCGCAATTCCTCCAGGAATTCCTTCTGGAAATCCTCCAAAAATCCCTCTGGGAATTCCTCTAGAAATTTCTCTGGAATTTCTTCAGAAATTTCGATTGGAATTTCTCTCGAGATTCCTCCAGGAATTCATTCAAGAATTCCTTCAGGAATTCTTCCAGGGATAGTTCCACGGAATTTGCCTAAAAAATCCTTTACAAATTTATCCAGGAATTCTTCCCATAGCTTCCTGCAGGAATTTGTTCAGAACTTTCCAGGCATTCCTCCAAAAATTGCTTCAGGGATTTCTCCAGAGATTTTTCCCAGGGATTCTTCCAAGAATTTCTCCAGAAATTTCTCTAAGGATTCCTCTAGGAATTTTTCAAGAGGTTTCTTCAGAAATTTCTCCTGGGAGTTTCTCCATGGACTCATCCCGGGATTTTTCCAGGAATGCATCTAGAGATTGCTCCGGGACTTCTTCTGGAGGTCCCTTCCAGAATTCTTCTAAAAACTCCACCAGGAATTCATCTAGGAATTTATACAGAGATTGCTCCTGGCATTAGTCCAGGAATTTCTCCAGGGATTCTTCAAGGAAAATATCCAGGGTTTCCTCCAGGGATTTTTTAAGGAATTTCTCGAGAGATTCCTCCAGGAAATGATACAGGCATGTCTCAGGGAATTTATCCAGGGGTTCCTTCAGGCATTCCTCCAGAAGTTCCTCCAGAGATTTCTATAGGGATTCCTTCAGGCATTCCCCCAGGATTCCTTCAGAAATTGCTACCACAATTTCTCCAAGAATTTATCTAGAAAATCCTCCAGGGATTCATTAAGAAATTTCCCCAAGAATTCCTACCGCAGTTTATCCAAGAATTATTCCAATAATTCTTCCTGGGATTCTTGCATGAATTCCTCCTGAGATTTCTCTAGGAATTCCTTCAAATATTTTTTTCAAGAATCCTCCAGGAAATCCTCAAGAGATTCTTTTAAAAAAATCCCCAGAAATTATTTCCGGAATCAATTCAAGAATTATTCCAGGTATTCCTCCTGGCATTTCTCCAGGGACTCCTCCAGGAGTTGTACCACGAATTTCACAAGGAATTACCCCAGGTATTTCTTCAGGAATACCTCCGGGATTTTTTTCGGAAATACGTACAGCAATTCCTTCAGGAATTCTTCCAGGAATTCCTCCAAAAATCCATCCAGGAATTCCTCCAGAAATCCTTCCAGGGTTCCTCCAAGAATTAATCCAGGAATTTCTTCTCCACGGTTTCCTCTACACATACCTCCAGGAATTATTTCATGGATTCCTCCAGAAATTCCACCGATGATTCCTCCAGTAATTCTTCCAGAAATTTCTTCTGAAATTGCTCCTGGAATTCCTCCAGAAATTCCTCTGGAAATTTCTCCTGGAACTCCACCAGAAATTCCTCTCAGAATTCCTCTAGGAATTTCTCTAGGAATTTCTTCAGAAATTTCTCCATGGACTCCTTCCAGAATTTCTCTACAGATTCTTCCAGGAATTCATTGAAGGTTACCTAAAAAAAATTGATTTAGGGATTCCTCCTGGAATTCTTCCATGATTAGTTCCATGGAATTTCCCCAAGATTCTCTATAGAGATTTGTCCAGGAATTCCTCCTGGGAATTCGCCTGGAAATTGTCCGGAAGTTCCTCCAGGAATTCCTCATGAAGTTCCTCCAGAAATTTGTTTCAGGGATTGCTCCAGGGTTCTTTGCAAGAATTCCCCCAGGTATTCTTCCAAGAATTTCTGTAGAAATTTCTCTAAGAATTTTTCCAGGAATTCCTTAAAAGGTTTCTTCAGAAATACCCCAGGAATTCTTTCAGAAATTCCTCCAGGAATTTATATAGGAATTCCTTCAGGAATTCATGTAGAAATTCCTTCAGAAATTACTACTGCAATTCCTCCAGGAATTTCTCCAGAAATCCTGCCCGGAGTTTTTCCAGGCATAATTCCAAGAATTACTCCAGGTGTTTCTGCATGAATTCCACCTGAGATTCCTCTAAGAATTCTTTCAAGGATTTCTTCAAGAATCCTCCAGGAAATCTTCCAATGATTCCTTCAAAAATACCCTCAGAAATTTCTCTGGGAATTTATCCAGGAATTATTCCAGGTATTCCTCCAGGATTTCATCCAGGCATTTCTCCAGGGACTCCTCCAGGAATTCCACCATGATTTACCCCAGGTATTTCTTCAGGATTTCCTACAGGAATTTCTTCAGAAATTGATCCAGGAATCCCTCCAGGATTTTTTTCGGAAATTCCTACAGCATTCCTTCAGGAATTTCTACAGGAAATCCTTAGGGGATTGTTTCAGATTTGCTTGGGGATTCTTCAGGAAATTCTATAGGAATTTTTCCAAGGGATTCCTCCGGAAATTCTTGCAGGTTTCCTCCAGGAGTTAATCCATGAATTTCAACTCCAGGGATTCCTCTAGAACTCCGTCCAGGAGTTATTTCACGGATTCCTCCAGAAACTCCACCAGGAATTCCTCCAGGAATAAAGGGCAAACACGAATTTATTGCGACACATTCAACAGGGCATAACTTTTTTACCATTGGGTAAAAATCAACCATGTTTTGCACACTTTCCCATTGATGTGTATTGTTTACATGCTGTCAAACTAGAAGTCGTGTTTTTCAATTCAACGAAAATGGAGGTGTGCCAACGCGAGTTGAGAGAACAAATTCTTTCCAAACGCCTGGAATTTCTCCAGGGCTTCCTGCAGGTATTGCTCCAAGAATTCATGTAATGATTTCTTCTGAAATTTCTCTCGGGATTTTTTCAAAAAATTATTCAACGGTTAGTTAAAAAATTACAGTATTCCGTTCATAATGTTTTTCAGGGGTTCACCCCAGGGTTTTTAGGATTACTTGTAGATTTTTTGAATAATTTGAAGGATTTCTAGAGGAATTCATCCAGCGATTTGTATTAGAATTCTTTTAGATAATTTTAGAGGGACACAGAAGCCAAGAAATTCTCAAAGAAATCATACAGAAATTCTTTCACGATTATCTCCAAGAAATCTTTGAGGAGTCCAATCATGAATTCCTTCAAGATTTCAAAATTTCATTACATTCGGTTCATTGAATCCAAAGATATAACAACTCAAAGTTGGCTATCGGATAATTTTACCTTTTTCAAGAATCTTCATAACTTTGTGGAGAATTGCCCGATCTTTTCTAAATTTGAACCACTGATACACAGCTAGTTGATAAACTTACAGTAAAAATTTGAGAATATTTGATGCACTTTTCGTAAAGTTACAGCTAGTTGAGCACTTTTTGAAAAGTGAAAATTTTGCCTGTCCCGATCATTTTGTCTATCCCCTGTATTCTCACTAGGGATACAAAAACTTTTGCTGGAATTCCATTGCAAATTCAACCAGATTTGTTCTCCCAAATGATACTTGAATTCCACAAAGAAGCACGGAACCATATTTTGCAGTAATGCTAATAGAAAATTTAACGATTCTTAAAGATAGCCATCAAAGAATTCCTGGAAATTATCATTTAGATTTAATTTCCCAGCTATTTAAAACAAAACTAAATAATTACATAAACCGTTTTAAATAACGATCTTGTAAAGAGTATAGAACTATGTTTGTCACCACGACAGTGGTTTTCAGATTTTTTCTAATTTCCATATATATAGTCATGAAAAATTTCTGGGGGGGCCTGGCCCCTAGGCCCCCCCCTCTAGCTACGCCAATGCCAGCTGGAAACTGGAAACTTCCTTCTGGCAAAATTGCACGCTTTTTCGGGTAATTTATTCATAACAGATTTTCCATCGGTTCGGGCACCCAAATGGTCGTCCTCCTCTTCGCATCGGCTTTGTTTGCACAATATGGAAATTGGCCACCTGTTGAGTGGTCGTCACGCGTCGTCGTCGTCGTGGTGGTGGCGTCATGCCGGGCCTCCGTCCGTCGTCGGATCGAAGACAGATACAGAGAGGACCGGCGTCCTCGGGAGCGTCATGGCGTTCCGTTTAATAGACCCGGTTCGGAGAAGTAACAGCTGGGAACCGTTCCCTATATATACATAAGGGAAAGGCACACCGCGCGCGAAGGCAGATTGTGCAAATAATCGGCTCCCGGAAAAAAAGATCAACAGTTTATTTTGGAATTTCTTGTTGATTGTTCTACCGGGAAGGGCGGCCGGTGACGACGCGACAGGTGAACGACGACGATGTTCTTGCCGTTTTCGGGAGAGGAGATTTAAAGCGGATTTAGTTTTGAGTGGGGCAGGTCCGGATTTGAGCGGGAGGTGCTAATTGCCTAATTACGTTTGTGTACTAAGCGCGAATCCATATTAGTTCTGCTATTCTGGGCAGAATTCCAAGAAGCATTTTTGTTTTTTTTTTACATTACGGCTTACTTCAGAAATGACTCTCCACAATTTCTCTTATTTTTCTCTTATGCTTACACTCTTATTTCATCTAAGACGGGCTTGGTGGTCTACCCGATCAGAAAGGCATAACAAAATTATAACCGATTGAGTTATTTATTTCAAAGTTTTTTCAAAACAGAATGAGTTATAAAATTCGCCGGTTAGGTGTTAAAATAACAAAAAATATAACTAAAATTGTTCTAGCCATAACATAATTATAACAGGTGTTGATATAATTTTAACAAATTTATTACAACGTGAGATATAATAAATATTGGAATGATCAATAAATTATACCACATGTTGGTATAAATTAGATATAAATATATTGGGTAAAAATTAAGTTGGGTAAATTTTAACTCATTTTTGGGTAATTTTTATTAGGAGTGTTATTTATTTTAAGCGAAAAGTTTTTTGTATAAAAAACTTGCCCCACGTAGGATATAAAAAACCCACACCCAGACGGGAATCGAACCAAGGACGCCAGCCTTCAACTACAACCCGGCGCCTTTATCAATGAGGCCATTGCGAATATGATCAAGTGGTTCTTCGTTTTGGCGGCTGGTCAATAAATAGACACATTTGTCCAACGTACAGGGGAGAGAAAATATGACGTCACATAAAAGTGTTCTTGATACAATTGATCGCAATTACGTCATCCTAGGATATAATAACAAAAGTGGATATAATTTAGTTATAATTGTAACTCAAGAATTTGCTCTGCATTTTGGCATGCTTTATCTCATGATTCAGACCAGAAATAAATGTCGTATCTTAATCAAAGTTGTAGAGATAGTTAATGGCTCTTAAACAGTGAAAATAGTGGTATAAAATTTCACCTTCTGTTGGTGCTAGCGAGTAATTAAATTAGAACAGTTTGACATGTGTTCAGTGGCGCAGCCAGAAATTGTCTCTGGGAGGGGTTTTCAACGGTCAATGATACCTTTTTTGATTTGACACTTACATTTTGTAAGCAGTAATGACCAATTGTAATCGTAGTTTAAAAATAGCGGCACAGCCGAAAAATGTTTTCGTCGCAAAGCGCTTTATACTGAAAATTTGTTCCACAAAATTTAGGGGGGGGGGGGGGAGGGGGTAACCCTGAACCACCCCCCCCCCCCCCCGTGGCTACGCCAGTGCATGTGTTATTAAATAATTATCTAATGTTCCTCACCATCAAGGAAGTTCCTGCCTATGGCAAAGTTATGCAGTCTTGTGGTTGGAAATTTCACCGCTTCGTGGCGTTAGTGTGCATTTCTGGAGATTGTCAGATTTAGATGGTTTGTGAAATAAAAAATTAAGTGTTTAAAGCATAAAAACCCGATTTAATCCACCTATGGTGAACAGAACCCTTCTTACACTTATTAAAATTATTGTTGTATTATTTGTATTTAACATATTTATTTTGTGTAATTGACCAAAAGTTCTAGAAAATATTGTGGATTTGGCATCTAGTGGATTGGTTTCCAAAAAAGCATCATGAACCATGGACTTAACTACCAGAAATGCCAGACACCTCTTAGAACCTTGTATGGAATGATAAAAAAATAGCTTACATATTCTGGAATATTGTATCTTTTGTTAACTGCCAAAAGATCTTGAATCGATTAACGAATGGATAAGAAAATCATCGAGATAACTTTGTCTAATATCTCTTAATCAGTCGATTGAATTAGCTCCGAAGTACTTGGTATTCATGGTTATGGTGTAGAAAGGACAAAAATGCTATATCTACTAAGTTAATCAGTTTTGGCGTTAGCTAGTTATTTTAGCTGTCCGGTTCTTGCATTTTTCCCACAATATATAAATTCAAAGCTTTCATTTAACATATTGTTACTTTTCATAGAATTCCTGTTTATTTGTAATTTGTTATTTATTATTTTGTTGAAAACAATAACCTGCTAGTATACACTTTATATGAGGTCAGCATTATTTATTGAACAATTTCCCATATACTGGTCAACAACTCATGCAAGATAACAAGTGAATATAATAATAAAAAAAGAATTTATTGAAATACTCTTCGTTAGATATCTCAGTAATCAAATGTTGAATAGAAATAAAATTTCAGGGCCTTTTACAAGGATATTGTAGCTTTGATTTGGTGCTAAGCGAACCCAAATCGGTTGACAGACGGTTGAGATATTTATTATGGTACCCTTGGTCAAAAATCTCTCAAAAAGTTAGCCTGTATTACTCCCAAGTACTCTTTGAAAGATATCTCGGTAATCAAATGTCTAATCCTAATAAAATTGTATAGGGTTCTACCGTTCTACTAGAATGTTGTAGCTTTCATTTGGTGCCAGGAGAACCGAAATCGGTTGACAGACGGCTGAGATATTTATTATGATACATTCGGTCAAAAATCTCAAAAAGTTTAGTTGCATAAATCCTAAGTACTCTTCGAAAGATATCTCTGTAACCAAATGTCCAATCGAAATAAAATTTCTGAGGGATCTACTAGGATGCTGTAGCTTTCATTTGGTGCCAAGAGAACCCAAATCGGTTGACAAACGGCCTAGATATTTATTATAATACACTTGGTCAAAATTTTTAAAAAGTTTAGATGCATGACTCATAAGTACTCTTCGAGAGATATCTCGGTAACCAAACGTCTAATCGAAAAAAAATTCAATAGCGTTCTACTAGGATATAGTAGCTTTCATTTGCTTCCAAGAGAACTCAAATCGGTTGAAAGACGGCTGAGAAACGTGCGTGACTTTTTTTTGTAACGCACATACACACACACACACACACACACACACACACACACACACACACACACACACATACACACATACACACACACACACACACATACAGACATTTGCTCAGTTCGTCGAGCTGAGTTCATTGGTATATGAGACTCGGCCCTCCGGGCCTCGGATCGAAAGTCGGTTTTTCGAGCGATATTTATACCCTTCTTATGGGTGTAAGAAGGGTAAAAAGAAATAGCCTTCTGCTATTGAATGGTTTATCAAAAGCTTTTAACAGAGTTTCTCATTTTAAACTACTGCACAGATTATAACACCTATTTGATTTCAGCTGAGATTCTGTTTCATTGAGTAAATCATATTTGAATAACCGCTTTCAAATTGTGGAAGTTAAAATAAATCATTGATGTCCGATCGCTATTCTATCGGGAGTGTCACAAAGATCGATTTCAGGACCATTGATGTTAGCCTTATTTTTCAACGGTCTTCCATCATCTTTGAAAGTATGTAATATCCATATGTTTGCAGATGATAAGAAGCTGTATTTCTACTGAATTATTATGGACGTTAAATGCATGGCAATGAAACGTGACTTACGACATGATGTGCCGAAATTCGATATAAATTTCTAAGCTCCACAAATAATTTGTTTTCAATCAATTCTTTAAAAACTAAGGTGATTGTAATTTGCAGATGACTAATTGATCCAGTTGTATTATGTTAATTCAATAAAAATGATAAAACTTCTAATTTAAGAATATTTTTTTTAAATAATCTAGAATGGGATCACAAACTGCAAAACCTATGGAGGATTGTGAAACTTAAAACTTACTTCAGGAATGTTAACAGTTTCAATGGTTCTACCCCGTTAGGCCGAAAGCCGTTAGGCCGAATGCCGTTAGGCCGAATGTCGTTAGGCCGAATGCCGTTAGGCCGAAAGGGTCGTTAGGCCGAAAGGGTCGTTAGGCCGAACAGGTCACTAGGTCAAATGGGTTGTAAGGTTAAACGGTTAGCTTAGGCAACTGGATGGAAAGAAACTGTTTAATGTTCGAGATAAACGGTCTTCGACCTTGAAATTTTGGTTGGCTTTGAATGGTTAATTGAATAAACACACTAATAGTTTTTCGCGTTTTAAAGTCTAAATTATAGTTACACCGGAAACAAATTCAGAGTTCCAGTACAAACATGATTAACAAGATTAAACAACTGAATCGAGTTCTCTAAAACTTAGAAAGAACAGCCTATGTTTAAAAGAAGGAAAAATCTTCGAAGAAAAAGCTGTTAGTCGTTATGCTTATAGTGAGTAAAAAAGTAATACTACGAAAAAACACCCTATGTTCAGAAGAAGGAAAAACTCTGTTGAGGGCTGTAAAACATTAAAACTAGAAAGAGCAGCAGTAGACTACCGCCTAGACTACCGCCGTGAAACAGGACAGTTAGACTAGAAAGAGTTTAGAAGAAGTAAAATTTCAGATGAAAAAATTGATTACTATAATACGAATATGGGTAAAACAGCCTATGTTCCGAAGAAGAAGGAACTCTGATGAAAAAGTTAATGGCTGTAATCTTTATAATGAAAAAAGAACAACCTATTTTCAAAAGAAGGAAAAATTTCCGATGAAGAATTTAATAGCTGTTATGTTTTTAGTGAGTATAACAGTTAGACTAGAAGAAAAGCCTATGTACAGAAGAAGGAAACACTTGTATGCAAAAATTAATGGCTGTAATACTTATAATGAGCAGAATAGTTAAACTAGAAAGAACAGCCTATTTTCAAAAGAAGGAAAAATCTCTGTTGAAAAAATAATAGCTGTAGTGCTCATAGTGAGTAGAACACTAAAAATAGAGAGAACAGCCTATGTTTAGAAGAAGAAAAAATCTCCGATGAAAGATTTAAAAGCTGTAATGCTTATAGTGAGTATAACTGTTAGACTAGAAGAAAAGCCTATGTACAGAAGGAGGAAATACTCTTATGAAAAAAATTATGGCTGAAATACTTATAATGAGTAGAATAGTTAACCCTCAGAGCCCCAGGACAAACTTTTTATTTTTAATCGGCTGATACTCAGGATCTGTAAAATATAAAAATAAGCAGTTTTCACTATGATCGATGGGAAGAGTTGTATTTCATGCTAGGGTAGTTGTCAAACCGGAAGTCCATGCTTGAACCTGATTTTGCACCGGAAATAAGTGTTCCCTAGTGCTATGTTTGGCGATATGTTCTACAGCTGCCTTTTGGCTACTTTTTTCAATAATTAGCTGTTGATTCTCGGTAGATCAATTAAGGTGGAATCTAAATCTGTCCTTTAATTTCTTAGCGAAGCGTGCTTTTACAAATTGGAATCATTCTTGTAAATTGGGATAGAAACCGATAAACGCCTAAAAGTATGCAATGATGTAGTAATAATTCGTAGACTAAAAGTATGACCAGTGTTTGAATTTTAGGTGGATTTATCACATGAGTAATACTTTTAAAAGAAGGGCTCGAATATACGAAACAAATTCTTCATAGACACCAAACTTCTCAAATCATCTTTTCAGGTGCAAAATTATTATGATCACGAAATTGGGTCTTAGGGAGTCCTACCGGAAGTACACTCCTGGGACCAAGTTTCAGATGCATCTCATGCCAGAAAGCAGCCTCAGCATTGTGTTCTTGCGTTGGCCTACCATTTCAAGTTGTTAAAGATTTCAGAATTATTATAAAATACCAGATTCATAGACGACTCGCCAAAACATTGCACCAGAGAACACTTATTTCCGGTGCAAAAACAGGTTCAAACATGGACTTCCGGTTTGACAACTACTCTTACATGAAGTACAACTCTTCCCATCGATCATAGTGAAAACCGCTTATTTTTATATTTTACAGATCCTGAGTACCAGACGATTAAAAAAAAGAAGTTTGTCCTGGGGCTTTGAGGGTTAAACTAGAAAGAACAGCCTATTTTCAAAAGAAGGAAAAATCTCCGATGAAAAAATTAATTGCTGTAATTCTCATAGTGAGTAGAACATTAAAACACAAACAACAGCCTAAGTTTAAAAGAAGGACAAATCCCGATGATAAATTTAATAGCTGAAATGCTATACTTATTCTTCACCACTTATCCTTACAGCTTTTTTGTCCACTAGGGCACTACGTAAGCGATTCCAATTGGCAGCTGAACTTACACTTTGTACAGCGCCTAAATGTATTCTATTTTACTATTTTGGACTGGTTGCCTTTGCGCTGTTTTCTTTTTTGTATCCTGCTCATGCTAGAATGATAAGTACGATCATGTTGATGCTTTAAGGTTAGGTATAATAGCCTTTTTGTTATTTGTATTACATTCATTTGCAAGTAGTATTATGTTGACAATGTTACTGTATTGAATATCTTTATCCTGTCGATAGCTTTGGTTGTGCCCGTTCACCATAACACTTTGTTTCTAACTAAAAATAAGCTTTTTCGAGATACTGTATTATAAATCTTTTCTACTTAGCCTCCCAAATTGATATTCCCCACAGTTCCCAATGATGTCGACTTTTCTCATGTTTATCTCGTTTTGTGCAATATAAAACGATATAAGTCAGTAGGCACATATAATGACAACCTATTCGGCCTAACGACCCTTTCGGCCTAACGACCCTTTCGGCCTAACGACCCTTTCGGCCTAATGACCCATTCGGCCTAACGACTCTTTCGGCCTAACGACTCTTTCGGCCTAACGACCCTTTCGGCCTAACGGCATTCGGCCTAATGGCCTTCGGCCTAACGGCATTCGGCCTAACGGCTTTCGGCCTAACGGCCTGCTCCCTTGCATTACCCCTAGTAGGATATTGGGGTCAATATCAGGGTGGCCACACAAAATCCAAATTGAAATTCCCGCATTTTTCCCGACTTTTTCCCGCATTGATTTTAAATTTTCCCGACTTTCTTTATATTACCTGTGGAGCAGTAAAACATCCAAGAATCCAAACTTTTAAGTGGATCTGTAAAACTTACTGAAAGATTTACAGTGTCATTGTGATACTGTGACAATTTTACAATATATTGGAGACTAGCTGTCCCGGCAAACAACTGCCTGCCTACTGTGTTTTTGACATCAAGTTTTATAGAAAGTGTCGCTCAAAACGGAATTTCAGATTTTAGTGTTTTTCTGGCATCCCTGGACACCATTTACAATTATTTTCTCACACGAACACGTCGGAGCCCTGCACGTATGCAACAGTGAAATAATGAAGCATATCCGTTGACCCGTTCCCGAGCCTATTCGTGACATACAAACACCATTCCATTTTTATTTATATAGATGTTAACATCAAAAGAAATTTACATGTAACATGTGCTTCAAGTTTTCTTCTTATTCTGGATGTTGTGTAACGTAAAACTATACTTGAACTCCTTAAGAAATGCTTGATAAAGTTCCTATGAAAATGTAGTCGGCTAACTGAAATATTCTTCTTTGGTGAATTCTGTATAGAAGTTCAAATCTGTACATAAAACAGATAAGTTGTGTCTATGAGAGCACTAGTAGAGTAAAGTGGGGCAAAAGTTCGAGTGGGGCAAGAGTTTCTTTTGAAGTTTTTGAACTCAATTCAAATGATTTCTTTCGGGTGTCAAGGTTGTTCGAACCCTTTTTGGAGAAGAGTCTTTCACTCCAAAAATTATGAAAATTGATCAATATTTCGAGAAGTTATGACAAAATGTTGGTTTTTGATCAAAAAATTGTAACATGCGATAGCCCTTCCAACGCATGGAATGAAATTTTAATGAAATCGAATTCGATATTTTATTTTGGGGCGTAACTAGGTATATTTTGAAGATGCTCTAGCATGTATAACTTTTTGCAAAAATGATTTGGAAATCGTATTTTACACATAGTGGGGCAAAAGTTCGAATTGTGGGGCAAAAGTTCGAGTCATGTGGCAACTTTAGGTATAAACCTAAAATTCTGTAAAATGTACATATTATCTCTAAGAGTGATGGCATTAGTGAGAAAATTCGATTAAAGTTGAAAAAAAAAGTTGTTTTATCTGAATTTAGCGGAAAACTACTAATTTTTGGTGTAGTAAATTTAACCCTGATTTGGGTAAAATCCAAATCGAGTTTTAAAGTGTATTCCACTTCTAACATCAAATATTAAGTGGTTTCAGGTATTCCTATTACCAAAGTGTCAAAATAGTGTGCTACGGTTAGCGAAATTCCACAAACACTAGATTCGAACTTTTGCCCCAGTGGTGGGGCAAGAGTTCGAATAAAACACACACATACAAAATGTGTTGTAACTCAAAATTGAAAAGACATTTGGCGTAACTTTGTTCAGCAAAATTTTAGTACATGGATAGTAGAATCACCACACGGTATTTATTTATTTTTATCTGCTTCGATTTTTTGAAAT
Source organism: Aedes albopictus (assembly GCF_035046485.1). Classification (NCBI taxonomy): domain Eukaryota; kingdom Metazoa; phylum Arthropoda; class Insecta; order Diptera; family Culicidae; genus Aedes; species Aedes albopictus. The sequence continues at coordinate 32,591,350 of NC_085136.1, forward strand.
AAGTTGAATTATCAACTAAGGTCGAACTTTTGCCCCACCTTACTCTAATGAATTCCTTAGCGGAATTTTCTCAAAAAAATTAGAAAATATGTGGGGATTTTAAAAGGTTTTCAATTCATAAACAATTTCTAGCTGAATTTGTAGAGAAGTTCTAAAACCCTGAAAAACATAATTTTGACATTTCTGAATTCATGTGTAAGGTTTTTTTTAATATTTTAGGAAAAATAGATATTCTGGGCTTCAGCTTTAGTAGAAAAATCCCATTTTGGAAAAACTCATTTGGAAGCTTGTGAATAATGAAAACTGATGCGTAGAGTGTACATCTTAAAAAAGAGTCCAATTTTAGTCGAATTTCTCTAGGAGTTTGAAGTGAATCTAGTACAGCCGTTTTTGAGTAGCATTCAAACACAAACTTATTTAAACTTATTTAAACTTAATTAAATGAGTTTGTGATTCAAACCTTTGGATTAACCTAGGGTCAAGCAAAAAAATCATCAGACATACCTACAAGTTGGGCTTAAAATTATTTCCGTATAAGAAGTGTTCTTTTTCTTTTGACTTTCACGATTTCAGGACAATGTTTCGTCAGCAAAACTTGTAGAACCCCCAGAGAGACATAAATCAGTTCTTCAGATTTGCATTAGGAATTAAGGTTAAAAACTCCTTTACAATGTTCATATGTCTGTCCTAAGGAATTCACGCTAGAAGCTGTTCATGTTTTCCATTGGTTAAGGAATACCTTCAGGAGACAAGTCATACAAAGATTTAATAAAAAAAAATCTAGAAGATCCTGTCTTCTGGTTTTTAATTTGCAATTTTGCTTCCGTTTTAATGTCAAGTTCCAGGTTAGTGAATTTATCCAGTAATTCTACAAAAACTTACACAGAAAATACTTCAACATAATTTTATTAAAAATCTTCCAGAAACTCTTCCGAGACGACTGAATTTTTTATGCTTTCAGTAATTATTCCAAAAAAATTTGAAATGTCACTATACGAAATTGTTAGTATGATGATTTTGGTGATTGCAGAAAGCTTTTCTATGAACTCATTCTGAAATTTCTAGAAATACCATTAAAAACTCCTTCAAAGCAAAATTTTCTGGAAGTCCTTGACTAGCGAATTAAAGAGTTATTTCAAAAAGTTTCAATAAAAACTTAAATTCTTGATATATATATATATATATATATATATAAATATATACGTTGAGTTTCATTAAATATCATTATTATTATTAGTTGAAAAAACAGCTTCGTTGAAACAACAAAATTAAATTTTAGTTTCAATACAATACCTTTTATTACTTCAGAACATTGCTTTTGTAGATTTGCTAAATCGTATTTTTGTTTCGAAAAATTTTATGCATTGGGTTTGATAGCAGGTTGATTTCGGGCAATTCTAGAAACAAAAAACTTTATTGTTGTTACAAATTTATGAATTTGTTGAATCAACAATATTTGCAGGTACACGCTGAGTCAACAATAAAAATCTGTTGAATCTAAAGACTGGACTCGAAAAAAATGAGACACAAAGAATAATGTATAACTTTTGATTGCGTGTACAAAAATAGCTGATTTTTTTACCAGGAATAGTACATTATGTGTAGCTAATGCCATAAAAATTTCATCAAAATCGGTTAAGTGTTGGCGGAGATACCGTCGAAATAAGAGACTTACCATTTGAGAATCTTGGGCTAAACAAACACTTAAAAAAATATCACATTTTTTACCTAAAACTGTAGAGCCAAAAATACTGAACCGATTTCTATGAAAATTTTAGATGTATTGTGTCAAAAATTCATTCAATTTGATTTGACCTTTAAAAAGTTATAGCCATATATGTAGTACTATGTCACAATAAGCAAGTGTGGTTTTTGGTATAGTGACATTCAAACTGCTCTAACTTTTAAAATGTTCAATCAAAATGGCTGAAATTTTCACTGAGAACAGATTAACACAACGATTTTACACTGTCAAAGTTTCAAAAAATATCGGGACAGTGTTGCCAATACTACAGTCAAAATAATGCACACTGATTTTAAAATGTAAAAAAGTGCCCAAAATTTGTAAACCCCGTTTTTTGTTTGAATTGTTAAAAAGAAGTACTGAACCGATTATAATGAAATTTTCACCACTTATTTATGACTTACTTGAAGAACTTACAGTCAAATTTTTAGACGTTTTGATGAGCTAACAATCAAGTTATAGCCTAAATAATTTTTAAAATGGAAGCCCAAAATTTCCAAAATCACATTTTATTGTATCGACAATATTTGCGCCAATACTGAACCGATTTTGATGAAATTTTTAGGGCATTACCTACACATAACATGCTATTCCTGGTTAAAAAATCAGCTATTTTTGTGAATGCAATCAAAAGTTATAAATTATTTTGAGTGTCTCATTTTTTTCGAGTCCAATCTTTATGCAGAATTCCTTTGGTTTTAGAATATATTTTTCTGCGTATAACATATTAGGAGGGTTAAATCACTGCATACGTTGGGCATTCAATTTGACTAGATACTCTAGTGTGGGTCACCTACAATGACAACTGCTGGGATACTCATTTCTTATTTTTTAACTACGTTATTGTGCGATGCTATATGGAATCATTCACCAAGGACCTAAAGATTGTGGCCTCATCACTAAGATACTGATGATCTTAAGGCTTAAGCACCCGTCGTCATTTTTCGGAAAATAAAAAGCAGTTTTCTCGCTGTAAATCAAAACATCGACCATGAAAATGACTGAGAATCCAAGATAAGCGCGACAATATCTATCTGAGCTTTCCTAAACGTCTGGATCTTGATTGAAACTTGTCAAAAATGCTGTATTTTACAAGCACAGTAGCACCGCACAGCGGCGTAATGCGTACCAAACACCAGCTGTAAAATGTTCATTTGACATAAACTGCATTTTCAAAACTATAACTGAGTTTGCTATAATGTTCATATAAAGATTATCAAAATATTTTTTTTTGTATTATAACTGACCTTGTTATATTTCTGATATAATTAAATCAGGTTTTCAAATCATTTTTGTCAAATATATCTTATTATTATTATTAGCTTTATTAAGGAGATTTTCAGCCCGCGGCTGGTTCATCTCCACGAAATATATCTAAATATAACAAACGGTGATATATCTATCAACCGTTGATATAATTTTGTTACATTTTTGTTATGCCTTTCTGATCGGGTAGGTTACCGCTTCTGATGCATATGCAGAAGGTCCTGGGTTCGTCCCTTTCCTCCTACTTTGTATCTTTCTACCTACTGTCTCTCTCTATACATCTTATATTATATTATTATGTTCATAGTCATCGCTAGAACCAGAAACGAAGTAAAAAAACGTTTCTTTTCCTTCCAACTTCCACAGCACAGTGTCAATCACATAACGCCCACTAGCTATGCAACCAACCCGACTAGAAGATTCTAACAAAAATATAACATAATTATAACAAACCATGATATGTATAACTCATTGTGATATGATCATGTTTAATATCATTGCTGTTTGAAAATATTATAACTCAATTGTATCATATTATGTTATAAATGTTGTTCAATAACTCATTGTGAAATAATTTAGTTCTGATTCTTTGACATTCAGAACATCATTTTACAGAATTGTATCAAACTATGATAGAAATTAGTTTTCTTGAAGCTAAGATTTATATCATATTGTGTTATAATTTTGTTCTGATTACAGGTCGGACTCGATTATCCGGAGTCAAGTTCTGATGATTCTCAAATATATATCTGGCGAACGGAATGCTCTATAAAGCTGAAATTTTGACATTTTGTCAAGCCAACTTTGATTAGTGATCAGTCAAAATTTCAGCTTCTTACATTGTTTCGTTCGTGAGATATTATTTTGGTAAGCGCCAGAACCCGACTCCGGATAATCGAGTCCGACCTGTATAACAAAAAAGGTTGTTATTTTGATTAGACCGGTGTACTTTTTGTTACAGTTTTAGTTATTTTAACATCATCCTGCATCTAGTTTATAACAAAATAAGTTATAGAAAAATTTCATATCATCATAACGCAATGTGTTATAAACTTGATATATTTTTCTAGTCGGGAAGCAAACTGTGCCACATCATCTTCACAGTAATCTTCACACAATCTATCACTTTACGTCTGGCATCCACGCACCAATGCACAGTGGGAAAAATCGACCCAAAAAACGGATCTTTTAACGCCGCTGGTTTCGGTACTAAAAGTTGACCATTTCTGACGTAAACAAACTACAAGAAATCGATTGGTGCTAAATTCATTCACTGCACGGCACGGGAAGTGGTCCATTTTGCCCCATTTTGCCCTTTTTTTCATACAAAAAGAGAATCAAAATGTACTTTCAAACAACCAACACGACTGTAGATCGTTGAAAATAGCTGCAGGTGTAGTTAGAGGTCAATAGAAATCATAAACATATATGAAAGATCCTTTTAAATGCTCATTTTGCCCCATATGCCCCATCAACTGCTGGAAATTGTGAATTTTACATAATTATGAATGAATTTTTAATGTTACTAATTTGAATGTGTTTTTTTTTTTGCATAAACAAAAAGCGCTAGTTCTGATATCACCAGAATCATCTTCAGTAGTTGTCCAATTTGCCCCATTTTGCCCTATTATCATAAAAAATGAGATTTAAAGTACTTATAAGAAACAGATACTGCTATGGAACGTTGACATTAGTTCTAGTTGCAATTGGAAGCTAACAGTTATCATGCGCATATATGAAAGATATTTTCCCTATTTTACCGTACATTCCCCTAAAACTGCTGGATGATTTTTTGTATTGTTTTGTATTGTTTTATAATGTCACTGGTTGCAATACATGAAGTCCTGAATCATTTTTTTATGTATGCAAATACGATTTATCGATTAGCTTCCGAATGATTCACGGGAAGATACAAATAGCTCTCCATTTTACCCCAATTTGCCTTGATTTGTTGTCGCCTCATGAATGAATTGATTTCCCGCATTTGCTTATGTCCGAATTGATGGACTTTTGTTACTGAAACCAATGTAATCGAAAGGACAGTTAAAACATATGACTTTAGTGGGGAATACAGGGTATAATAAGCATTGACCCTAATTTTAATTTGTGGCACATATGCACACCACTGATTATATGAGGCATCTTAAGTATATATATACGCACTATTTAATCAGTTTAGTGCATATATTACATATTTTATGAAATGCTTATTACGCCCTTAATTCCCCATCAAAAGCTGAAATTATAGAAAGAGTCATATATATGTCTTTTTGATAACAGTACCAATAATGCTAATAAGGGAAATTAATTTATTCATTACATGACAAAAAATCAGGGCAAATTGGGGTATAATGGACAGCTATTCATACCATTCCGAGAATGATTCTAGCATTAATCGATAAAACGCATTTGTATATATCAAAAATGATCCAGGACTTAATGTTTTGCATCCAACAACATCATACAAAATATGTTATTATCCAGCAGTTTTAGGGGAATGTAGGGTAAAATAGGGAAAATATCTTTCACATATGCGCATGTTAACTGTGAGCTTCCGATTTCACCTAAATCTAATTTCAACGTTCTATAGCAGTATTTGTTTTTCAAAAATACATTTTAAATCTATTTTTTTTTCATGAAAATAGGGCAAAATGGGGCAAATCGGACAACTCCCGAAGATGATTCTGGTGACAATAGATCTGGCACTTTTTGTTTATGCCAAACAAATCAATTCAAATCAGTAACATTTAAAATCCTTTCATAATTAGGAAAAAAATGTGAATATCTAGAAGTTGTTGGGGCATATGAGCATTTAAAAGGATCTTTCATGCATTCCTATGATTGCTATTAACTTCCAATTACACCTGCAGCTATTTTCAACGATCTACAGTCATGTTGATTGTTTGAAAGTACATTTTGATACTCTTCTTGTAAGAAAAAAAGGGCAAAATTGACCATTTCCCGTGCCGTGCGGTGAATAAATTTAGCACCAATAGGTTTCTCGTATTTTTTACGTCAGAAATGGTCAACTTCACGTACTGGAACCAACGGCGTTAAAAGATCCGTTTTTTGGGTCGATTTTTCCCACTTTTTTTCCCACTGTGCAATGCATGAACCCTCTGCCAAAAATGACCATTTCCCAACAACACTCCGACATCCGAATGACCTTGTGCAGGCGCAGAGGATTCAACGGCTTGAAGTGGACAAACGGGCAACCATCACTTCCCTCCCCTTTCCCACATTGACCTGCATCCTGACGTAGCAGGCGCCATTGTCGCCTAAAAATAGAAAATCTCCAACACTCACACCCTGAAGATGCCTGTTGGTCCCAGGCAGCAATCTCATTGGTTTCTTGTGTTAGTGTAGCTGACCTGACGATACGGATGTAGCAACTACGGGTGGTCAAACAAGCTTAAGCTCAAGCTATGCTTACACTCTTATTTCATCTATTTTTTTTTCAGTGAGACCATGCTGAAAGTCTGGGTTCGGTTTCCTGTCGGTCCAGAATCTTTTCGTAAGCAAGAATCCATGGATGTAGTTGCATCATGTTTTATCAATTGTTGACATTCTCTTGCTCTTTGTAGCATGTTTTACCATACCTAATACACGACTTGTTGCACTATCGAAGAATCCCCTTCGCCCCCACATGGAGTACTTCCCGCAGGAATCCCGGTAAAATTTTGTGGAGGAATCCAGTCTCAAAAAAAAAAAAAGTCGGAAGAAGTCTTAGGAGGCATAACGGAAAGAATCACGAAAGAAATCCTCAAAGAATCCTGGAGGAATCCCAGAAGAAATTCCGGAGACAATTCTGACAGAGATACTTGAAGGAATCCCGGGAGCAATCCATGAAATGCTGGGAGGACTCTATGAAAGAATCCTGGGAGTAATTCGTGAAGAAATTCCGGATGAAAGCCCGGGAGAAGTCCCTGTAGGAATCCTGTGAGATAATCAAGGAAAATTTCTGAAAGAATCTATGAAGGAATCCTGATAGAATCCATAAACAAATCTTGGAGTAATCCCTGGAAGAATCTCAAAAAGAATCCCTTTGAATATCCTGATGGAATCCCTGAAAGAGTCCCGGGAGATATCTATGAGAGAATTTCGAGATGAATCCCGGGAGAAAATCCAGAACAAATACAGGCAGAATCCCTGACACAATCTCGGGGATAATCTCGGGAATAATCCTGGGAGTTTCCTGAGAGGAATTAATAAAGGAATCCCTGATGGAATCGAGGGAAAACCAAACAAGGAATCCAAGAACGAATCCCGAGAGAAATCTTTAAAGTATTCCCGAGAAGAAGCCTTGAAACAAGCCGTGAATCAATCTCTGAAAGAATCTCTAAAAGAAACCTGCGAGAAATCAATAGTGAAGTCCCGTGAGGAATCAATGAAGGAATTCCGGGAAGAATTACTGAAGGAATCCGGTGAGGTATTCAGCAAGTCCTGGGAGAAGCCCGGGAGAATATCCAGGAAAAGGCCTGGAGGGATCCCTGACGTAATCTCGGGACTAGACTGTAAAAGTATCCCGAGAGGAAACACGGAAGAAATCCTGAGAGGAATCCCGGTAAGAATTCCTACAGAAATCACATGAGCAATTCCTGAAGATATCCCGGGAGGAGTTCGGGAATAAATCTCGGGAATAGTTCCTGAAAGAATCCAGGACTGAATCCCAAATGAATCACAGGAGAAAATCCAGGAAAAGGCCTGAAGGAATCCCTGACGCAATCTCGGGAACAATCCGTGAAAGAATCCCGAGAGGAAACTCGGCATAAATCCCGAGATGAATCAATAGAGGAATCCCGGGAAGAATTCCTGAGGGAATCACGGGAGAAATGCCTGTAGGTATCCCGGGAGGAATTCAGAAAGGAATCTCGAGAGGAATTCCTGAAGGAATCACGGAAGAAATTGATGAAGAAATTGCTGAAGAAATCCCGGACCGAATCCCGAAAAGAAGCCCAGGTTGAATGCCAAAAAAATAAGGGAAAATCCTGGAGGTATCCCTGACGCAATCCATGAAAGAATCCCGGGAGGAAACCCGTAAGAATTATGGAGAGGAATTAGTGAAGTAATCCCGGGAAGAATTTAAAAAAAAAATCAAGGGGGAAATTTCCTGAATCTTGGAAAGAAGTTCGGAATGAATCCCGGAAAGAAGTCCGGGATGAATCCCGGGAGAAAATCCAGGAAAAGGCCTGCAGGAATCCCTGACGCAATCTCTAGAATAATCCGTGAAAGAATCCCGAGAAGAATCATTGAAGGAATCCCGGGAAGAATTCCTGAGGAAATCACGAGAGGAATTCAGGAATGAATCTCGGGAGAAATTCCTGACGGAATCACGGAAGAAATTGCTGAAGAAATCCCGGACGCAATCCCGGAAAGAAGCCCAGGTTGAATCCCACGATAAAATCAAGGTAAAATCCTGGAGGAATCCCTGACGCAACCCGTGAAAGAATCCCGGGAGGAAACCCGTAAGAAACACCGAGAGGAATTAGTGAAGTAATCCCGGGAAGAATTAAAAAAAAAATCAAGGGGGAAATTCCTGAAGGAATCCCGGGAGGAATTTAGGAAGGAATCTGGCGAGAAATTCCTGAAGGAATCTCTGTAGGAATTCCTGAAGGAATCTCGGAAAGAAGTCCGGGATGAATCCCGGAAAGAAGTCCGGGATGAATCCCGGAAAGAAGTCCGGGATGAATCCCGGGAGAACATCCAGGAAAAGGTCTGCAGGAATCCCTGACGCAATCTCTAGAATAATCCGTGAAAGAATCCCGAGAAGAATCATTGAAGGAATCCCGGGAAGAATTCCTGAGGAAATCACGGTAGGAATTCAGGTATGAATCTCGGCAGGAATTCCTGACGGAATCACGGGAGAAATTGTTGAAGAAATCCCGGACGCAATCCCGGAAAGAAGCCCAGGTTGAATCCCACGAGAAAATCTAGGTAAAATCCAGGTACGAAAGCGTTGCTTTCAATTACTCTCACTCTCATTGAGTCCCGTTGGTATAGGGGCTATTGACTGCGACCGGCAATCACTCGATCAGGGTTCAAGACCCGCTGGGCGCAATAGTTGAAAACATGGGTTGTGAATTATAAGACATTTTTTCAATTGATGACGATGTCGGTAAAGTAGATTTTTGCTATTTTCGTCGATAAAATAGCTCTGAATGATAACTAATCGATAACAAAACCAGTAATCAATCAGCTGTATTTTTACATGTTGATAACTAAAAGCAATGTTGAACAAAATATTGTATAACACAATTAGTTATCAACTTGAACTCAACGATAACTTAACTTCTTATCATGTTGATATTCGAGAAGTAAATTTGAGTTATCATTTTTGTTATGTTGGCTCTTAATTCAACATAAATGATAACAAACTCAGTTATCAAACGAACGATAACCAGGTAACAGAACTTGTTATCATTTTGTTATTCGCCTTTGCTCGGGATGTCCCTGACGCAATTCGTGAAAGAATCCCGGAAGGAAACCCGTAAGAAACCCTGAGAGGAATTAGTGCAGTAATCCCGGGAAGAATTCTTGAAAGAATCCCGGGAGGAATTCAGGAAAGAATCTGGCGAGAAATTCCTAAAGAAATCTCTGTAGGAATTCCTGAAGGAATCTCGGAAAGAAGTCCGGGATGAACCCCGGGAGAAAATCTGGGAAAAATATTGGAGGAATCCCTGACGCAATGTCGAGAATAATCGTAAAAGAATTCCGGGATGAAACCCGGAAGAAATCCCGAGAGGAATCAATGAAAAAATCCCTGAGGAATCCCTTACGCAATCTCAGGCATAATCCATGGAAGAATTCCAAGAGGAAACAGTGAAGGAATCCCTGATGGAATGCCGGGAAATGTCCTTGAAAGAATCCTGGAAGAAATCCCTGAGAGAATTCCGGCGAGAGTTCCTAAAGGAATCCCGGGAGGAATCAATGAAGGAATCATAGGGGGGACTACCAGAAAGGAATTTCAAAAAAAAAATCCTGAAAGTATTCTTGACAGAGCCCTGGATTAATCCCAGGAGATATCAATGTAGAAAATCCGAATAATGGTGAACAGCGGAATTCCGGAAAGAATCCCGCAAGAAATCCCGGGGAAATTACTTAAGGAATCTCATAAAAGACGAAAAAAAAGAATCACAAGTGAAATCAATGAAGTAATCCCGAAATCTCTGAAAGAAACCAGGAAGAAATCACGAAATAAATTCAGGAGGAGTCCCTAAATGATTCTAAGGATGAATATCTGATAGAATATCGGAAGGAGTCCCAGGAAAAATTTCTGTAGGAATCCCGAGAGAAATCAATGAAGAAATGTTGGAAGGAGTAGCGGCAGAAATCTGTCAAGAAATCCCAGGAACAATCGATGAAAGAATAACTGAATGAATCTTGGGGAGAATTTCCAAAGAAACCCGACCACAAGCACATAACAAGATGTTGTTAGAAATAACAATAGTTGATATAATTCTGTTATAAGGGTTTTTCTATGTGAATATTCATAACAAAAATATATTAACTTTTGATATAACATTAGTTACAAAATTATAACAAAACTTGTTTAATTTTTCAAACAGATGTATAACAACATTTGTTATATTATGCATTATAATATAATAGCCTCTAACATAATTTCACAACACGTTTACTGCAATCTTTGTTATCTTTTTTGTAAAAAAAAAATTATGAATTTATAAGATTTTTTGCGTTGTCGTGAAAAAGATTGTTAATTTTTGTTATTTTGGTCACTCGAGCCAAGAGATTTATAACAAAACTTGTAACAAATTTGTTCTGAAATATATAACAGTTATAATTTTGTTACAACTTCGCAAGTTTAGTCAAACAAAATTTGATATAATCTTGTTATGATTATATTTCAACTTGTCATATTTTTGTTTTAGTTAGAACGATTTTTGTTAGAGTTTTTGTTATTTTTTTAGTATTTAGTAATAGTATTTTATTGAAAACGGTAGCCTGTTAGTACATAACTTTTGATCAGGTCAAGGAAGTTATTTTAAATACTACCGGTACATGCTTTATAGCAATCGTTGTTACAAAAATCATTGTAACAAAATAACACAACCTGTAAATTTTGTTTTTCCCATCTAGTCGGGAACCCCTGTAAAAATCATTTCTTCATTGATTTTTACAGAGTTTTCTATAGCAATTCTTCCCAAGACCATAAAGGAATTGTAGGAGGAATTCCTAGAGGAATCTGTTACGAAAGTCCGGAAGAAATTCTAGGGAAATCCCTGACGGAATCTACGGAATAATTCGTGAAAGAGCTTGAAGGCAATCCTGGGAGCAATCCCTAAAGAAATAACGGGAGAAAACAATAATAGAATCCCTGATGGAAGGCCGGAAAATATCCCTGAATGTATCTCGGGAATATTCTAAGGGAATCGCGGGAGGAATACTTGACAAAATGCCGTAGGAATCCCAGGAGAAATCCCTAAGCGAAACCCATGACGCACCAATGGGTTTTTGTAAAGAAATTCCTAAAAGAATCCCGAGAGGAACCCGTAAGGGGGCATCCATTAAGTACGTCACGCTTAGAGGGGGGGAGGGGGGGTTTGTGAAAGTGTGACAAGCAATGTATTAGGTATAGGAATACCCCGTACGAAGGGGGGAGGGGGTTGAAAATTCTTAAATTTAACGTGACGTACTTAAGGCGAAACTGGAAGCATTTCCTCACTTTTTGGGTTTTGATTTTTTATTAAATAACGAAGCAATATTTTCAAAATCGGTTTTCGTGCACATGTAGAGTATAGATCAGGGTATCTCCTGATTTTTTTTCGTGGTGGAAAATGTTTTTCGTTTTTGCAAAAACCATTTTTGAACAAAATTTCACAAAAAAATGGTTTCCGCGAAAATGGAAAACATTTTCCACCTCAAAAAAAATCAGAAGATACCTTGATCCATACTCTACATGTGCACGAAACCCGATTTTGAAAATATTGCTTCGTTATTTAATAAAAAATCAAAGCCGAAAAAATGAGAAAATGCTTCCAGTTTAGCCTTAATGGATGCTCCCTAAAAGGATCTCGGGAGCAATTCTTGGAGGAATTCTGAAGGGATTCCATCAATACCCGACTAGAAAAATATATCAAGTTTATAACACCTTGTGTTATGATGATATGAAATTTTTCTATAACTTATTTTGTTATAAACTAGATGCAGGATGATGTTAAAATAACTAAAACTGTAACAAAAAGTACACCGGTCTAATCAAAATAATAACCTATTTTGTTATAATCAGAACAAAATTATAACACAATATGATATAAATCATAGCTTCATAAAACTAGTTTCTATCATATTTTGATACAATTCTGTAAAATGATGTTCTGAATGTCAAAGAATCAGAACTAAATTATTTCACAATGAGTTATTGAACAACATTTATAACATAAAATGATACAATTGAGTTATAATATTTTCAAACACCAATGATGTTAAACATGATTATATCACAATGAGTTATACATATCATGGTTTGTTATAATTATGTTATATTGTTGTTAGAATCTTCTAGTCGGGTAACCCTGCGTGGAATACCGGGAAGTATTCCAGGAGAAATAAAAGGTGAAACCTGGTAGGAATCCTAGGAGACATCCATTGGAAATTATCGGTAGGAATTGCTGAATATTTCTTAAATAAATCTCTGCAGGAGGCCTTGTGTACATAGACCAAAACATCCGTAATATAAAGTACATTTAGTGCACATTTTTTTTGCTGGAAATCTTTTCTACGTATGGCTCTTTTACACTTCAACAGTATTGTCAAAGACGCCCCATCTTTATATCTCTGCCAATTGGTACCCCCCTGAAACCTACTGAAACCTCCTGATCCAATTGTGAATGCTTGAAACATCCTTGAAACACTCTGGAAGCCTAGTGAAACATTTTTGAAACCCCCCTTGAATCCTCTTGAACGCTGTCTGGAACTCCTGAAAGTCCCCTTGAAACCCCTTTAATCTCTCGAAACCCTTCGAACCGCTTCTGAAGCCCTACCCGACTAGAAAATTGTAACAAAAATATAAAATTGTTATAACAAACTAAGATATGTATAACTCATTGTGATATATCATGTTCAACATCCATGATGTTTTAAAAATTCTATAACTCAATAATATCACATTAAGTTATGGTTGTGTTTTGGTAACTCTTTGTAATATAATTTAGTTTTGATTCTCCGACATTTAGAAAACAAAGTTTCAAAACTGTATCAAATTTTGATAGAAACTAATAGGGCTGAAGCTAAAATTTAATATCCCATTTTGTTATAATTTTGATCTTATTATAACAAAAAATAGGTTCCCGACTAGAAGATTCTAACAGAAATATATCACAATTAGAAAATAATTTTACACAATTATATCAAAATATGATAGAAACTAGTTTTCTTGAAGCGGAAATTTATATAATATTGTGTTATACACTGAATTCTTTTTTTACACGATCTTTTTTTACGCGGTTTTATTTTACACGATTTTTTTTACACGATTTTCTCGAAATTACGCGATGTGTTTTTGGAAAGATTCTTCTCTCCTGGTCGCAATTTACTTCCGATAGGGCTCAAATTTCTACCAGAGATCTCTCTTATCATCCTTGATACCCTGTCAAAATTTTAGGATGATCCGATAAAAAAAGTTTTGAAAACTTTTTTTACACGATTTTTTTTACGCGGAACAAAAAATCGCGTAAAAACAGAATTTAGTGTAATTTTGATCTTATTATAACAAAATAGGTTATTAGTTTGGTATACTTTTTGTTACAATTTTAGTTATTTTAACAACATCCTGCATCTAGTTTATAACATAATAAGTTATCGAAAATTTGTATAACAACATAACACATTGTGTTATAAGCTTGATATGTTTTTCTAGTCGGGTTATTATCTTGATTAGGCCAGTGTACTTTTTGTTGCATATTAAGTTCTTTTAACAGCATCCTGCAAGTATTTTATAACATAATAAGTTATAGAAAAACATATTATAACATCATAACAGAATAAGATATAAATTTGATATAATTTTCTAGTCGAGTGTGTACACTCTTCCTGGAAGGACTTTCAATCCCTTTGAAGCGCCCCCTTTGAAACGAAACTCCGTGAAACGTCCCTGAAACCCTGATTTCCAAGGCGCCTCAGAGAGCTCCCGTTAAAGCTTCCCTGGACCCTCTGCAACGTCCTTAAAACGCTCCTGAAACGTCTCTGAAACACTTTGAACCATCTGACCTTTTCTCTCAAGCTTTATGACGGGATCTACTAAGAATCTGCTAATAAATTGATATTGTATCGAAACTTTCACAAAAATCTCGTAGAATTGAATCGCTTCCAATACTTGGCCTTCTAACCGCTGGCTGCTGACAGCTTCCAACAAATGCTAACGGAATTCGATACCATCCAGTAGAGCCACCAAGAACCTGAAACGGATACCTAGGCATATATTGCATCCGCCAAATTAGCTCGCTTCCAGCAGCCCACAGTTGCGGAGGTATCGAAGTGAAAACAATGGCTGCTGAGCAAAGCAGCACGGTCTTGCAAATCGTTACCTACCTACTTCAGGGCGAGTGTTATAGGACGACCGAGCACAAGGCGGTTCCTGGAATCGCAAGCATCACTTCAATCGGTGGGTCGGATCGGTGTACCACAATCGTCTTGCAGGTCGTCGTATTCGATAAATTCCAACGACAAATCTGAATCACAGTCAGATTTCCACACTGGAATAAAAGCTTATTGCGATTTTCATGTGGGCCATTTTTGAAAATTTTTCTATAGTACTATTACAAGTTTTATTTTTGTGTTAAATGTGCTATTTTAACTTGTTAATATTCCCCTAGAATTAATGCACATTTATAGGGCTCTGGCAGAATAGAGGCCAACAATCTTATTTCGATTGCCAACATTCAGGCCATTTCGGACCGTGATTAAGTACTAGAGATGTAAACCTTTCCCTGGCACAGACTTCAAGTTATAGAACTCTAGTGATGAAACCCGAATCTGGATGCCCCTTAGGATTCGAAATTCCTAGACAAAACTCAAGCTATGAAAGCAACTAATGCTGCGAACAAAAGGCAACCTGCCAGAGAAAATACGATTACAGGATTGACTGATGGGCCAACAACATTAATGAAACCTCGTCATCCTGCGATTGGTAATTGTTATCCAATAGGATAACAGGGCAAAATTCATGTTGTGTTGTGTTTGTCCAAATGTAATGTCCTAATTTATTACGCATTTATAAGGTTCCACTACAAGATGTTATATGTTAATATGCATTTGTAGTGCTCCATCATTTTTTCGTAATAATGGCGCCCAACGTCGGCACGGGTTTTGTAGGTGTCCATGTTATGGCGCCCAACCGCAAAACCCACGCGGGCATTGTAAATAGTGTACATATAGCAATAGTATTAGATTAGCCTTGTGTTTAGATGTAGAAGATTTTTCGTCGCGATCGTGACGGAGTACGGAAATGGGAAACTTTGCCTGTTCTGCACAACTACGTTGTGAAGCAAGTTTCCATTTCTTTTGTGTTGAGTTTATTTAGTTAATCCAAGATCGATAATCCAATGATGGAATTTTTCTGATCGATTTGGAATTTTTGTTTGAGTTTGTACTAGTGCCGCCAAGATCGAAAATCCAATGATGGAATGTTCTG
The DNA here is from genome assembly GCF_035046485.1 of Aedes albopictus. NCBI lineage: Eukaryota > Metazoa > Arthropoda > Insecta > Diptera > Culicidae > Aedes > Aedes albopictus. The sequence continues at coordinate 32,607,009 of NC_085136.1, forward strand.
TTTGATTTGGAATTGAAGCCTACGTACAGTTTTGTTGTGTTTCTGGTGTATTGCAGTAGGTCTAGCCGAACCAACTTCAAGGTCTTCTACCAGGACAGAAGAGTTTCTGTTGAAGTTGGATGTAAGTTATATGTTAAAGGTACCTTTATATAAGTTTTTATATAATTTAAGTACGTACGAAATTTTTGTGGATGGTTTCATCCACAAAAATTTCTTTTCCGTTGGGTGTGGTTGTATTACAAGTTTTATTTTTGTGTTAAATGTGCTATTTTAACTTGTTAATATTCCCCTAGAATTAATGCACATTTATAGGGCTCTGGCAGAATAGAGGCCAACAATCTTATTTCGATTGCCAACATTCAGGCCATTTCGGACCGTGATTAAGTACTAGAGATGTAAACCTTTCCCTGGCACAGACTTCAAGTTATAGAACTCTAGTGATGAAACCCGAATCTGGATGCCCCTTAGGATTCGAAATTCCTAGACAAAACTCAAGCTATGAAAGCAACTAATGCTGCGAACAAAAGGCAACCTGCCAGAGAAAATACGATTACAGGATTGACTGATGGGCCAACAACATTAATGAAACCTCGTCATCCTGCGATTGGTAATTGTTATCCAATAGGATAACAGGGCAAAATTCATGTTCTGTGTTGTGTTTGTCCAAATGTAATGTCCTAATTTATTACGCATTTATAAGGTTCCACTACAAGATGTTATATGTTAATATGCATTTGTAGTGCTCCATCATTTTTTCGTAATAGTACTTTGAAACAAAAAAAATCTGAGGATTACATATCGTGTGAACTTCATCATGACCGTGAGAACTTCAAACCATGTACATTCACATGTTATGTAAATTTTTGGTATGTAACATGTAAACTAATTACATTAGATTACATGACATAATCACAACTTAAATTTACATGACATAATGAAAGGAAATCAAGTGTCTGTTACAAAACTTAAAGAAAATAATTATTACAAAGTATTAACATTCCACAACACATAGAACCTTACAAATGCACAAACAAGAGACAATACCAATTAGAGACAGGACAACACAAAACATAAATGGGCCCTGTTATCCAGATGGATAACAACTTCCGATCACAGGATGACACAACATTAATCATCCTGGAATTGTATTTTAGTTGGCAGTTTGCCTTTTAGTTCACAGCATTTGTTGCTGTGTTCATAGCTTGGTTTTGTCTAGGAAAACTAATCCTAATCGGGCATCTCGTTTCGGGTTTCGTCACTAGAGTTCTATCAATTGAAGTCTGTGCCAGGAAAAGGTTTACGTCTCTAGTATATTAATCGCGGCCCGAAATGGCCTGAATGTTGGCAATCGAAATAGGGCATCTATTCTGCCAGAACCCTATAAATGTTAATTAATACAAGGGGAATATTTTCAAGTTAAAATTCAACATGTAACACAAAGAACGCACGAATATTAAACTTTGAACACATTAAACAATTATTCTGTCTTATTAATGTAACAAATATTTATACCCGTAACATGTCTCCTGTCGTAATTCCGTCGGTAAATCCTATAACAGTCATATGAGCAGTTTTCTCAGTGAACAAAGGGGTCGACTCGCCCTACCCCTCCTAGGAGACAAATATACTTTGGAAAAGCATATCGGCTTGTGAAATTCGACGTTGTCTAATCAGATGGAAATTGGCAGCCATCCAGTCGTCGTCGTCGTCGTCGTCGTCGTCGTCGTCGTCGTCGTCGTCGTCGTCGGAGATACCTATCGACATTCAAATATTTCCCATTCGATTGAGCGATCCATCCGTACGGTTCTTTTGTTTGGGAGAGAGGGATGACACAGTGCGGAGACACCGCTGTCGGTGGTCGTGATGGGAGTTCTATTCACGCGAAGCGGTATCCTTGTCAGCAGGTTTCGCTATCACTTTTACGCCCGATCGGGCGGGACCAATCGACCGGATGGTATTCAATGTGATGCGACGTGATAGAAAGTCACTTTCCTTTGCATGTCGTGAGATGTCGTGTGATTTCTCTTGAAAATCTGTCTAGATTCTTGCTTAATTTTTATCTAGTAAAGCTTATGAAGCCGGTGTTTGTTATTTTCAGCAAAAACTACATGGTAAACTCACGTGTCATGCCTCGAGCATGTGTGCTTGTCAACAGCGCAATTTTTGCTACGCTCGTCTCTGAACTATCAGATATATGCTTTAGTACACACTTTCCAGGATGTGTGGACATTGCATCTTCAGATGAACCTGATGCCTTTTCTAGTAGTTATGATTCCCTGACTTCGGCTCGGATTATCGTAACTATAGAATCGATTTAGTGGGCACTCAATAGCTTTGAACTTTTCAAATCTCCTGGAGCAGATTAAATATATCCCATTTCGCTTCAGAAGAGATTTGATTAGTTCAAACTAATTTTTGAAAAAAACTTTTTGATTGCAGTTTTGCTACAGGGTATTTTACCATATCTTGGCGGGATATTACTATAAAGTTTATTCCGGAAGTGGATCATGCATCGCAAGAAGAAGCACAGAGATTGAGGCCTACCACTGTCTTTTCCTCTCGAATGCTTAGAACAACGCATTGTAGATCACTACATCCGTGATGTTCATCCTGGCTAACGTGCCTTTTCATGTGAACCAACATGTTTACTAATCTGGAAAGTCCACTGTGAGGCTTTTACACACAACTGTTTACGATATCGAGAAGGCATTCACTCAAAAGCAATCTTCTTCGATATCGAGGCCACACGGAGTCATGGTATATCTCCAATGATGTCCGATTGGATTTGACAAATGCTCAAAACCCGACATTTCTTCTCGGCATTGCTTCAAACAGCGATTAGGAAAATTGAATGTTTACGGATGCCTCCAAGGGGGAGCCTTGTCACAACTTTTGTGGAATCTCGTAGCAGATACGCGATTGATTAATGGCACAAATTTCCCAAATGGAGAAGACGGAAGAAGTTGAGGCGTTCAATGGTTCTTACGTCCTTTTCACATGTTGGTCTAGTAATGTTCCGACTATATGGTTCTCTAGGGGATGTTTTACCTTTATTTTTTTTGTTGGCTGTTCAGGTGCGTATGAGGTTGATCATCAATATCAACTTCTTTTCCCGATCAGCATAGATTATGGGTCAGGTCAATCCATATGAAGTGACCGAGGAAAGGTGGAAACGTGTTATCGACCATCGCGATTTTTTACCAAATTTTGTTGGAATGTTTGCTCAAATGGAGGAAGAAAAAAATGCAAGTTTTGGTGCCGAACGGAACACCCCTCGGCCCGTGGTAGCACCCCTCGTCTTTGCCAAGGCAAGAAAAATCCAAGTTTTCCCTTCCTTTCCTTAACTTATAGCTTTGAAACTGTAATACAGTAATTGACATTCGTTTAGCCGAGGCCCAAATTTTTTCAAAAAAGTGTCGGGAAACTCATACAAAAGATTTTATGATAAAACTTTTTAATTGCAGTGATAGTATATCTAGTACTGATTTATGAATAGATGATACATCACACTTACATACATATACACTGAAACAAAAACGAGAGTAAAAACCCTTCTAATGTCATTTTTTTCCTAGACATTCGTTTAGCCGAGGTAAATGAAAAATTTGTTTTTAATAGATTTTTTGTAATTTCGTGAATATATTTCGATATACCCCAAGGCATTTAGTTTATGACGTGTTAGCAAGATAATTGACTTTAAAGTTTTTTTATTTGTGAAATTCAATGATATATTATAAAAATTTATCCCGATAAGGAGAAACGATGATAAATGAATTTATTTAAGGAAAATGCTTTCTGTAAACACTCCAATGTAAGCTATAATAGTTGTTTTGAAAATATGGCACAGAATTATTGTTAGAATTGATTAACCCTCTACAGGAAACCTTAAATGATGGTGCATTACGGAAACCTGGGGTCCATTTGGACCCCAAATTCGTTCTCCTATATTGTATGATCCTGACTTATTAGAATATCGGTGTCTTCAGTAAAGTTGTTGAGTTTGTCAAGGACTTACAGATGCTGGACCGTTCAATTCGCAATTTCATATATAGGTGGCGCTAGTGAGCAGGCCCGGATTAAGGATTGTGGGGGCCCGGGGCCGGAGCAGATGTGGAGGCCCCTCGGGGCTACATATGCGATGAGCAAGTAAGTTTTTCTTTGTTTTTGAAAAATAAAGTTAATGTTCAGCAAGCAAAAACGATTTTTGTGGGGGCCCCTAAATTGTGCCCCCCCCCCCCGGCACCCCCTTAGATCCGGCCCTGCGTGAGCATGTAAGTATTGAGTATTTGAGCACATATATATGAAGATCCTGACCACGTAGAATTTTGGTGTCTTCAGCAAAGTTGTTTATTAGGTAAAGTGTTTACTAATGATGGACCGTTTGTTTGAAAATTTCACACATAGATGGCGCTACTGAGCGTGCAAATTTTATATTAATATATCTTCGGCAGAGTTGTTGAGTTGCTCAAGGACTGCCAGATGCTAATCCGTTTGATTCGGAACTTCACACATAGGTGGCGCTAGTGAGCATGTAAATATTAAGTATATGATCACATTTATATCAAGATCCTGACCACATAGAAATTTGGTGTCTTTGACAAAGTAGTTTATAGGGTCAAGTGATTACTAATGATGGACCGATTGTTTGAAAATTTCACACATAGAGGGCGCAACTAATCGTGCTTATTTTATATTTCATATACATATAAGGATCTTGAGCACCTAGAAAGATGATATCTCCGGCAAAGTTGTTGGTTACAGGTGATGTACCGTTTGATTAGGAACTCCACGTATAGGTGGCGTTACTGAGCACGCATATTTCATATATCTTATATATCGCAGGATTCTTATCACTTCGAAAGATGGAGTCTTCGGAAAAGTTGTTGCGTAGGCCAAGTACTTACTGACCATGGGCCGTTAAATTTGGAAATTCGCCATACGTAGATGTCATTGGTCAGCATGCAAATTGTATATGTCATATATTTCAGGTTTCTGAGCTCAAAGAAGCATGGAGTCTTCGGCAAAGTTGTGGGGTAGCCCGAGCAGAGGGGAATATCAAATTAATAACTACGAAATTACAAAACCTGTTTTTATATCTCGTTTTGTTATTATTGTATTATCAAGGCATTACATTTCCATAACATGTTTTGTTGGACAATCTTATTTTGTTATGATCAAGCTATTGGTATACAGTTTGTATTTTAACTTAAATGCTAATTCTACACTCAATTATTGGTATACAGCCATTAAATAACATTTCAATATTACATTTTGTTGTGGAACAAGTTTGATTATTATTGTATTATTGAGAGTGTACAAATACTTTATGCTATCCCAAGGAACAGAAGTAACTGAACAACAGATTCTTAAGCTAAAGTTTGCTTAAGAATTGTTGATTCCATTCTTATACAGCAAAAATGTATTTAAAATGTATATATTTAAAATGTATATTTTTAATGGCACAAATGTCCCAAATGAAGAATAACGTGCCTCTGGAGCCGGCCTTCTGATACGTCATTCAACAACGTTATTTACAGTATTTCGCGAGTTATGCTTCAGAAATATTTTATTTATTTATTTATTTATTTTCAACTCTAAATTTGGGAAGAGGGAAAACCCCCTTTGAGTGATTTCGAAAACTATGCATGAAATCGTTCTCAAAAATGCACAAAACCTCTTATCTTTTTGAAAAACATTATAAACAATATTTAAAGCTAAATAAAGGCTCTTCCGGAAATAATCCATAGCTGAGCCGTAATCTTGAAAAGAATTCGTCAAACGATGATAATGATCCGAGGTACTCTGTATGGGGACCGAAATTCGAATGCTGAAAATATAAGAGAAATATTTTATATTTTCTCATGTTTTCCTTGTCGTTCCAGAGGATGAAGTCGGATCTACCTATTTGTGGTAAAAGATTACATGAATAGTTGAAAATACGCCTATGAGGGAAGAGAGAAACTAAAGTTCGCAATGATTGTTCCGCCATTCTCACATGCAAGTCTAAATATGTGTAGTATTCTCAGCCAACACGAAGTCATATATGATGTACACAGATCGAAAAAAGAATGTAAAATTCTGTGACATTTGATGCACATGTTTGGAGCGTGGGATATCACAGAAGTTTACATGATATATCTTGTAAAAGTCATAAAATATCATGTAAACTTCCATTATATGTCATGTAATTCTTCATGACTCTGAGTTTTTACATGGCATATAACACAAATTCACATGATAAATCATGTAAACCATCATAACACTAAGTTTACATGACTAAAATGAAGTTTACATGACGTGTAAATCTCATTATTTTTATCTGTGTAGAAAAGGATGCTAATGTGGAGGCCATATGAGTACATGATTTCATTTAACCACGGGTAAAGTGTACGCATATCGCCTCCACTTTAGCATCCTATTCAACAGCATGTGCGATTGTTCGATATCATAACTAATTTTGCTTTCGGGATGTTATCATTAACTCTTTAATATCAAAACTTGTTCTTGAAATATTTCCAAAATTCACTGTTATTAAGTTGTTATTGACACTAACAAAACATGTTATTAAATTGATTTTCCAGGAACAAATTTTTGTTATGTGACTTGTTATTTTGCCGCTTATGACAGACAAGTTTATAACTCAATATGTTATGTTAATAACATAAAAATAACTAATTCCATTATGCAGATATTTTGCCAAAATAACGCATTTTGTTATGCTGTTGTTATTCTCTTCTGCTCGGGAGATCAACGACTTACAGTTGATGGACCGTATAATTCGGAACTCCACATGTAGGTGGCGGTACCGAGCATGCAAATTAAATATCTCATATATCTCAGGATTCATTGCCATACCTTTCAGGTTTACCCATTTTGCTGAACAAGTTACTTTTTGCGTCGTGGTTCATGCTGTGATAATAAGTACAATTTATGTGTGGGTATATGTGGGTATATGGCATCGTCAAACATACTCGATGGTGTGACATACTGTTTAAGCAACAGAGAGAGCTGCGCTGGAGTTGTAGTAGTAAGCGTGATTATCTCGCACCCCAGATGGTCTAGGTTCTCTCGTAATTTGTGAGACAAAAATATCTGTTCACGTCTTCATTTGTATGTACAGCCGTTGGTCTCGGCCCATGTTTTGATGGGTTTGAAATGTAGAGTGTCATGTGTGTGTGGGCTTAGTACCATAAATAGGCGGAAGTAAAACTATAACTAATGCCGAACGGTGCGCCAATATATTTCAGCTGAGTCAAATGTTTTTCAAAGACCAATATTTTAGTCATTTATGTACACAATTTGATTTCATTCGATTCCTGAGATGTAGCAGTTTAATAAACAGTTATGAAATTAGAATTATTCTACTAGCAACACTCCAACTTTGGGTTGAGTCAACCAATCAAGCCCAAAAAATGTACCAATTATAGCTAACCAGTTGGGAAACCTGCAGTCAAAATTTGAGAGTTTTTGGTGCATTCAATAAAAAGTTACAGCTTGTTGAAAATTTTCTAGCCCATAATAAAAGTTTGCATGCTCATGCAAATTTACAACTAGCGCAACCTAGTGGCAGAAACTCGAATCAAACAATAATTCCAATGAAAGCCCTTGATCTACCACACAATTTTGCCGAACACACCATATTTCCAAATCATTAGGATCCTGAGATATGTACAATTTGAAATTTGTTTGCACTCAAGAGCCGTCTAGCGGTGGAATTCCGAATCATACGTACCATCATCTGTAAGTCCTTTACCAACCAAACAGCTTTGCCGAAGACACCAAAGCTCCATGTAGTCAGGGTCCTGAGATATAATAGATTTAAATTTCGTTACTATTACATCTGTTTGTCTGTGATTTCTGTGATGTCAAAGACAAGTAGACGTAACACTGACAAAATTTCAATCCCATATATTTAGAGAGTTGGTGTTACGGCAAAGTTATTCAGCTGCTCAAGAACTTTTCGATGATGAGCCGTATGATTAGAAATTCTACCACTAGGCGGAGCTAGCGTGAGAACAAATTTTAAATTTTACAAATCTCAGGATCCTGATTATTTAGAAATATGGTATCTTCGGTAAAGCTGTTAGGAAGATCAAGGACTTTCAGTTGAATTATTATTTGGTTCTAGTTTCTGTCATTAGGTGGCGCTAGTAGCAAATTTACAAAAACCATAGAAATTTTAATGATTAGCCAGAAAATTTTAAACAAGCTATAACTTCTTATTAAGTACACCAAATTTCACTGCAGTCCAATAAACTACTATATCTTACGGTTAAGTTAACCAAATTTAATGAAATTTTGAAAATGTATGATTAATAAACTGGTCTTTGATTACCATTTGACTTGACTCAAATTTGTCTGAAGGGAATAAAGTTACAGCTTGTTGAATACATTTTGTGAAATTCTAATAATTTGCAACCTATTTGTAACCTATTTGTAACTAAATTTGTAACTAGCTTCGCCTAGAGATGAAATTTTGCATCATCAAACTGTAAGCCCTTAACTTACCAAACAGTTTTGCCGTGGAAACCATCTTTCTAAGTAACCAGCGCCCTGAGATTAAAAAAAATACTGATGCCACCTATGAGCAAAATTCAGAGTATAACGACTCATCACAATTTAATTTTTACAGTTGCACTGACGTAAGAACTACACGACACACATAACACGCGGCGCGAGACAAGACATAACACTTATCGTTCTTACAATCGCCAAGAAAAGATTAAAAATTACCTTTACGTCGACTGGTTTCGGGCGTGATCTAGCCCATCTACAGGACAATGTTATGTGTAACGACTCATCATTTATAAGTTCTTGCAACTTATTTGCAGAATCTTCAATTTTACTAAATAAACTGGATCCTGATGTATAAATGATTCAAAATGTGTATACTCACTAGCGTCACCTCTGACACTAGAGGTTCGAATCAAACGGTTCATTATCTGTAAATTCTTTACCTACCAAACATCTTTGCTGAAGATAGTAGAGACGGTAATAACTCTCTTAGGATCCTGGGATATTTGAAGTATAAAGTGGCGCCACATATGTTTGGATTTCCGAATCAAATTTTGCATCATCTGTAAGTTCTTGACCTATGAAACAACTTTGCCGAACACACCATCTTTCTATGTGATCAGGATCTTGAGATATAGGGGATATAAAAATTGCATGCTCACTAGCGCCACCTATGTGTGGAGTTTCAAATCAAACGGCCCATCATCTGGAAGTAATTTACAAACACAACAACTTTCTCGAAGGCGTCATCTTTCTAAGTGGTAAGGATCCAGTGATATATGAGATACAAAATTTACATGCTCACTAGCACCACCTAGGGGTGGAATTTCGAATCAATCGGTATATTATCTGTAAGCGCTTGACTTACTGAACAACTTTCCCGAAGACGTGACGTTTCTACAAGCTCTAGATCTTCCGATAATTTCGTTTGAAGACATTATATTACTAAATTGTTAATGCCAAATAGCGCCATCTAGTGGGGAAATTTCGAATAACCCAATTCACCGCCAGATGGCGCATGACTTACCGAACAAATTTGCCGAAGACATGAATATTCTAAAACATCAGAATCAAAAGATATAGAGAATTCAATCTGGGGTCCATATGGACCCCAGGTATACAAAATCGCCCGGTTCAAATTTGACATGGAATAAACATCAAAGTATGCCATGAAATCAACTTTATTTTTGCATAAACAATAGAACTAGGTCTAGTTTGACGGTATTGAAAAATTAAAGTCAATACACTGAAACCTCCATTTAAGTCGATGCATGGCTGATCGAAAATATTTTTTACCGTACAGGCAATGACTAAACTATACAGTTTTATATTTTTTGACAGATCTCCTTTGTCATGCGAAGTGTTAAAAAATATAAAAGTCTTCAGTTTTGTCACTGTTTGTACGGTAAAAATTATTTTCGATCAGCCATGCATCGACTTAAATGGAGGTTTCAGTGTATGTTATACCCAACTTGTTTGCCATTACTCCAAAGTTGCCTGGGGTCCAAATCGAACCCCTACCCATAGCATTGTACGGTTTTACGCTTGGTGACGCTAACCGCACGGCCACAAGGGTCCACAAAATAAACTTCCTAAACATTCTTTTATGAATTCCTGGAGGAATCCTTAGAGAAATTTCTAGAGGTACACTGGGAGGAAACCCTGAAGGAATCTCTGGAAGAATGTCTTCCAGCTTTTCCGTAAAAATCCTTATAAGAATCTTTGAAAGACCCTGTAGACAAATTTCTGAAGGAATCCTTGGAGGATTTTCTAGGACTTTCTTAATAAATCCTTGGAGCAATTTTTGGAAGAGAAATGACTTGAAGGAATATCTAAAGGAATGTGAAGAAATCTTGGGAATTTCCTTTACAAACTCTTGTAGAATTTCCAAAGCAATCCCTGGAGAAAATTCTTTAGAGAGCTTCTGAGAAAATTTTGAAGGAGTTCTGCATTTATGATTGTTAATGTATCCGTGAATTATTTTCTAAAAAAATCCATGGAGTATGCTTGATAAACTTCATGAAAGATTTTCTAGATTTATGCTTCGGAAAATTTCTGATTCCTCCATGTAAAAAAACCCGAAGATGTCGTAGATGAATTTCTGGAACAATCTATGCAAGAATTTTTGAAAAGAATTCTTGAAGTATTTTCAAAAGGAATCCATGCAACATTTTTGGAAGCTATCCGTGAAAGACTTTCTTAAGGAGTTCTTGGAAAAAAATCTGGAGAACATTCTAAAGTCTAAAGGAATCCCTAGAAGATTTTGTGAAAGAATTTCTGACTGAATTACTTTAGGATTTCCTAGATTATTTTTTAAAGTAAATCTACGAGGAGTTTCCAAAGGAGTCCCTGGAAAAATTTCATTAAGAATCTCTGGGGGAAACTCGTGGAAGATTTTTAAAATTAATCATAGGATGAATTTCAGCAAGCGTCCATGAAAGAATTATTGAAAAATCTGTGAAAGTTTTTACAAAGTAATCCTTGGAGAAATTTGTAAAGAAATCTGTAGAAAAATCTGGAGATATTTCTGAAGTAATTATTAGACAAATTTATAATAAAAGCCATGGAAGATTTTCTGAAACAATCCCTCGAAAAAAATGCGAAGGAACCCCCAGGGCAGTTGCTATAGGAATCTCTGCAGAAAATTCCCGAATGGATCTCACATTGTTTTAGAAAGAGTCCCTGGAGGAATTTCTAAAGAAATCCCAGGAAGATTTCCTGACGGAAATTGTTAAACTTGTGGAGGAATTCCTGGTGGAATATCTGGATTGGAAGTTGCTGAGAAATTTCTGGTGAAACCGTAACACCAAAGTAACTCCAGTACACATTTTTGAAGGAACTTTTGAAACATTTTCTGAAAAATCTGTAATAGTTTCTGAAGTTTTATTGAAGAAATCTCTGTAGAAATTTCTGAATAAATGTCTAAAGAAGGAATCTCTGAACGAATTTTTGAAAGAATTCCTGGAGGAATTTCTGCTCAAATTCATGGATATTTTTTGGAAATAAATGGATGAATTTCTGAAGTAGATCACGCAAGATGCTTTGAAAGAATTCTTTGTGAAATTTGTAGAAAAGGAGGAACTTCTAAAGAAATCCCTGAAGAAAATTTCCGAATGAATCCATGGCAGATTTTATTGAAATTGAGGGAATTTTTGATCGAATGCACGAACAAATTTCAGAAAGATTTTTTTAAGATTTTTAAGAAGAATTTCTAAAGAAATTTTTGGTAGATTTTCCAAAGGAATCTCCAATACATTCTGCAAACGAATGCCTAGAAATATTTCTGAAGTAATCCCTGGGCGAATTTCTCAAACAATCTCTGAAATGATTTATGAAAAATCATGGAGAAATTGGAGGCGATTCATGTCAGATTTCGTAAAAGAATTCTTTGTGACACTTCTGGAGGAACACATGGAAGAATTTCTGAAATAATTTGTAACATGATGATTTTATTTGGGAAGTTTTGAAAATTCTTAGATCACTTACTTTTATTTGACACCGCAGAATTGCAACAAAAGGACCGAGCAGATAGCGGTTCAAACCTACACTACTCGTATAGAAAGAACATTCGGCAAATACAGCACAGTAAGCATTAATCACACTCTATCCAGTGCTTGTCATTAATTTCTAAATTTCCGAAGAAACTCCTTCAGGCATTTCTGAAGGGATTCCTGCAGGAATTTCTGAAGCAATTCGCTAAGGAAAATTTTTGAAGCAATTCGTAAAGGAATTCCAGGGTAAATCCTCGGAGACATTTTCAAAGGAATCTCTGAATGAATTTCTGAAACTTTTGAATTTCTTGGGACATTTACGCAAATAACGTTATTGTGTATTATTATTGTTGGCTTTTGAATCAACCATACATATTTTTGGAGACAAGAGATTTCGATCGTAACAAGCTAGCGAGATAGTGGTTTAATCGTTATTTAGCGAGAATTACTAATACAATACCAAAAACTCCGATCCTTTTATCGAAAACTCAGTGTTCATGCAGTTTTTGTATGTTTTGGTACATTTTGGTATGCAATTTAAATTGCTTCAATTTTATGTAAAATTCGATTTTATAGACATTTCGAAAATTGAAATGTCCACTAAATCGAGATATACCTGTATTCGTTTTGAATATATGCTTCAAGTGTTCATTTTATTTTATCAGAAACAAGCTGTCCCGGCAAACGTCGTACTGCCTGCATACAGTGTTTATTGTATGGGAGCCCCCCTTCCCAGATATGGGTGGAGTCTCCCACCATGCTAAAAACTTTCCCCGGTCCTAAAAATCCTTGCATAGAAATTTTCACGCCAATCGGCCCAGTAGTTTGCGAGTCTATAAGGGTCAGACAGAAAGACAGACAGGAATTCATATTTACATATATAAATTGATATACTCATAGTTGAAGAACTGGCAACACTGTCATATTTTCTTTTGCATGTTCTCTTGAAAGTGTCAAAAGTATGTAAAACAGTTTTTTTTTTACAAAATCATTGCTATGTTTGGCAACACTTACGTAAAAATAATGTTTCAATAGAAAGAACAACAATCAAAATGAGGATCTTGATAGATACATTTTGAACTTCAAATATTTATTCTTAGCCATTACATATAATTGAAAAACTGGCAACACTGTCACATTTTATTCAAACACTTTAATGCACTTTGGTCTAAATCAGCCCAAACCATCTTTAAATTGCTTCGAATAATGTTTTCTTAGCGAAACTTGTAAGTTGAACCAATTTTATATATTAAAGAAAAACGTTTTCCAAGCTTAAAAACGCTGTATCTCTGGAACGGCCCAATAGACCTCGGAGAGTTAAGCTGCCGAGGAATGAATGGTTATGGAGGTCTTATGAATCGCAAACGGAGCCTGTGAGAAAGCCGGGGCGCCCTCCACAGTATTTTGCCCTTACAGCGCTAACTGGAGCCATGACGTAGTGAGCCTTGTGTTTCTCCGAAACAATCAGCTGCCCTTCTTCAGCTTCAAACTTGATGCTGAATAAAAGCGTGATTATAAAGATGTCAATGGTTAGTTTTGATTTTCACCTAAATGGTTTCCCATTATGCGATTTACATCGCGTATTCTGTGTATCCTCGCTTTTGCCGTTTTCCAATCAATACAATCTGGTTGTATTGTATTCTAGTAGAGCTATGTAAAATGGTACAGCGAACGTGCCTTTAGTAAGAGGAATTTTTATATAGTAAAGCATGTAAACCCGGTGTTTGATATTTTCAGCAAAAATTATATGGTAAACTCGCATGTCATGCCTCGAGCATGTGTGCTTGTCAACAAGGCAATTGTCGCTACGCTCATCTCTGAACTAACTACCAGATATGTATGTGCGCTATCGCAATTGACGTTTCTATTGCGAATCTCAGCAGGAAATACTTCTATTGTTCGGTTTATTTACCGCACGCTAAACCATCCGCTACGGATGATTTCCAACAAGTTATCGCATACTGCCCTTCAAAAGACCTTCCGCTAAATGTTGGCCTTTGTGCAAATGTTTCCAGTTTGAGCGAAGCCAGTCGGATGAGCAAAATTCTTGCGAAATTTACGGAATTCCGAGTAAACGAACTTCGTTTGCCAAATGCCGGTTTCACTACCTCTGATAAGGAATAAGTTCTGGAATGCTTTCTTTAGTACACACTTTCCAGGACGTGTGGACATTGCATCTTCAGATGATTCTGATGCCTTTTCTAGTAGTTATGATTGTCTGACCTCGGCCATATTGGAAGCCGCACGGAGTCATGGTATATCTCCAATGATTTCCAATTCGATTTGACAAATGTTCAAACCCCGACATTTCTTCTCGACATTGCGTCAAACAGCGATTAGGAAATTGAGTGTTTGCGGATGCCTCCAAGGGGGAGTCTTGTCACAACTTTTGTGAAATCTCGTAGCAGATACGCAATTGAGGCAACTCAATAATAGCGGTTTATTATATGGTGTTGCCCTCGACTACATAATGGCCCCAAATTGAGAAGAACGGACCTCTGGAGCTGACCTAATGATACTTTACGTTTTTACACAGAAAATTTATAGCTGAACACAGCTTATTTCAATTTAAAGTTTATTTACCACGAAGGTTTAATCACATTCCCGTTCACAATTTCCCCGTTTTGTTCCCGGTGCATATTGAAACCTCGAAATGGGGCCGAGAACAGCCTCCCCCGGGGGCTATTATTTGCACAGTTAACGAATGCGAACTGAAAGGTATTTAATTAACGAGCCTCCATCACAATGCAATATGGGTGTGGGCCCAGCAGAGGACCATCCGCAGTTACCACCACCGCTCAGACAAAATAAAATTAATACTCACAGGAAATACCACCACCGCCACCACCCTACTGGGGGTGTGTTGTGTGGTGTAACGTCGCGGGAAAACATGCCGGGAACGTAATTTTTTTCGATTTTTCATTAAACGCAGTCGGTAATCGGAGAAATTGAGGATGATTTTTTTTTGTTGCGCTAAAGCTGATAATAATAACTATGGATTGTGTCAGGTATCATGTGATTTAGTTTACTGGAGCTTGCTCTCCTTTAAATGTGGAACAACGGTTCCGGGTCATTTGGCCGAACGCCATTTGGTCGAAAGGATCATTTGGCCGAACGCCGTTTGGCCGAAAAAGGTATGTTGAACTTAAGTGATGATGCCATTATTCCGTATATCAGTATAACTCAAAAGAACAGCCCAAGGGGCCTGCAACTCTAAACTTTCCAATAAATTTACTATTTGTCTCAAAATAGTACCGCGCAGTATTTCTAGTATCACTGAAAGTTTAGAATCTAAGTAGCGGTTGTTATGGACATCCTACTAGCATCCGACTAGTCAGAAGCTTAGCTCTCACTTGGTTAGTTCCAATCTAGGATCCTAGGTTCCAATTAGTTCAGCGTAGATTCTAATATTTTTCTATTGAAATTACGGTAAGTAACAGTCCTAGAATGCGATGCTGATATAGTAATGCATTTGAATAATTGTACAATTCATTTATTTGGTAGCCAATCTGGTAAGCAGGTCAGACCTTCTACCTTCTTTCCATTTTTGAGAAATGAGAAGAACACAAACTACGAGACTGCTCAAATTCGAGGACTAAATGGTGGACCTGCTGTGAAAACTTAGCTATCGAAAATATGAATTTCTTAACGTTTGGATTAGGTGATTACGGAGAGCAGGAATTGTGATACGAATGTTTCAAAAACTGTAATGTACAGTATATTATCAATCAATTGTTTTCATTGGTTTTTCATTTTTTCACCACAACTAACGAAATAAGAATTTTATTTTTATCAATGCGTGTGTTTTTTTTAGCAAGCGTGCGTAGGTCTTACGGTAAAAATGCCTCACTTGTGCCCACCCAGTACCATGGGCGTAGCCAGAGGGGGGCAGGGGGCAAGCATCGCCGAATTCCTCCAGGATTTTTTCCATAGCTTCCTTCAGTGATTCCATCATGGCTTGCTCCAGAGAATTTTTCAAGAATTCCTCAATGGGTTTCACCAGACATTCCTCCGGGAATTTATCCTGGGATATCTGTAGAGGTTCTCCAGTGATTGTTCCAGTGCTATTTTCGAGAATTTCTCAAAGAATTTCTCCAGGGATTCCCAAAGGAATGTCAACGGAAATTCTTTTAGGTATTTCTCCATATATTTTTTCAAGAAATTCACTACAGATTGCTTCAATAATTCAATCCGAAATAATTCGAAGTATTAGTTTGAAGTAAAGCCTGTATCCGCAATAATCGGGACACAGAAATACACCTGTAACTCTGCAATAGATACATTAAAATTGCTCAAATTTGGCCTAATAACATCTTGAGATGTGTTCATTTCACCTACAAAATTTCATGTGGATCGCTGCAGTGCTTTTTGTTGTAGCGATGAAAGAGTGAAATGTGCGCCATTGAATTTTGTACAGACCCTAGTTTTGCTTGCCAGCGCTGTAACTTTTGAATTTGGCGAAGAAAATGGCTGAAATTTTGAACACAAACCTCTCAATCTACATTTGTTGCTTAGGCAAAATTTCAAAAAAATCGATGCACTATCAACAATTTTATAGTCGAAACATGTGTTGGGACTGAACGTGATTTTAGCTCCTCAGACAGAAAACAGTCAGCACCCTTTATTGTTTCGATTGTACTAATGAAAGTACTATATCAATAATCATCAAATTTTGCCGGCATAATATACACGTAATCAACTATCTTCTGTAAAAATTTCATGAAAATTGGCAGAGAAATTCAAAAGTTATGAATAGGTAAACATCACACATGAAAAACACGAAAATTTTTCACTAACACTCACCCCTATCAACACCAGTAACATTCAAACCAATTGATCAACGTTGATGAAATTTTGCAAGAAAGTGTCTCTATAAGTATCATAACTGCTAACGAAATTTTATAATTATCATCACAGAACTTTGAACTCTAGCGTAAAAGAACCATCTATTAAGGGAATGAAAATTGGTCATGATTGTACAAAATGCTTAAAACCACGTCTGTTTGTTTTTCATCCACAGTTAAAAGTAATGCATCGATTTTTATGAAATTTGGCTCACATAATAAACATACACCAAAGAGTTCTTGGCCAATGATTTGGCAAATTTTACCGATTCATTACAGAGCTACAGCCGTACCAGGGTGTCCATTCAAACTCAGTTTTCCGATTCCCGGATTTTTCCCGGGTATGTACAAACTTCCCGGGTATGAATAAACGCAAATTATTCTAGTTCTAGTAGGACACTACTCAGTTCATTTTTATACAGAGTTATAGCTTGGTGTATAACTTGATACAAATTAAAAAAAAATCCTAATTTCAAACATTTTGACTAAAAAAACGTTAGTTTCCCTCCACACAAAATTTAGGATGGAAGTCTGTAGAAAAGGTCATTTCTATAATAAGGAAAAGGAATCTATGTATATGAGAATATTATTGAAATCAATCACTGTGCCTGAGTTTTTCGTGAAATTTTTGGACAATTTCAAAGCAAATTCGGTAGAAAAAATATCGAAACATTTTCGCTAGAATTTTTGGAAATCTCCATGTAAATTTTTGTACTGCTTCCATCGTTGTTTTAAACAATTTACTTGCTGAATCCAAAATCTTTTGAAACCGTTTTTTTAGATGTTTTTTAGAAAAAAACTGTTGAGTTCTTAATTCTTCAATAAAATCCAGAACATAGAACATTTCTTCCTTAGGGAAATACTCGGTACTGCCAAAAAATCTCTTACAAGTTACATCTACAACTTTTAAAAAGTTTGCATTATATTGCTGTAAAAATATCAGGGATTCTTTAGGATACTCTTCCGGGGATTCGAATGATGCTTTCAGAAAGTCACATTTTCTCGGTAAACTATCAAACATTGCTTCACAGATTCCGTTGAAGATTCTTATGTGGATTCTGCTTCTGAACTCAGGAAATTTCTTAACAGAAAGTCTTTCAAGGGTAG
Organism: Aedes albopictus; assembly: GCF_035046485.1. Taxonomy (NCBI): domain Eukaryota; kingdom Metazoa; phylum Arthropoda; class Insecta; order Diptera; family Culicidae; genus Aedes; species Aedes albopictus. The sequence continues at coordinate 32,624,965 of NC_085136.1, forward strand.
CTTTTTTGGGAAATTCGCTATAATTTCCTGTGCTATAGTCTCTCTTCAGATTTTGTATTCGATTGTTTTTTAGGAGCGCAAAACTCTGTTCAGAAGCGAATAGGTATGATTTCGCTGTAAATCCCGTCAGGCATTTTTCAAGAATTTTCTCCTTGACTTTTTCCAAAGGGATCAAATTTAAGGAATCTGGCATAAATTGTAGAGTTCCACTAAGAATGTCACCAGAAACTGACAATTTTTTTCAAACGTTAAAATCTCTATGCCGGAAGTAACGTTTGCAGGTTTACCGAGTTTTTCAGGAATTCTGAGAGGGCTTTCGTGGACTTCTTCGGTATTTTTGCTAGAATCCTGCTGTCAAAATATACCTAGCAAGACTTGTCCTTCCAAAAATCTTGAATTACGCCTAAGAAGTATTTAGATTTCATTTACATAAATTAATCGAGATCCAACAGAAATTTCTAAAATTCCTGAGAGGCTGCCTGTCTAAAAAAATAGCCAGCCTGCAACTTTGTTAATGTTCGCATCATTCCATTCAAGACTTTGTTGTAACTAATACAGTACAGACAGACACCATAAAGATTTTTCCCGGTGCCTTTTATAATTTCCCGTGTTTTTCCCGTATTTTTCCCGGTGATTTCTAATTCCCGGGTTTTTCCCGGTTTTCCCGTATTTCCCGGATGGATGGACACCCTGCCGTACTTCTGTGTCCCGATTATTGCGGATACAGGCTTTACACTCCCGTTCAAAAGTTTGGGGTCACTCCCTCAAAAACATGTCATTTTTTTAGGCCCATATCTCCGCCAATTTGCGTCCGATTTCAAAACCCTAGGTTTCATTCAAAAGATAATAAGTCAAAGAAACTTTGAACATGATTTAAAAGAAACTTTTTCAAAAAATTTTGTATGTAAACCTAACCCAAAGTTGCCAAATTTTCTAAAAAATGAATATAAACTTACGGCAGTGTCGCTGAAAGTTGCGTCGACCAAATTTTTAGATGAGAGCGGTAATATGACCCATTTTCTATTAGCTTTCAACTGCTTTTTTACAGAACTTAGCTAAAAAATCTAGAAAAAAAGTTATTAAGTAAATTAATCCTTGGATTCTATACCATTACCCGGAAAACCATTACCCGGAATGCCATTTACCGGAAAACCATTTACCGGAATGTAGTATTTACCGAAAGACCGTTTACCGGTATGTTCTATTTACCGGAAACATATTCATTCTCAAGTAACACACTTGCCACAGAACAGTCACGGTGGCGCAGATTTTTGTTGCACAGAAGTCATGTTGACTTACTTCTAGCAAGTAGGTATTTATATGTTAGAAGTAAGTCACAATGACTTCTGCGCAACAAAACCCTACGCTGCCGTGACTTTTCTGTGACAATTATGTTACTTGGATCGTCTACCCCCCTTGGTTTGAATGACACCTCATGCAAACCAACGGAATTCATTTTTAATTTGAACTTGTAGTAACTCTGTGGGGCATCGAAAAACACACTAATGGAAATCTTTTTTGTTGTTTTGTTTTGATTCTGTGTCTCGTTTCACCCCGATCCCTGAGCAAAATGACGTTTGAACAATTTGAACAAGATTAGCGAGAGTCAACCTAAAAATTGATCAGATGAGATGCGGTCATACTAACGGGGGTGGGCGGTACTAAAATGTGCATGTTCAAAAAAAAAGTGAAAACTGACCGAAAACAGGCTTCGAAAGAACAGCCTGTTGCTAGAAGAAGGGCAAATATCTAAGAGTGACATAAACAGTATGTTATTTAAACAATTCTGTATTAGGCTTAGTTGAGAGAACAACACATTTTAAAAAAGGAAACATATCAGACAAAGTTAATAGTTTCGCTAATCAAGTTTGCAGCGAGCAACTTGATACAATTAAAGCAGGGCAAAACTCTTACATAAAAAGCAGCAAATTTCAATAAACAATATGGTAACCAAACGCTCTATAACAATTTAAGTCAAAAGAACAGCCCATTTTTTTAAGAAGGAGAAACACTAGATGGAATTAATAGATTGGCCGCTAACCAACTATGTAACATTAAATCGTTAGAAAGAACAGCCTATAATTTGAAGAAGGGCAAATCTCCTATACAGTAAACAGTTTGACTGCTAATAAACTTCGTAAATGAACCTAGAAGAACAAGTTTCGACGAAAATGAAGAAAATGTCATATGAAAAAGCTACAGTTTCGCTGCCAGCCTAAAAATGTTCATTCAGCTTAACGATGCTAACTCTACCTTGCTAAGTGAACTGCACCGAGAATTTAGTTCTAGTTCTATATTCGTGAAAAAAATATTCAGAATATAGTTTTAAGGCTCAACTCAACCAAATTATTCCATATAGGAAACAAAATATCGGGTAATGTTTAAAGACACCAAAACATCTTTTGAGATCTTAGGTTTTCCTACGCCTTTCCAGGAAATGGATTATTTCGGGAAATGGGGCAGTTCGGAAAATTGTTTTTCTAAGAAATTCATTATTCCGGAAAATGTCCTTCCGTGAAATAATTTGAACTGTTCGACCATATCAGTAAACCTAGAAAGAACAGCCATGTTAAAAGAAGGGAAAACATCTGCTGGAAATATTAGCAATCACATTCAGCACATTATTTATAAACACGTAGATCCACATGTAAGTAACTATAAACGATGACAGCTCTGTCGAGTTACTAATTTACTGCTAATCATAATTAGGCGAAACTAGTGTTCATCTAAATGACCGGGTCATGGTTTGGGTCAAAAGATGACCAGTGCAAAAGGCATGTGATCAAATGTCTGGATATCGCTGTGCAATCTGGAAACAAATTTCGGGAAAAAATCTTTTCCGATAAATGGTTTTCCGGTAAATGGTTCATTCCGGTAAATGGTACATTCTGGTAAATGGTCCATTCCGGTAAATGGTCTTTCCGGTAAATGGTTTTCCGGTAAATGGTTCATTCCGGGTAATGGTTTTCCGGTAAATGGCATTCCGGGTAATGGTTTTCCGGGTAATGTCGTAGAACCAATCCTTGATGTCATCGACCAAAAGTTTGGGGTCACCCCTCAATATGCTGTATCGGCCAAAAGTTTGGGGTCACTATCGTAAAACATGGAAAACGGATTTGTTGATATCTTCGTCATCTTTCATTCAATTTTAATTCTTCTTGGCTTATTTGAAACAAAATGAATGATACTTACTGCATAGACATTGAACCACACATATTTGTTGAAATTTACATACTAAAACTTAACGTAAAGTTGCCTCATTTTTTGAAGCGTGGTAAAATGTGCAAACTTTACATAACATTTTTATATACAAAATACGTAAAGTTGAAGACATCAAACGTAAATTTAGTTAATTATCTTTGAAATGAGCCAAAAATAATTAAAATTGAACTATAGATGACGAAGATATCACCAAATCACTTTTCCATGTTTTACGATAGTGACCCCAAACTTTTGGCCGATACATCATATCGAGGGGTGACCCCAAACTTTTGGTCGATGACATCAAGGATTAATTTACTTAATAACTTTTTTTCTACATTTTTTAGCTAAGTTCTGTAAAAAGCAGTTGAAAGCTAATAGAAAATGGGTCATATTACCGCTCTCATCTTAAAATTTGGTCGACCCAACTTCCAGCGACACTGCCGTAAGTTTATATTCATTTTTTAGAAAATTTGGCAACTTTGGGTTAAGTTTACATACAAAATTTTTTGAAAAAGTTTCTTTTAAATCATGTTTAAAGTTTCTTTGACTTATTATCTTTTGAATGAAACCTAGGGTTTTGAAATCGGACGCAAATTGGCGGAGATATGGGCCTAAAAAAATAACATGTTTTTGAGGGGGTGACCCCAAACTTTTGAACGGGAGTGTATATCTTCCAGAAACCCGTGCAGGAAATTTTATTGCAGACATGGATTCCTTCGTATTTTTTTCTACATAATTTTTTCAGCGAATTTGTTAAGAAAGCTTTCCTGGGATTTCCTAAGGAATTCCTCATGGGATTTCTTCAGGAATTCCTCCAGATTTTCCTTCAAGAATTCCTCCAGGGTGTTTCTATCAGGAACAACTCCAGGGATTATTTTATAAATTCCTCCAAGGATTCCCCCATGAACACTTTTCAAGGAGTTCCTCTTGGAATTCTTTCATGAACTCTTCCCAGAATTAATCCAGTACTTCCTCCAGGAACTGTTTGGAGATTCCCATAAGAATTGCTTCTGGGAATCCTCCTGGGGTGTCTTCAGGAACTTATGCAGGGATTCCTTCAGAAACTGCTGCAGGGATTCCTTCAGAAACTGCTGCAGGGATTCCCCAAGGAGTTCCTCCACGAACGCTTCTTGGAATTCCTTCAGGATTTCTCCAAGGATTCCATCTGCAGTTTCTTTGGGAATTCTTCCTGGGATTCCTCCAGGAACTTGTCAAGGGATTCCTCCACGAATTTCTTCAAAGATTCCTCCGGAAATTATTCAAGAGATTCCTCTGGAAATTGCTGCAGTGACTCCCCTAAAAATTTATCCAAGGATTCCTTCAGAAATACCTCTAGCGTTTCCTCCAGAAATTTCTCCAGGCGATTCTTCTACAGATTCTTCCAGGAGTATTTCTAGAGATTCTCCGTTAATCCCCACAAGCATTCCTCTAGGGCTTAACTCGGTAATTCCTTATGTGATTCTTTCTGCAACAACTTATTTTGAAAATTCCTCCAAAGATTCTCTCAGGAACTCTTCTTAGGATTCCTTCAAGAATTCATCCTTGTATTCTATATGGAACTCCTCCATGAATTAGTACAGCACTTCCTGCAGGAACTGCTTAGGGATTCCTCTTGAAATGGCCTCCGGGATTTCTTCTGGAGTTTCTTCAGGAACTCTTCTAAGAATTCCTCCAGAATTTCTCCAAGAATTCCATCTGCGATTTCTTCAGAATTATTCCTGATATTCTTCTACGAATTCCTCACGAGATTCAATGTCTTCATCTGCAGGAATTTCTCCAAAAATTCCTCCAGGAATTCATCTAGATTCCTCCAGAAATTTCGCCAGAAATTCCTCTAGAGATTTCTCCAGGAGTTCCTCTGTAGATTCCTTCAGGAATTAATACAGGCATCCTCCAGGATATCCTCCAGGGATCCCTCTAACAAGATTTTTTTCAGAGATTCCTCCAAGAAACCCTCCAGGGTTTCCTCAATGCATTCCTTCAGGACTTCCTCCAGTAATTGATTCCGGGATTCTTCCAAGAATTATACCAGGAATTTGTACAGATATTTATCCAGGACATCTGCAAAGGATTCCTCCAAGGATTTTTTTTCCAGAGACTCCTACAGAAATTCATCCAAAGATTTCTCCCGGAATTACTTCAGGGAATCCTCCAAAAATTCCACCAGGAATTATCCTAGCCATTCTTCCATGAAATTTTACAGGCATTCGTGCAGTGATTCCTCCTTGGATTCTTGCAGAGATTTCTCCAGGATTTTTTTCAGCAATTCCTTTGGGAATTCCTCCAGGAATTGCTTCAGGGACTCCTCAACAAATTCTTCCAGGAATTCCCCAGGAGTTCTTCCATGAGTTTCTCCTGGGATTGCTTCAGAAATCCATGCAGGCATTTCTCTAGGATTTCATCCAGGAATTAATCCACGGTCTCTTTGAGGAATTACTCCAGGAATTTCTTCAGGGAATCCTCCAGAAATTAATGAAGGAATTCCATCATAAATTATGCCAGCAAATCATCCAGTAATTTCTCTAATAAATCCTTCTTACAGGATTTTCTTTAAGAATACCTTCTAGATTTTGTTTTCCAGGAATTCCTCCAATAACTCTTCTGTTCTAGATTTTCCTCCAGGAATTCCACTTAAAATTCCTGCAGGAACTTCTTCAGGGATTTTTCCATGAATTTCTCCAAGGATTTCCCCAGAGATTCCTTCAGAAATTCCTTCAAGGATTACTCCAGGAATTTCTCCAGAATTTTTTCTAGTAATTCCTCAAGGAATTACTCGGCAGATTTTATTGAGAAATTTTACCCAGAGTTTCTCTAGAGATTCCTCCAGAAATTCATTCAGCAATTGTTGCAAGAATTCCTGCAAAGATTCCTCCAGCAATTCTCAAAGGAAAACCTCCAAGAATTGTTCCAGGTATTCCTCCAGGGATGCAAAACGGTGAGTCGATAAGGAGAGCGTCCAACATAGCTCTGGTCCTCACAAGTTCCTACCTCATGCTTCCACGGGTCAAACGATGACAAAGACCGCCAGCTAAGAGTTGTGTGCTTAGCTGGTAGTGCAGCCTGGGCACTGTTGTCCTTCTGACTTCAGCTAGATTGAGGAGGTACGTCCCGAGCGTCTGTTCACCAAGGAGGTGCGGCTCAAACAGCGTCTGTTGTGGCATCCAGCGGCTGAGTATGAAATGCTGTATTGCGTCAGCTATACCTAAGAAGGCAGCCCCTTCAACGCAATGTAGGCAGCGCGGCCCCGGTAAGGTAGCCTGCTGAAAACCTTCAAACACCCAGAAAAGCAATAGTAGAGTAAACGGATTGATTCAACGGCAACAGACCCGGCAACGAATAAAGGACAACGATTGGAAAGTCGGATCTTGGAACGTGAGAACTTTGAATGAACCCGCACGTGTTGGGCTCCTGGCTCGTGAACTGCGGAATGTCGGCGTTAATGTGGCCGCTATTCAGGAGATACGCTGGCCCAAAACTGGAGAACGCGAATTCCGAGCGGTGGATCCCATCGCCAACACTTCATTCAAGTACCACATCTACTACAGCGGCGGCGATAAGGCAGAACGCGGAGTTGGCTTTATAGTGATCGGGAAGCAGATGAAGCAAGTTATTCGGTGGAAGCCGATAAGCGACCGAATCTGTGTGTTGAGGATAAAGGGCAAGTTCTTCAACTACAGCCTGATCAGCATCTATGCGCCAACGAACGACAAACCCGATGACATGAAGGATGAGTTCTATGAGAGCCTTGATAAGGCCTACGGAGAGTGCCCAAAACAAGATGTCAAAATAGTCATTGGAGATGCAAATGCGCAGATCGGCAGAGAAAGTTTCTTTCGGCCTGTCATTGGAACGGAAAGCCTTCATTCTGTTACCAACGATAATGGTCTGCGCCTTGTGACATTCGCTGCTGCTAGAGGGATGGCAATCAGCAGTACCTACTTCGCACGTAAGAATATCCGAAAACACACCTGGCGACACCCGAGTGGTGACACTTGCTCCCAGATAGACCACGTGCTGGTCGACGGGCGACATTTCTCGGACGTCATAGATGTGAGGTCCTACAGAGGCCCGAACATCGACTCGGATCATTATCTTGTAGCCGCTAAAATTCGGGCGCGATTATCCAGCGTCACGAGTTCAAGAAACAACAGGACGATGCGTTTCAATATCCAGCGCTTGTCAGCCGAAGGGGTTGCTGCACAGTACCATCAGAAGCTAGAAGAGAGGATAGGAGAGACCAACGGATCTGGAGATGTCAACAGCTTGTGGGCAAGTATCCACGAAGCAGTGACAACAACAGCGCAAGAGGTGATTGGTACCGCTCAGCGACGCCAACGTAATGGTTGGTTTGACGAGGACTGCCAACGAGCGACGAACGAAAAGAATGCCGCCAGAAGTCGAATGCTAGTGGCCGGTACCCGGCAGAACAGAGAGCGGTACAGGGTTGCAAGAGCAGAAGAGAAACGAATCCACCGCAGGAAAAAACGGCAACACGAAGAGAGTGTTATTGCTGAAGCGCAGGAAAGTATGGACAGGAACGATATGCGGAGATTTTATGCAACTGTCAATGGCGCGCGGCACAAGACTGCGCCAGTGCCCGCCATGTGCAATGACCGGGAAGGAAATTTGCTGACAGACAAAACAATGGTGGCAGCCAGGTGGAAGGAGCACTTCGAAGATTTGTTGAATGGTAGCAGCGAAGGAGCACCCAGGAACAGGATTAACATAATGGATGACAGTCAAGCAGTGGAACCACCAACACTGGATGAGGTTAAAAAGGCCCTTAAGGAGCTGAAAAACAGCAAGGCTGCTGGGAAGGACGAGATCCCGGTCGAACTTCTTAAGCACGGAAGCGAGCAGCTACATCAATCAATCCATCAGATTATTATAAAGATTTGGGAGGATGAAGAATTGCCCACTAGTTGGTTGGATGGCCTCATATGCCCAATCTACAAGAAAGGGCACAGACTGGAGTGTGCCAATTACAGAGGGATTACCCTTTTAAATTCGGCGTATAAGATACTGTCGCGTGTCCTGTTCAACAGACTGCGACCTCTTGAGGAGTCCTTCGTCGGCGAATACCAGGCTGGTTTTCGTGAGGGCCGATCAACGACGGATCAAATGTTTACCCTGCGGATGATCCTAGATAAATTTCGGGAATATAACTTGCAGACTCACCATCTGTTCATTGATTTTAAAGCAGCGTACGATTCAGTAAAAAGAAATGAGCTTTGGCAGATAATGTCAGAACATGGTTTTCCGGCGAAACTAATTAGGCTGATACGCGCAACGCTGGATGGATCAAAATCAAGTATTCGGATCGCGGACGAAGTGTCTACGTCGTTTGTGACCTTGGATGGATTGATGCAGGGGGATGCTCTTTCAAATTTATTGTTCAACATTGCACTCGAAGGAGCGATTAGGAGGTCAGGCGTGCAGAGGAATGGCTCTATCATCACACGGTCGCACATGCTCCTCGGTTTTGCGGACGATATTGATCTCATCGGCATCGATCGTAGGGCAGTGGAGGAAGCTTATGCTCCTCTGAAGAGAGAGACAGCGAGGATAGGCTTGACGATTAACTCTACCAAGACGAAGTACATGATAGCGGGTAGAGACAGAAGCAGGCCTGGTGGTGTTAGTGCTGAGGTAGTGATTGATGGGGAAGTGTTTGAAGTTGTTGAAGAATTTGTTTATCTTGGAACACTTGTGACATGTGACAATGACGTTTTCCGTGAAGTGAAAAGGCGTATTGCAGCTGCGAATAGGGCCTTTTACGGATTGCGTAGCCAGCTTAGGTCCCGTAACTTGCAAACGCAAACAAAATTCGCTCTGTATAAGACGCTGATTCTTCCGGTTGCCCTCTACGGTCACGAAGCGTGGACGTTAAAGGAGGTAGACCGAAAAGCTTTTGGAGTTTTTGAGCGCAAAGTGCTGCGGACAATTCTCGGTGGGAAACAAGAAAATGGAGTGTGGCGCAGACGCATGAATCACGAGTTGTACCAAGTGTACGAAGATGCGAATATTGTCAAACGTATAAAATACGGCAGACTTCAGTGGGCTGGACACGTAGTGCGAATGTCGGAAGAAAGAATAGCGAAAACAATATTCAGCAGAGAACCCGGTAGAGGTAGGCGACTCCGTGGGCGGCCGCGAACTCGCTGGCTGCACGCGGTTGAAGAAGATCTACGATCCCTACACGTTCGGGGAAACTGGAGGAACATCGCCCAAGACCGACGAAGATGGTGCTCTACTATACGCTCGGCATTGGAGTAAAGTTACTTTGTAGCCAACAAGGTATTCCTCCAGGATTTTATCAAGGCATTCCAGGAATTCTCCAAGTAATAACTCAAGAATTTCTTCAGGAATTCCTCTAGCAATTTCTCTAGGAATTGATCCCGGATTCGCTCCTGGAAATCCGTCCGAAATTATGTCAGCAATTTTTCCAGAAAATCTTCTGAGGATTTTTTTTTTTCAGTAGCTATTCCAGGAAATTCTCCACGAAATTCTCCAGGGATTTTCCCAGGGATTCCTCTAGGAAATCCTTCAGAAGTTCCTCTAATGATTCTTCCAGCAGATCCTCTAGGGATTTCTTCAAAAATTCTTCCAGGAAATTCTCCAGGAATACCTTCAGGAATTTTTCAGGGATTCCTCCAGGGATTTATTCACAAACTGCTTCGAGGATTCTCCAGGAATTCCAGAAATTCCAGAAGGGATTCTTTCAGAAATAGAAAAATAATAGAATTCCTTTGGGGATTCCTCTAGAAAATTATCCAGTAATTCTTTCATGAATTCGTCTAGAGGTTTCTCCAGGGATTTCATCATTGATTCCTCCAACAGTTCCCACAGTAATCCCTCTAGGAATTCCTCCAGACATTCCTCCAGGATTTTATTCAGGAATTTCTGCAGGAACTCTTCCGGGAATTCCTCCAGGAATTACCCCAGGAATTTCTTCAAAAATTGCTCCTGGACATCCTTCAGAAATTATGTTAACAATTCCTCTAGGGATTCCTACAGGCCTTTCTCCATGAATTTCTCCTGAGATTCCATCAGGAATTGCTTCAGGAATTTCTCCAGAGATGCTCCCACGAATTTCTCCAAGGATTTTTCCATGGATGCCTCCAGGAAATCCTTCGAAGTTTCCTCCAGGAAATCCTTCAGCAGTTCCGCCAAGGATACTTCCAGGAAATCCTCTAGGGATTTCTTAAGAAATTCTTCCAGGAAGTTCTCCAGGAATACCTTCAGGAATTTTTCAGGGATCCCCCAGGTATTCCTCCAGGGATTTGTTCACAAATTTCTTCAAGGATTCCCCCGGAGTTTTCTTCAGGAACTCCTTCAAGGGTTTCTTTATTATTTCAAGAAATCCTCTTGGAATCTCTCAAGGATTTTTTTTTCAGAAATTTTTCCAGGAATTCCTCCACGATTTTTTTCAAGGATTGCTCCAAGAATTCATTCAAGAAATCTCTCCAGGAATTCCTGTTGGGTCTCATCCAAGAATTCTTCCAGGAATTTGTTCAGAAGTTTCTCCAGGCATTCCTCCAGGATTCTCTTGAGAGATTTTCCCAGGAATTAGTTCAGGTTTCCTCCAGAAATTTCATCAGGGATTTCTACAAGAATTCCTCCAAGGATGCCTTCTGAAATTTCTCTAAGATTTCCTCTAGGAATTCCTCAAGAGCTTTCTTCTGAAATTTTCCTAGGCATTCATCCCAGAATTCCTCCGGGAATTTCTCCAGAATTCCCTCCAAGGAATCCTCCAGAAATTCATCTAGGATTTCTTCTAGTATTTCCTCATGAGATCTCTTCAGATATTTCTCTAGGTATTCCTCCCATAACTTATACAGAAATTCGTCAACGTATACTGTCAGAAATTCTTCCAAGGATTACTCCGGGAATTACTCCAGGGATTCATCCAGGTGTTTCTTCAGGGATTTATCGAGGAAGTCTTCCAGGGATTGCTCCAGAAATTCCTCAAATGATTTCTTTAGAAATTTCTCTCAGGTACTCTTCAAAAATTCATTCAGGAGTTTCTTCGGAAATTACAGAAATCCTTCAATCATATTTTCAGGGATGTACCCAAGAACTTCTCCAGGAATACCTGATGTTTTTTTTGTTAATTATTTCAAGAATTTGTGGAGAACTTCAGGTATCAGGTATCAGCCTATGATTCAAAGAAGGAAAAATCTCTGACAATAATTTTCTCAGTTTCAACGCCAACTAATCCCTTAACGGTAAAACTAGAAAGAATAGTATATGATTAAAAGAAGGAAATATTTCTGATGATCATATTGGCAGCTACCATGTTATCCAGAGTTTGCCCACGCCTCCAAATCCTTTTGATACTAATTCGGCCAAACGGCATTCGGCCAAACGGCATTCGCCCAAATGGCCGGACACCCGGAACAACTGCAGTCAGTTAACATACCAAAACAGGAATACCTGTCAAAAGCCTTTGGAAAACTTAAGGATATCTACAGTTTGTTTTGTATTCGTTTTCAGGTAACTGGTCAAGATGTAAATGTTTTGTACGTATCAATTTCGTATGGATTAGAGTAGCCCACACTTATATGAAAAACACAACTTCTTCTTGTTTTTAGCGTGACATCTCCGCTGCTACCTCCGCCAATAACAATTTTGCATGTTCATATCATGTGGCTGGCACGAAGATACTCTATGACCAAGAAAGTCAAGAATTTCCATAACAAAGAGTTCCGGTCCAGGGGAAGGAATCCGTTACCCTCAGCATAATTTTTTGGTTTATTTTTGGTTATTTAAAAAAATATCCTATTCGTTATACAGGGGATACTCAAAATAACTGGGACAGGAAAAGTTTTCACTTTTCAAAAAATGTTCAACTAGCTGTAACTTTTTGAATAGGGCATCAAATATTCTCAAATTTTTACTGTAAGTTCATCAACTAGTTGTGTATCAGTGGTCCAAATTTGAAAAAGTTCGGGCTATTCTACACGAAGTTAAAAATATTCTAGAAAAAGGTATAATTATCCGATAGCCAACTTTGAGCTGTTATATCTCCGGATTCAATAAACCGAATGCAATGAAAATTTGGTCGTTTATGACTAATATAATGAGCTATTTAAAACTTTTGACTAAACTTAAATTTTTTTACACGAAAGAAAAATTTAACGATTAGATTATTTTCCTAATAAAACGCCAATTTATCCAAAACTTCATCATCGTTTCAAAATTCAAGATAATAGTTATAGTTCATTGAAATTCCCTCTAATTGATTTGAATATATTAATGTTTCGAAGGAAAGCAACCAAATGGCCGGCATTATATTGAAAAAGTAATGGAATGCATATGAAAAATAGATAAATTTAGTAAAAAAACATAGAATATATGAAATCGTTATAACTTTTTTTCTTATTAATAATTTCAAATTAAGTCAAATGTTTTTCAAAGTTCATTATATCAGTCATAAATGATCAAAATTTCATTGCAATCGGTTTATTGAATCCGGAGATATAACAGCTCAAAGTTGGCTATCGAATAATTATACCTTTTTCTAGAATACTTTTAACTTCATGTAGAATAGCCCGAACTTTACCAAAATTGGACCACTGATAGACAACTAGTTGATGAGCTTACAGTAAAAATTTTAGAATATTTGATGCCCTATTCGAAAAGTTACAGCTAGTTGAACATTTTTTGACAAGTGAAAATTTTACCTGTCCCAGTTATTTTGAGTATCCCCTGTAGTTTCTTTCATTGTTAACAATTTTATGTAAAATAAATCGCTTTCCAAAGCTCATTATATGTCATTGACATGTCATGCCAGTACCGATTGAAGTGATGCTTGCGATTCCAGGAACCTCTCCGTACTTGGTTGTTCTCTTACATTCGCCCTGGAAGTAGGTAACGATTCGCAAGACCGTGCTACTCAGTCAGCTCAGCAGCAGCCATTGTTTTCACTTCGATGTCTTCGTGGCTGTTGGCTGCTGGCTGCTGGAACCGAGCCAATTCGGATGCAATATGTATCTAGGCGTACATAGGTATCCGTTTCGGGGTGGTGGGTTGTAGGTTTTTGGCGGCTTTACATACTGGAAGGTATCGCATTCAGAGCAGCTTTCCCCGGAATCGGGGCTCCGTTGGCATTCGTTGGAAAGCCAAAGAACTTTTCAGCTCTTGAAAACGTTTCAATTCTAGGAGAATTTTTGGAAAGCTTGATACAATATCATGATAAAATATCAAAAAATATTTCATTCAAAGCTGAAGGATGAACAACATCTATTTCAACAATAATATAAATAAGAAAAGCAAGACAAAGCCTGTATCCGCAATAATTGGGAAGCGCAAACACGTCAAAGGGTACATGAATATTGCCCAAATTTGACCTGTGAACTTCTGACAGTGTAGGGAAATTGAACCCTGCAAAATTCCATACAATCCGGAGCAGCACATTTTGTTTATAGACACTATAAACCATAGCGATCTTAGGGGATTCAGAGGGTTTCAGTGTCGTTTCAGGAAGTTTCAGACGACGTTTAAGGTACTTTAGGGATGTTCTAGGGCGTTTCAAGGGAATTGAGTGACGGTCCCAGAAAAATTACTAGGGACTTTAAGGAGTTGGGAAACTCATGAAACCTCTGCCCTGAAACGCATTTTAACTCAAATTCATTAAAAAAAAAACTGCTCTAGAATCAATCGCAACGCCCTGAAAACCATCTGAAACGTCAAGAAACCCCGTGAAAGCCCCTGAAACCCCTCAAAACGCTTTTGAAACCCTCTGATAACCACTGCAAACCACTAAAACGCTATCGAAACCGCTATTAAAACCCTCTTGAACGTAACTGAAAATCTTCTGAAACGTCCTAAGGGGCTGTCCATAAACCACGTGGCCATGAGGGGGGGAGGTTCGGCCAATGACCATTTTGTATGGACAAATAAAAATTTTTGTATGGACTAATGACCACGCGGGGGGGTTTGAAAAGTCCCAAAAAAATGACCACGTGGTTTATGGACAGCCCCTAAGACTCTTTGAAAAGCCCTGAAACCTCCCAGGACTCCCCTCGGAAATTCTCAACGACGCTCCTGAAACAACCCTCAAACCGGTTGAAATTCCCTCTTGAAATGCCCCTGAAATCCCATGAAGCACGCCAGAATCCACCGCGGGGAACACCACTGAAACTCATCTGAAATCCCTCTTTAACCGCTTCTAGTACCCCCTTAGACTTCCCCTGGATATCCTCCGAAACGTGCCTGAAACAATCTTGCGTAGAATCGAGTACAGAGAAAAGTACATAGACAGTGCATACCCCATGTTGATGACCAATTAGTCTTGTAGGGGTTTTGAGAACCGTCATAAAACCTAATACCGTTTGTTTTGGTTTCATGATGTTTCCAAAAACCTTTTTTAGTCAAGTCTGCTTGACTACTAAAAGTTACTGAGCTCAGGACACAGGAGACTTCCAGTGCACGGCAAAATAATAAGTGTACAAAACACAATCGATTGCACGTACTCCCCTTTTCGAGTAGATTGTGCTGTCCCACAAAGAGTTTCGAGTCGCACCCTATCGCTGGACGTTGAAGGGGATATTGCAGGGTACTTTAACGGTTTCTGGGACGTTTTAGCGGGAATCAGGGAGTTTCAGATAAGTTTCAAGAGATTTCATGGGGTCACTGGGGTGTTTCTGAGGGATTTTGAGGACGTTTCAGAAGGTTTAAGAGGCGAGTTACGGAAGGTTAAAAGGAGTTTTGGGAGGTTTCAATGAGATTCAAGAGGTATCAGTTGGCTTCTGAAATTGGGGAGGGGAGGGGGTGATATTCACAACCAGCTCCCCTCTAAAGCTTTCATGAAACACATCTAATATGCCGCAATTTCTCTTGAAATAACTCAGAAATCTCCTAGGAGTCCCTGAAACACCTCTAAACTTCCAGAAATCCCTGAAACTTCCTAAAATCCTGTTTCCTTCTGAATATCTTTAAAATTCTCTGAAACTTGTTGGAGACCCGCTGAAGCCCTGAGACCTCCTGAAATGCCATTGAAATCTACTAAACCCGCTGAAACGCCCTTGCAATCCATGGGGTTCAGAAGTTCACTAGGCGGTTTCTAGCGGGAAGAAGGGTTTCAAGACGATTCAGTGGGATTTACGAGGTATCAATCGGCTCCAGACATGTTTTGGGGGTTGCATGAGATCTTCAGGACAGCCCTCCTCCATGAATACTCTGAAGCTCTCATGAAACACATCTGAGATCCCCCTATGTTTCTTGAAATAGCTCTGAAACCCCTAGAAATTTCTTGAATACCTCTTAAAACCCCTGACACCTCATGAAATCCTGTCGCTCACTAAATCATTTTAAAATTCCCTGAAAAACGCCCCGTGAAACGCTCTTGACACCCACTAAAACCCAATGAAACCCCATTGAAACCTTTAGCAACATTCTTAAACCAGCTGAATACCCCTTAATCTCCCTTGAATGCTCCTGAAACCACTCTGGACCTTCCAGAACTGGCTATGAAACCTGCCCAAGCTTGCTAAAGCTCCCAGAAATCAGCATTTCTGAAATATCTCTGAAATATCTTTGAATCCCCTGGAATCCTATTCAACAAACGATGAAATTTGTGAACTTTTCCCTCGGTAATTCTTAGAGAAAAGCCCCGGAGGAATCCATTGAAAAATCATATCCATATATAAAATCCTAGAGTTGTCTGCCCTGCCGTCACGCTGTGAAATGTTTCATTGAAATGTTTCACAGAATAAAAGCTACAATAATCATTGCACTGGAGCATTGCACCTGTGTTGAATTAGTGTATCATTGCAATGGTGCATCGTTGCATAAGTACATCATTGCATAGGTGCATCGTTGCAGTGTTGGTGCATCGCAGCATTGATGCATCGTTGCATTGTTGTGCCGTATCATTGGTGCATCGTTGAATTGGTGCATCATTGCATTGGTACATCATTGCATTGATACATCGTTGCATAGGTGCATCGTTGCATTGGTGCATCATTGCATTAGGGCATCGCTCCATAGGTGCATCGTTGCATAGGTGCATCGTTGAATTGGTGCATCATTGCATTGGTACATCATTGCATTGATACATCGTTGCATAGGTGCATCGTTGCATTGGTGCATCATTGCATTAGGTCATCGCTCCATAGGTACATCGTTGCATAAGTGCATCGTTGCATTGGTACATGTTTGAATTGGTGCATCGTTGCATTGGTGCATCATTGCATTAGTACATCGTTGAACAGGTGCATGGTAGCATTGCTGCATCGTTGCATTGTTGGGTCGTGGCATTGGTGCATCGTTGAGTAGGTGCATCATTAGATTGGTGCATCATTAAACTCGTGCATCGTTGCATTGATCAATCTTTGAATTGATGCATCGTTGCATTGATGCAATGTTCCATTGATGTATCGTTCCATTGACGCATCGTAGGATTTGTAAAGCATTGTTTTTATAAATCATTTCAGCAGTTTCTAGAATTTTCTTTCCATTCTATGGTTCAGAACCCTACAACAGTAATTTACAGTCAAGAGGTGGATACTTGAAAGTATACCTTCTGGCGCTTCTCAATGAGATGCCTAATGTTGTGAAATATTTCACATATGCATTGATCTAATGGCTTTCGTGAAATCTTATGAAAGGTTTCCTTCTGGAAGATTCTGTGAATAAAAATCATAGCTATTAAACCCCAGAGTTTTTTGTCCATCCAACACGCTTTGAAATGTTTCGTTGAATTGTTCCACACGGTATGACAGTTATACAAGTATTATCTCTGCATTGGTCCGACGTGCATTGGTGCATCGTTGCATTGCTGCATCAATGCTGTAGAAAGGTCTAGAAGTTTCTTCCATTCCATGATTTAGAACCCTACAACAGTCCGATATACTAATCAAGGTTGGATGCATAATACTATACCTTCTGGCGCTTCTCAAAGAGGTGCACCATGCTGAGTGAAATATTTCACATATGCATTGTCACATTAGCCTTCAAGAAAGCTTCTAGAAATTCAAGTATTTCAACCAGTGGCGATTCGCTAACCTCCAATCTACCTGTTCGACGATTGCAAATTCTTAAATTTTCTCAATAAATTGCCTTGTAATTTGTAGAAAATGGCGAGAACAATCGTTTCCGTCTATTTTCAATTTGATTATGACCCTAAATTCCCCGAAAGTGCAAGTTTAAGGATCGTTGAACAGGTAAAAAGTGAGGTTACGAGACGCCATTGATTTACACGAAAATCATGGAAAATGTTTGAACCTTACTCCTTTGCCGTAGCTTCTAAGCAAATTTCAAAAGAATTCTGCTAGAGTTCTACAAAAATATCATGCAAGATTTCTGTCTGCAAACATTTCAGGATAATTGAAGAAAAATTCCCACAAAAACAAATATTAGAATTGTTTAATAGAACGATTCTTCCGATAATTAGAACGATTCTTCCGACGTATGAGACATATTTCGAAATCATCTGGAAGTTCAGATAAAATTACAACTTTTAGAGGAACGGACATCGGCTCTCTGTATCGAGTCTTGGAGCCGTCACATGAACTACGAATTGTACCAAGTATATAAATAAATGGATATAGTGAAGCGAATTAAACACGGCAGACTGCGGTGGGCTGGGTACTTAGCTCGTATGCCGGAGGAACGACAAGCTCTGAATATTTAGCAGAGAACCAAGAAGGGGCCGTCGGTTTCACGGTAGGCCGCGCAAACGTTGACTTTTTGCATTTTAAGAGTATGTTCACGGCTATTGGAACCGATTGGCCCAGAACCAGAGACCAGCGGAGGCTGTTGTTTTATTCTGCGTGGACTCGCCACTACGAGTTATAGCCCATCAAATGTCAGTAAGTATTCGGCAAAATAGAGAGCGTAACAGGAGAGAGCAGTCAAGAAAAGGAATCACCACACGAAGAGCAAAATATCATTTTTTAGGAACAAAATACTATGGAATAGAATAATATGCGGACATTTACGAAACAGTCAACGGCTTGCGGGCAAAACGGCGCTGTTAGCCGTTATGTGCAATGGCCGAGAAAGTATGTTGCTGATAGACAAAACTTTGGTAACTGAAGGGTGGAGAGCCTTTCAAGCTTTTGTATCAGTGGATTTGGTAAATAGAAAGGCTTTTGCTGACCCGACTAGGAAATTGTAACAAATACATAACATAATCGTAGCAGACCATGATATTTATAACTCATTGGGATATAATCATGTTCAACATCCTCGGTGTTTTCAAAATATTGTACCTCAATTATATTACATTATGTTATAAATGTTGTTTGATAACTTATTGTATTATAATTTAGTTTTGAGTCTTCGACATTTGAAAAATAATGTTACAAAATCATATCAAATTCTGATAGTTGATATAATTTTGTGCTGAAATCATATCATATTTTGTTATAATTTTGATATGATTATAACAAAATAGGTTATAATCTTGATTAGATCAGTGCACTTTTTGTTAAAATTTTAGTTATTTTAACATCATCCTGCATCTAGTTTATAATATAATTATTTATAAAAAAAAATATTATAACATCATAACACAATATGATATAAACTTGATATAATTTTCCGGTCGGGGGGCCTTTCATGTCTGGTAAACATTCAAAATTAAATTTGGCCCCTACGATCAACACAACGCACCGGTTGTTAACTAGAATTAGTCGAATTTGACTTTGTAACTTTTGAATAATAGAGAAAAATCTTGTAATCGAGCATTTTTTTCAAGAATTTTGAGAAATTGATAAAGAATCCTGTTTAAAAATTTCTTAAAATTCCAAAGACCACCTCTGACAGCGGTTAAAGACAACGTGTCAGATATTTTGTCATTCCCTCCACATTTCTCCGCTACAGCCAAATGGTATGAAGAAAGCTCGACCTGCCAACGAGGACGGCTAGAAATCGATTGGACACCCCGTTCGTGAACGACACGTGCCGATGATGCTCCGATTCCGATGGTTTGTTTGTTTTTATGCCGAAAAGAACAAACTCCGGAGGCGCTCGCTCAGATGACGGAGGAAAGCAAAATGATCGGTTTCCTTGGTAGGTATATCTGGTTGGATGGATACTGAATCAAACCCGACCCGGAAGATTCAATCAAATATATAACATAATTATAACTAACCATGATATTTATAACTTATTGTGATATAATCATGTAGAACATCTTTGGTGTTTGAAAATGTTTTAACTCAATTATATCATATTTTGTTATAAATGATGTTCAATAACTCATTGTAAAATAATTTAGATATCATTCTTTGACATCCAGATAATATTTTTACACAATTGTATCAAAATATGATACAAACTAGTTTTCTAGAAGCTAAAATTTATATCATATTGTGTTCTAATTTTGATCTTCCTCTAACAAAATAGGTTATTATTGTGTTTAGACCGGTGTACTTTTTGTTACAATTTTAGTTATTTTAACATCATCCAACATCTAGTTTATAACATAATAAGTTATAGAAAAAAAATAAAACATCATAACACAATATGTTATAAACATGTTATGTTTTTCTAGTCGGGAAGTATGTACATCGCTCTCCAGACTTTTCCGAATTGATGGAATGAAATGTGATGGCTAGAAGCAGATATGTACCGACAAAACAAGCTTTCGTTTTGAATGTAGATGAGAAGAAGGCTTTCCCTCCCTGCTGTCAAGAATTGCGGGGGAATGGGACTGAAGATGATAAATTTTGCAAATTGTAATTAGGTCTGAAGCATTTTGAAACAGTGCCTTTGTAATTCTGAATCATTGAATTTCTATGAAGAAAGTCATGAATTCGATTGTGAAAGCGAAAAACTCTCTTATATCCTTGGAAAACCTCAAACTTTCGCCTATAAATATTTAGAGAAGCACAGTACACATGACTTAAGCCTAGGCTTGATGGTTCCCATTTCTCCGTAATGAACACATTTCAGAATCTTCTCCAATGGTTGTTCGAAACTGAGCGATTGCCCCGAAGCGCAACACCATAGTCTCTTTCTCCGACATGCGCTCCGCTTAATTATTCAAAAGCGAACAAATTACCTTCTGGCCGTATTTGCCATCCTCCATTCCTAGAAAAGCCCGAAATTTTCCCATCCAGCCGTCTCCGTGGTGAGTGAGTACTTGCTCGCTCCAATCACCATCATCTCTAACCGATGACGACATAGACGATGGAGATGAGAGGATGAATAATATGACGGGTTACAAATCGAGGAAGGCGCCTCGAGGCGATTCGGATGAAATGCAACACAAGGGCTGCCTTTGTGCCAAGAAGGTCAAAAAATTACATTCCATTGACATCTCGCCATGCGAGATTGGGTAGCCGGCATTCCAGGACCCACCAGACTGGAAAAATTCTAACAAAAATATAACATAATTATAACAAACCATGATATGTACAACTCATTGTGATATAATCATGTTTAACATTTTTTGCATTTGAAAATATTATAACTCAATTGTATCATATTATGTTATAAATGTTGTTTAATAACTCATTGTGAAATAATTTAGTTTTGATACTTTGACATACAGGACATCATTTTACACAATTATATAACAATTATTCTTGAAGCTAAAACTAATATCATATTGTGCTATAATTTTGATCTTATTATAACAAAATCGGTAATTATTTTGATTAGATCGGTGTACTTCTTGTTACACTTTTAGTTATTTTAACATCATCCTGCATCTAGTTTATAACATAATAAGTTATTGACAATTTTGATAACATCATAACACAATATGTTACAAACTTGATATAATTTTCTAGTCGGGTAAGTATTGGAAAAATTGCATAATATTCTAACTTGAGCTGTGATATTGGATGTATCTACGTATATGGAAATCATATATATCCTAATCAAGACCAAAAGCTGAGAAAGCCAAAACCCCAAGATGCAAAAAAAAGGAAGAAGCGATCAAATCTCCCAAGCCAGAATTCAAATTTAGATTTATTTATTCCACTGTTTTGTACTTAAACATTTTCTAGATAATTTCTAAAACTTTGCTTATCGAGCAAATTCACACTGCTGAAACTTCCTATGAACGAAAGAAGCGAAAATCTGCGTTAAATTCCAATTAGTTGCAAAGGAGTTCTGAAAAGCGCCAATGTGCAAAGCGCTCAGACCTTAAACAGCTTCCTATAGAAGAAAGAATGGTAAAAATAGTGTATACTCAACAGACGTAGAGACAGATGACACTATAGAATACAAAAAATAAATCGGAAAGAGCTCACCAATTTCTATATCGTCGGTTAATCGCACCCACACTTCGATTTCTCTCCATCTTTGCGCCAAACAATGTACTCTTGGTAAAAGATCAAGCACTTTCCGCTCACCGTTACTGCCCGCATGATGCAGATGCACGCACTTACAAACTAGTCGCGCGCGCGCTCACTGTTAACGCTTTGCGCCGAATAACGCACCCACGGCAAGGCATCTTCCGAAACTAGCCGCAATTACGCTCACTGCTTAATTTTCGCTTGAAGCTACCAGAAAAGAATCTTCCTAAGCTACCCAACTAGAAGATTCTAACAAAAATATAACATAATTATAACAAACCATGATATGTATAACTCATTGTGATTTAATCATGTTTAACATCATTGGTGTTTAAAAATATCATAACTCAATTGTATCATATTATGTTATAAATGTTGTTCAATAAGTCATTGTGAAATAATTTAGTTCTGATCGTTTGACATTCAGCACATCATTTTACACAATTGTATCAAAATATGATAGAAACTAGTTTTCTTGAACCTAAAATTTATATTATATTGTGTTATAATTTTGATCTGATTATAACAAAATAGGTTATTATTTTGATTAAATTCACCGGTTTTTGTTACAGTTTTAGTTATTTATAACAAAATAAATTATAGGAAATTTTCATAACATCATAACATAGTGTGTTATAAATTTGATATATTATTCTAGTCGGGTAGCCTTACATTATGATCATTGTTTAAGTTTTGCGTCTAACAATGTACGAAATCTTCAGAATCCTAAAGTATACACTGTCACTGTTAATGTTTTGCGCCGAATCACGTACTCGCGGCAAGGAATCTTTCGAAACTAAGCCCATCCACGCTTACTGTTTTTACTTTTTGCTTTCTTTCGTCGAAAAACAAACACCCAGCAAATCTAGCTCAAATCTAGCTTCGCACCCGACTAGGAAGTTCTAACAAAAAATATAACATAATTATAACAAACCATGATATTTAAAACTCATTGTGATATAATCATGATCAACATTCTTGGTGTCTTCGAAATACTACAACTCAATTATACCACATTATGATCTACATGCTGTTTGATTACTCATTGTAATATAATGTAGTTTTGATTCTTTGACATTTGGACAATAATCTAACAAAATTGTATCACATTTTGATAGAAACTAGAAATCCTGAAGCTAATATTCATATCACATTCTGTTATAATTTCGATCTGCTTATAACAAAATAGGTTATTATCTTGATAAGACCAGAGTGGTTTTAGTTATTTTAACATCATCCTACATCTAGTTTATAACACAATAAGTTATTGAAAAATATTATAACATCATAACATAATATGATATAATTTTGATATAATTTCCTAGTCAGGCAGACACTCACAGCTTACGTTTTGTACCTATCCACGTATTGACTTTGTTTTGCCCAAGCAGCAAGTCACATTTGAGGTAGAAATCTCTAGAAAAAAAAACATGCATTTCCGCAGTAAGATTCCTCTAGTATTTCTTCATAAAATCATTTTAACCTGAAATGAGATTCACCCGAGTTATCAAACCACATTTATAATATAATGTGATATAAATGAGTTATAGTATTTTAAAACCACCAAGGATATTGAACACAATGTGTTATGAATATCATGATTTGTTATGATTATGTTATATTTTTGTTACAAAT
This sequence comes from Aedes albopictus, assembly GCF_035046485.1. Taxonomy (NCBI): domain Eukaryota; kingdom Metazoa; phylum Arthropoda; class Insecta; order Diptera; family Culicidae; genus Aedes; species Aedes albopictus. The sequence goes on from NC_085136.1 coordinate 32,648,061, forward strand.
AAAATCGATGTCGGAAGATTCTTCAGATATTTCATCAGGAGATTCATTCCTGAAGAAATTGCGATTCTTCCGGGAATTGATCCAGGTATTATTCCAGAACTTCATTAAGAGATCTATCTAGGGCTTCTTGCATGGTTTCTCCAGGCATTCTTTGAAGTATTCAACCAGGAATTCAATTGAAAATTCTTCCGCACATACCTCTATGACTTCCTTCGGCGAATTTCCATGCATATCTTCATTTATTTCTCCAAAAATTTTATTAGGTATTTATCCACTAATTTACTTCAGAAATTATTTTAGTAAATCTATCACTAGTTCTTCCAGCACTTCATTGAGGAATCCAATTGAAAATTTCTCCACTAACTTTATCAGACGTTCCTCCAAGATTTTCTTCAGGGATTACTCCACAAATTTCTTCTGGAGTTTATTTAGAATTTTTATCAAAAAGATTCCTTTTGCAAGTATTTTTCTTTTTAAATATTCAGGAATTCTCCCTGGACTTACTTTAGAGATTCCTCGGGTCAACAAACGAAGACTAGAAAGCAATTCCGAATAAAAGTTGTTAGGTTTTATGATGATTCTAAAAACCTCTACAAGACTTATTGGGGGGTTATTTAGAGATTCTTCGAAGATTTTCATCAAAGATACCTACAGGAATTCCATCAGAGATTTTTCAGAAATTCCTGCAAAGATCTTTCCAGGAATTCTTCCATACATATTGCCTATTTTACTGGCATTTTACCAGGTTTGCTGGTATGTCTGAAACATACTGGAAAAACTTGTAATTAGAAGGCACGAAATGTTGCTAATTGGCAAATTGAGAGATGAAATTTGTGAAAAAAAATCACGTTCTGGTGGGGTTCGAACACACGACTCCGTATTCGCTCCGTATTCTAAGCCGAAAAGAGAGATGAGTTTGTGAAATAGGAGTGTTCACGGTGCGGCTTCGGAGTCAGTTTGGCTTTCTATTCCGCAGAACCATTACCTGTCCTGTGGCTTAGTTGGTTAAAGCGCCGGTCTAGCGAATACGGAGTCGTGGGTTCAAATCCCACCACGCGATTTTTTCACAAATTTCATCTCTCAATTTGCCAATTAGCAACATTTCGTGCCTTCTAATTACAAGTTTTTCCAGTATCTTCCAGGGTTCTTTCCGGGATTCCTCAAGAACTTCAGGAATTTTTCCAGGAATTCCTACTGGATACCCTCAGAGATCTAGATATTTAGATATTTGTTCAGGAATACTATTGAATTCCTTTACCATGAGATTATTTCAATAATTTCTCTACAGATTTTTTTCAGAAATTCATTTAGTGATTCTTCCACTAATTCTTTCAGGATATTATTAATCCCATTGAAAATATCTTCAGGAATTTAGAAACTTATCCAAAAAATGGATCATGATCTTCTCCAGAAATTTCTTCAGAAATGTCTCCAGAAATTCTACCATAAAGATTCATGTTGCAAGTTTTCTTCTCGGAATTCTTGTAAAATCTTTTTCGGAATTTTCCCTTCACTTACTGCAGGGATTTCTTGGATCACGAAACAAAAATTGGAAAGCAATTTTGTGGTGATTTTACTCGGGTTTCCTTCTGATTCTTCCAATGTATTTTTCAGGAATTCCGCCATAATTTTTATCAAAGATACCTACAGGAATTCCTTTTGAAATTCTTAGAGGAATTCCTGCTGTGATGGTTCCAGGAATTCTTGCAAGGACTTTTCAAGGATCACTCAAGGAAATTTTCCCAGGAATCCCTATGACTTCCTTCAGGGATTGCTTAAGAGATTTGTCTAGAAATGTGGAATTCCATTTCCATGAGGTTCTTTCAGAAATTTCTCAAATTTTTTTCAGAAATTCCTTTAAAATTTCCACTTATTTTTCCAGGACATCCTTCAGTAACCCATTGAACATTTCATCGAGAATTGCTTCAGACATTCCTCCAAGATTTTCTACAGGTATTCCTCTAGAGATTTCTTTAACAATTACTTCAGAATTTTAATCAAAAAGATTCCTTTTGCAAATATTCTTCTATGAATTCTTGTAAAAATATTCTTGAATTTCCCCTTTCACTTACTAGAAAACTAGACAGCTATGCTATAGTGATTATTCCAGGGATTCCTTCAATTTTTTACAGCGTTTCCTCCAGGATGTCATAATAAGATGAGATTCCATTAATTTTTGCAGAAATTTCTCTAGATATTGATTCAACGATATCTCCGAAAATACATGTTGGTATTTGTATCCACGAACTGTTTTCAGAGATTCCTCCAAGAATTCCTTCAGGAGTTCCCGTACGATTTTTTTTACTTTATTGTTTATTCAGGGGTCTCTTAACAAATTCATTCGTAGATTTATCCAGGAATTCTTCAAAAATATTAGCATCAATAACCAAAAGGGTTTTCTCCAGCAATTTTCCTACAATGATCCTTCCAGGAATTGTTGCAGGGATTTTGCGGGATCCTTTGTTCAGGATTATCTTCATGAATTCCATTTCCATGAGATTCTTTCAGAAATATTTCTAGAGATTTTTTTCATGAATTCCTCCAAAAACTGCTTGAGGGGTTTGTCCAAGATTTTTTGCAGAAAAAATCTCCACGAACTCTTTCAGAGATTTCTCTGGGATTCGAGGGTTCCTGAACGATTTATTTTTCTTTATGTGTTTCCTTAATGCTCCCTTAACGAATACCTTCTAGAATTTCTCCAGGATTCCTGAAGAACTTTCTTTAAAAAAATATTCTCATGAATAGCCTCCAGTAATTTCTTTAAGACTTTCTTAGTTGATTTCTCATAGAACTCCAACATCTCTGAAATTCTTTCAAGGATTCATCCAGGCTTCTTCAGGGATTTCTCCACATATGCCTATACAATTACCACAGCAATTTCTTCAAGAATTTTTCCAAAAACTACTTTAGCGTTTCTTGTAGATTTCTTGTCGTTCAGGAATTCTTCCGGGTATACCGTCAAAGATTACGTAACATATTTCTTCAGAGGTTTTACTTGGAATTCCACCAATAATCCCTTTAAATATTCTACCATGAATTTCTTGAAAATGTTTTCCATAGATTGCTACAAACATTCATCCGGAGACTTTTTTTTAAGAATTTCGGTTAGAATACAGAAGGAGAATTTCTAGAAGAATACATTAAAAATGTCTACGGAACACCACCAAGATTAAGATTCTCACCTCAAATTCGATAAGGAAATCACACTGATGAATCCTCTTCTCTTAGGAGCCTAGAACTGAACCTGCTGCCCAGCATAGTGTTCTATGAGTATTTATACAATTATTAACTGAAGGCTTTTTTGTATATTGCGTAGCAGGCACGAAGATACTCTATGTCAAAGGAAGCAAAGGAAATTTCCTTGGAGAGAAGTTCCTGCACCTGGAAATCGAAACCGTCATCCTCAGTATGTTTTTTACCGCATCGGCTATATTTACAGGGGGTGCCCAAAATGTTTGGGATAGGTAACTTTTTTTCTCTCACAAAAAAAGTTCAACATGCTGTAACTTTTCATAGAGTGCATCAAAAATTCTCAAATGTTGACTGCTTGTCAACCTATTATATGTGCATCATTGGTACAAATCTGAGCTGGATTGGTTAATCTTTCGCAAAGTTAGAACCGTTCTCGTAAAACACTATTTTTAAGACAACTAATTTTTTATCTGTCATATATCGGAAACCAGTGAACCGAATTGAATGAAATTTTTACCGTTTATCCAGAATTTATGTTGCAGATTTATTTAGGGCTTCCTCTAAGAGTTTTCCCAGTCAATTCTTGAAGTATTTCTGCACGAATTTCATTGACAATTCATCCATCCATACATCAACTTCCTTTTGCGATGCATTTCTTCACTAATTTCTCCAAAAAATTTATGTGTGAAGAACTAACCTAAAGGTTAAAATTCACAAAAGAAAGAAGACACAAAGAAAAATCCGAAAAAAAAACCATCAGATATTTATCCAAGAATTTGCTTCAGAAATTTCCTATATGATTCTTCCACGAATTCTTCTAGGACTTCCTTCAGGAATCCAAATGAAATTTCTCCAGGATGAAGAAATTTCAAGAGTAATTGCCGAATAAATTTTCAAGAAAAGCTAACTCGAAGCAGTTTACAAAAAAAAGCTACCTGTAACATTTTCAAATTTTCAATTGCCGGAGCAACTTCCCAACCAATAACCAAACAAGAGTTTCTGAAGAAATTAAAGAGCATTTCTAAAGGAATTGGTCAATTCAATACCCCAAAAAAATGCCGAAGAAGTTTCCAAAAAAGTTTTTGAAACAATTTTAAAGGAACTACCGAAATAATCTCGAAAACAAAAAATATTGCCGTAGAAGTTACCGAATGAATTTTCAAGAAATTTCGAAGAAAATTACTGAATCAATTCCCGAAAAAAATGTCTAAAAAGATTCCACAGGAATTGCTGAAGTAATGCTAAAAAATATGCCAGAGTAATAATCAAAAAAGTTTGAAAAAAATCACCCGATAAATTTTCTAAGGAATCAATTATCTAATTACGTAGAGAATTAGCATCAATTCCCAGAGTAATTACCGTACAAGTTTCCAGTGTAATTACCGAAGAAGTTTCCATAGTATTTTCCAAAGACATACCCGAAGAATCTGCCGAAGAAATTCATAAAACAAATAACTGCTTGAGATTTATTTTAAATATTGAGAAGTTAGAGATTCAAAAATTAAATCAAAAAAAGTTCCAAAAGAATTGCTGAAGGAACTCCTACAAGCAACGCTAACAATTTTATGAATAAATTTCCTTAATAATTTTCATAGCAATTACAGAGGGTATTTTCAAAAGCAATGCTGGAGGACTTTTCAAGTGAATTGTCGTATTTTCCAAGGAATTCATTAAGAAATTTCCTGAAGCAAATCTATCAAAAGTTCCGAAGGAATTACCAAAGTCATTTCTGAATAAATTTTCAAAGGCATTACCAATGAATTTCTCAAAAGAATCAAATGAGAAATTTGAAAATAAATTGCCTAAAGAATTACTAAAGCAATGCCTGAAATAATTACCAATAGACCGATTACTATAGAAAATTCTGAGAAAATTCCCGAAAGGAATTGCCTATTCAATTTTCGAAGATATTCCTGTTTATTTTTTGTGATTATTTCTAGATTATTTTAAACTTTTAGTCCATCTGTATACCATCGGGGATCAGGTATCAGTAGGTCGCCTTTAGAGACACGTGAAGGCTCAGTTCCAGTTCCAGACTCCAGAGAAAAAGAAGGATCCTAAGTGTGAGTTCCTTAACGAATTTTAGGTAAGAATCTTGGTGACGTTACGTAGACCATTCTACTGTATTCTTCTAGAAATTTTTGACAAGTTTTGACTACGTCTTTGTCAAAATATACAAATATATCAAGGATAATATTTGTTCCAATGTGTCTGTTTGTCGAATCTCGACATTTTTCTTTGTTTTTCGCTTTGGCACCGTCGAGAGTTCAGCAAACTTGTTTCTGGGCAAAATCAAAACTGGTCAGCGAACCAACTGGAAGAAAACCGAAATTCTAAACAAAAATTCTGGATGAATGTGTGTAATTGTAGAATGAATCAATAGAGGAATTACTGGAAATTTCACGAAAAGATGCCAAAGGAGTTGCTGAAATAATGCTAAAGTAAGGGTTTTCCGAAGACATACGCAAATCTCCAGAAAAAAATTCAAAAAATGTTTTTTTGGAAAATTCCCAAAAAAAAAGATTACGAAAAAAATTTCTGAAGAATTCTTATAGCAAAGTTACAAAAGCATTGCTGAAGTACTTTTCAATGAAATTATCGGAAATTGCTCAAAGAAATTCCCGAAGATATGTTCAATGGGATTGATTAAGAAATTTCCAAAGGAATTACCGAATAAATTAAAAAAAAAATGCTGAAGCAATTCCCGACTAGAAGATTCTAACAACAATATAACATAATTATAACAAACCATGATATGTATAACTCATTGTGATATAATCATGTTTAAAATCTCTTGTGTTTGAAAATATTATAACTCAATTGTATCATTTTATGTTATAAATGTTGTTCAATAACTCATTGTGAAATAATTTAGTTCTGATTCTTTGACATTCAGAACATCATTTTACAGAATTGTATCAAAATATGATAGAAACTAGTTTTATGAAGCTATGATTTATATCATATTGTGTTATAATTTTGTTCTGATTATAACAAAATAGGTTATTATTTTGATTAGACCGGTGTACTTTTTGTTACAGTTTTAGTTATTTTAACATCATCCTGCATCTAGTTTATAACAAAATAAGTTATAGAAAAATTTCATATCATCATAACACAAGGTGTTATAAGCTTGATATATTTTTCTAGTCGGGTTCTGAATAAATTTTCAAGTCATTTCTAAATAAAATTTTCAAAGGCATTACCGGTGGATTTGCCAAAGGAATTAAATGACAAATTTTAAAATAAAGTGCCCGAAGAATTGCCAAAGGAAAGACGAAAGGAATTGTTTCAAATAAAATTCTGAGAAAATTCTCAAAATTACCGACACAATTTTCTAAGGTATTGCTTTTTGATTAGGATCGACTGTATAGTAACATCAACCGTTTTCGGGTGACTTTTCAGTCTAGCTACTTGTTTAACTACGACGATGAGTCTTAATGAAATTTCAGGCAAAATCCATGAAGGAATAAGTGAACTCAACTTTCACAAAATGCTTGAATGAATCAATGGAGGAATTCCTGGAGAAATCTCCACACGAATCCCCGAAGCAGTTCCTGGAAAAATTGTTCTTTAAATTCTTGGGGGAATTTTACAGGTATATGTGGTCAAATTCATACAGAAGCCTGGAGGAATCCTTGAATTTTGATTTGTCTTTATTAGAGAGACTTTCAGCCCTTGGCTGGTTCGTCTCTAGGAATCCTTGAATGAATTCCAGCGAATGGAGGAATTCTATGAGAAATCACGAAGAAAGATTTGAAGAAATGCCTGGACAAATTCTTAGGCTATTCATGCCAATATTTTTGAAGAAATTTCTGCAGGAATCCTCAAAGAATTCTTTAAGGTAACCCGGTATAAACCATAAAGAAGAAGTAATCGTATAGGAACTAACTATTGAAGGAATTCCTGATGAAATCTCTGAAAAAGTTCCTTGTTAAATCCCAGAAAAAATCCCTAGAGAAATTTCTGAAAGATTCTCATTGAAATAGAATTCATGAAGGTATTCCTGGAAAAATCTCTAAAGCAATTTCTGAAGGAAGTCTAGTAGGGATTCCTGGGATCATTGCAAGAATTTCTGAAAGAATCTCTTAAAGAATTCCTGCAGGTTTTTTTTTGATAAAAATCCTGAAGAAATTCCTGATTTTTTTTTGAGGAATCTTTGAAGGAAACCCTGGAAAAATCCCTAAAGCATGTCTTTAGTTTAGGGATTTTTGAATAAATTTGGCAAGAAATTCAAAGAGGAATCTCCAAAGGTCTAGGTTCAGGCAAAATCCCTGAAGGAATAAGTGAAGTAATCTTTGACGGTATACCTGAATAAAGCAACGGAAAAATTCCTGTAGGAATCTCTGTAAAAATCTCTGAAGCAATTCCTGGAAAAATTCTTCAAGAAATTCCTGGAAAAATCTTCAAAAAATTCCTGGAGGAATTTTACAGGTATATGTGGAGGAGTCCCTACAGAAGCCTGGAAGAATCCTTGAATGAATTTCAGGGAATGGAGGAATTCTATGGAAAATCAACGGAGAATGTTTTCAAGAAATTTCTAGAGAGATCCCTTAGGCTATGTTCATATTTTTGAAAAAATTCCTGCAGGAATTATGGCGAAATCCCTAAAGGAATTCGTAAGAAGGGATCCCGGAATAAAGAAGAAGAAATCGTGCAGGAACTCTAGAAAGAATTCCTGAGGGAATCCCTGGAAAAGTTCGTGGAGGAATCTCGGAAGAAATGGCTGGGCATATCCCTGATAAACTCAGACCTTTCTGACAGAATCTCATGGAAATGAAGTTTATGAAGGTATTCCTGGACTAATCTTTAGAGCAGTCCCTGATGGAAGTCTTGAGGGATCCCCGAAAGAATTCCTGGAACGATCATTGCAGGGAATTCTGAAAGAATCTCTTAGGGATTTCCTGTTGGCATCTTTGATAAAAATCCTGGAAAACTTCCAGGAAAAAAAATCTTGGAGGATTCTTTGAAGGAATCCCTGGAATAATCCCTGAAGCATAGCTTTCTAGTTTTCGTTTTGCGATCCAAGGCATACCTAAAGTAAGTGAAGGAGAAATTCCGGAATATTTTTTGCAAGAATTTCTGGAAGAAAACTAATTTGCATAGAAATCTTTATGATAGAAATTCTGGAGAAATTGCTGAAGAAACTTCTAAGCCTTGGATGATTCCCTTGGAAATCTCGAAAACTTGAGAAAAATTCAAAAACATTACTGTTTTTGAATTGTCCTAGATATCAACTGAATTTCCACAATACATATTTGACAATTTTGATATTTTAACTGAGATACCATCCCAGGTGAGCGTCACATCAATCGAGAATCCTTCACCTAGAAAAGCAAAAACAGCAGCAGCAACAGCCTGTAGCACGCTTCAGTTGTCGTCGTCTTGGAAAATCTTTGACAAGAACTCACTTTCGAAGGGGGAGAACCATGCACACAGCCAGCAGCTGATTTTGGAATCCTCCACCTCTTCCCCTAACGTTGCTGCCCACCCTCCGCAATACCACATACAACAAGGGTGGCAGCCTGTTGCTATGTTGCCGGGTGGGGGTACTGCCTGCGTAAGAGAGATGATAGGAAATTTCCATTCCAATTTCCTCCCACGCGTTCTCGTCGAAGGAGCGAACACAGGACATCATCCACCGAACATGCCGGAATTTGTTGTTGTTGTTTTCCGCTTCGAAACATATTTTGTTTGTTTTTTTTGTTCGGTCCTCCAGGGCAAAAGAAAGCGAAGAGGTTTGCTGGAAAACTGCTCGCCCTTTATCATTGGGCCATTATTGCCAATCTTGAGTTGTCTTCCCCCGACCCACACGCGTGCCCCCTCCCCCTTCTGCACAATGTTCGTCCTTGTCTTCGTTCGCTTTTCCTGGAACGATTCTTGAGCTCCGGCACGAATTCGGCTTTCCAGGAAACCGCCCAAATTTGGGCCCCATTTCGCTCTCGCTCTTTGCTCACGTTTTCCCACGTGTTCTCTCACTTGTTGACGACGGACGACGGATGTTCATAATCAAACTCTACAGAGCCTAGCTCTCACGACCAGTACCTGTACCAGCAGGGACATGGGGGCTGGCAGGCAGCCAGCAGTCGTCTGCCACATTTGTGGTTGTCCCTGGTCGCTCCGGGCCCTGCTTAGTCGGAATCGGTTGGAATTCTACTGCAGAACTGATGGGCCGCCGAACTGGCGAGGGAGCCAAGAAGGGAGTGCCGACGGACGCAGCATGCTGATAACCGGGGAAAGGTAATTTTCTGAGCGAACATGGTTCACCTGGCGTCGCCGGATTACTCTGGACCGGGTTGCCAGGATTTCTGTAGTGCATGAAGTTGTGTTCTCTGGGAAGGTCGAGTTTATAAAAAAAAAACTATAGATTCGTCAAAATATAAGTAAGAACCTGGATCGTATTTTAACTCTACTTAAAAAAAAGCTGGGTTTGCTTTTCATCTCTGAACAAGTGTGTACAAATAGTTACGATTACGATTTAATAATAAATTAATAAATTACGTAAATTCTCGAATACTTTTTCAAATAGACGTATAATACACTCAAATCCTATGTTGATACGCCTGTTTGAATAACAACGAAAATGGTCCACTTTTCAGACTTTCAAGGTGTATAACCCCTTTATTCCTGCTAGGATTTCTTTCAGGAATTCCTAATGAGGATTCTTCTACAAACTCCTTCAGCAGGAGTGCTTTCTGAGGATTCCATCAAGAAATTCCTCTGAGGGTTCCTCCACGTCGTCTGTTGATTCCTCCGTATTCCTTCATGGATACCTGCTGATAATTTATCCAGGGATTGCTTCAGAAGTTTTAAGGTACTACCTTTGAGAATGCCAATTAAAGCTCATTTATCATTTGGCACTCAAACATGCATCACCACTAAGATTCACTGAATATGTTTCGACAGAACACTTTGAAAGTATACTAAAATGAATCTGTGAAGTAATTCCAGAAGAAATCCGTGAAAGAATGCTGGGTAAAATTTCTGAAAGAATCCTTTCAGGATTTTCTGAAGCAATTCTTGCAGAAATCCCTGAAGTTATTCCTGAAGGAATCCCTGAGAATACCTGATGTATTCCTTAGAGAGATCATGATAGGAATGCCGGCCAGAAGCTAAGCAGGCGTTCCTGCAAGAACCATAGAAGATGTCTCTATGATCTAGGGTTGCCTGAAAACAATCTCGGAAGAAACATATATTTTTTCAATTTTTTTTTCGGGAGGGATCCCATAACGAATAACAGCAGGAATCATGGAAAGAATCTTCAAAGGAATTCCAGCACAAATCCCTGAAGAATGCAGAAAAGAATAACTAACAGAATCCTTTCAGGATTTTCCAAAACAACGCCTGCAAAAATCCCTGAAGAGAACTCCGCAGCAATCCATACAGCAATCTCGGAAGCAATATCTTAACCCTCTAATACCCAAATTTTTGATTTTGATCTAAATATCATTTTTCGTCATCTAAAATCGATTTAAACATGTTTTGGAAGATGATTCTTTTTAATTCTTAATTTCGTGAATTTCAGTTTTTGATTTTTCTAATTTTTATTTTTGAACATCCCCATACTTTTATATTTTTCCTGTAAGCCAATACCGTACCTCAAGGATTTTTTGAGATGAAAACATTTTGAGATTTTATGATTATTGTTGAAATATTATTATTTTAAATTTTTTTCACAGAAAATTTTATTTTCCGTGTAATTTTAAGGAAAATAATTTTAGAGTGTATTCGATTCCCTTAAACTATTAAACAAGGATAGAATGATTTGGGAAAAATTTAAAATATGTTAATTGTAGCGATTCAATACAAAATAAACAATGACTTCTAAAAGGTGACTAAAACATCAATTTAAATACGCTTTAAAATACATCAAAAACCATTTTGAGATATACAGAACAGTCCTAAATATCAGCCAAAAATATAAAAAATTTGATTTTCCACGAAACAAAAATTACAAAAATGCTTAAATTATACCCCGTCTAAAGGCGGGATTGGGTATTAGAGGGTTAAGGAATCTCGGGAATAAACCTGAGAAGATTCTCGAAAGGAATGCCTGAAGAAATCCTGGAAAGAATTCCTGAAGATATCTCAAAAAAGAACCTCAGCTCATCTAATCTCATCTCAATTCTTCACCCTATTCTCTAGCCTCTACCTTTGCCCTCTATTCCAACCCTCTATCCTACGCTCTATCATAACCTTCAACCCTACCATCTGCCCTACCCTCTAAACTATCCTCTACTACAGTGATAGACATTCGTTTAGCCGAGACCAAAAAAAGTGTCAGGAAACCCATACAAAAGATTTTATAATAAAACTTTTTTATCGTAGTGATAGTATATCTAGTGCTGTTTTCTAAAAATGTGATACATCACACTTACATATATTATACACTGAAACAAAAACGAGGGTAAAAACCCTTCAAATGTCATTTTTTGCCTAGACATTCGTTTAGCCGAGGTAAATGAAAAATTGGTTTTCAATAGTTTTTTTTTGCAATTTCGTGAGTATATTTCGAGGATATACTCCAAGGCATTTAGTTTATGACGTGTTAGCAAGATAATTGCCCTTAAAAGTTTATTTATTTGTGAAATTCAGAGAAATATTATAAAAAAATGTCCCGATAAGGAGAAGCGACGATAAACAAATTTATTTAAGGAAAATGATTTCTGTAAACACTCAAACGTAAGCTAGATTAGCAGTTTTGAAAATATGGTACAGAGTTATTGTTAGAAATGTTCAAATTATTGCATAAAATGTCATGAAAAAATTAAGTATACTAGTTTTTGGATGTTTTAACTTTAAAATGGGATTGATAAAAGCTAAAATAAATAATTCTGCATTGGAATAAAGACGTGCCCTAATGCCTGTGGAGTATACCTGTTTGATACTCGCATTACTAAATGAGTTAGAAGACTGCTAAGTGAAAGAACTGCAAGTAGTGTCAGAATTTTTGTACCCTGTTTATTTAAAAGAAGCTGGTCATACAAAAATGCAAGATATGGTCAAACAGTTGGATTATTTCATTCAATCTGAAGAAATATATTATAAATGAGACTAAGTTGTGAACCACATTCGTTTTTAACATGATTTATTTGAAAAGAATGTCTAAATTATGAAACAAGTAGTTCATGCTAAAAATTTGAATACTTTCGGTGCCATTTCTCGAAATATGAACCGTCCAATGTATGTTATTTCAGGCAGAATACAGTCTGAAAGACATTTGGAGCTAATAGAAGACATAATAGTAGTAAACGCTATGATTTATGCAAGTGAAACCATAATATTTCATCAAAACAATACCTAAATACGTGATTTTTTGACGGTTTGCGTTATTTTTTTTCTGTTAAAACATTATTTTTCGTAAATTTTCAGCCTACTTTGGTCATGAAACTTTCATTGCATTCTTTTGAAACACTTCCGATAAAAATAACTACATCAAATCTCAATTTGGAAACATTTACAATATAATGACATATTTATATGAGATGCATGCAAAATTAATATGGCAACACTTCCAAAAACGACCTAATTCATGATTTTCAAGTCGATCTATAATGCAGGTCACCATACAAAATGACTTTGTTGGATATTTTTTGAAATTTGTTAGTTTTTTATTATGGAATTCTAAAAAATGTTCAATTCGGCTAAACGAATGTCTAGGCAAAAAATGACATTTGAAGGGTTTTACCCTCGTTTTTGTTTAAGTGTATATGTAAGTATGATGTATCACATTTTTATAAAACAGTACTAGATATACTATCACTACGATAAAAAAAGTTTTATCATAAACACTTTTGTATGGGTTTCCTGACACTTTTTTGAAAATTTTTTACCCTCGGCTAAACGAATGTCTATCACTGTATAACCACTGCCCTATCCTTTACCGTACCCTCTAGTCTATATTATGCTCAATCGTACCGTCTACCCTACTCTCTACCTAAACATTTTTCCTACCCTCAAACCTACTCTTTATTCTACCCTTCTCCCTATTGTCTACCCTATCCTCTATCCTAACCTTCTACTCCACTCCCTCTACTCTATCCTTCACCGAAACCCTCTACTCGACCGTCTGCTCCACCCTTTATCCTACCCGCTACCCTACCATCTACCCTTTAGATACCCATTAGCCTGGTACATGGTTTATATGGGAAAATACAAAAAATGGGAAAACTCAAGTTCCTGTATACTTTTTGAGTTCCACTTTGGTCCCATATCAACTGTGCAAAATTTCAGATCGATCGGAAAAACTATATTTTAGCGCCCGCCATTCTTGGTTTTTCATACGATTTACTATGGGGAAATATTACTCCTGCAAAGAAAAATCGCTAGGAGTCACCCCTAGATCCCTAAAAATAAGTCGACGAATGATCTCTGTAGAAAACTTCACTAGGAATCAGACCTCTGAAGACAGCAAATCGATGCGACGTTCGTGGGAAAAGTTATTAGGCTTCACCCGATCGATAAAATAACGAGATTTTATTATTTATTGTTATTCCTTACATGTTAAACAGCGTTTGCATGCCATTCGGTTTTCAGTCAATAACTTTTTTCACATGCCTCAGATCGCTTTGCGGTCTTCGGAGGGTTGGTTCCACGTAAAATTTCCAACATAAATTATTCATCGTATTATTTAGGGGTTAAGGCGCAACCTGTGGCGATTTTTCTTTGAAAAAGTGATTTTCCCCATAGTAAATCGTATGAAAACTTAAAACGGCTGGCGCTAAAATATAGTTTCTCCGATCGAGTCACTAGCGTGCGCAGGGTTCTTGCTTAGGGGGGGCACCATAATAATGGTGCAATATATGTATGATCATGGTGCAAAATATAATTATGGTGTTACAAGCAATATGGTGGTGGTGCTAACATCGCCAAGTACTTCATAATGGGATTCTGGAGAAAGCTTCGGATGATGATGATTTCAAGGCATTACGAAACTTTGATATGAAGTCATTATCTCGACTCTTATAAAATTTTATAAACGTTTCAAATACAATGGAGAATATCGAGAAAATTATCAATTATAGAAAAAAAATATTGTCGTTGTGAATTGGAGTTGCAACTAGTGATTTCTTCCAGGAATTCCTCCACGGATTCCTGCAGAAAATCCTAAAGGAATTTCTTCCAAAACTCTTCCAGGAATACCTCCAGGAATTTCTTTAGATTTTTTTTTCAGAAATTTCTTCAGGAGTTTCCTTTAGGAATTCCTCGAGGAGTTCTTTCAGACATTTCCTCAGGAAGCCTCATATATTTCTCCAGAAATTACTCAAATAAATCCTCCAGGAATTCCTCCAGTAAATACTCCTCCAGGAATTCCTCCAGAGATCTCTCCTGACATTTTTCTAGGAAAAATCCTGAATGTCTGCCTGTCAGAATTTCCCCAATATTTCCTCCACGGATGCCTCCATAACATGCTAAAGGAATTTCTTACGGAATTATTCCAGGTATTCCTCAAGAAATTTCTCCAAGGATTCTTCCATGGATTCCTCCAGGAAATTATCAAACAACTTCATCAAGAATTCTTCCAGGGATCATCCCATGAATTTTTTTCAGAAGTTTCACAAAAAATCCTCCAGAAATTCCACCAGGAATTCTTTCAGAAATTTGTCGAGGAAGAACTCCTGAAATTCCTCCAGCAACTCCTCTAGGAAATTCTGCCTGAGTTCCCCAAGAATGTCTCCCGGAACCCTTCCAAGAATTTCTCGAGGAATTCCACAAGAAATTTGTCCAGGAAATCCTCCACGGATTCCTTCAGGAATTTCTTCAGGATTTTTTCCAGCAATTTATCCAAGAATTCATGCAGGATTTCATTCATAAATTTCTTCAGAAATTCCTCAAAAATTCCTCCAGGTATTCCTTCAGAATTTGCTCGAGTAGTTCTTTCACACATTCCAGAAATTTCTCCGAGATGCCTCCAGGGATTTCTCCCCGAAATTCATCCATGAACTCCACCAGAAAATCCTAAAGTAATTTCACCCGAAACTCTTCCAGGAATTCCTCCAGGAGTTCCTTGAATGATTCCGCGAGAAATTCCACCAGGGAATCCTCCACGGAATCCCCTAGGAATTTCTCCAGGATTTTTTCCTGAAATTTCTTCCGGAATTCCTCCAGGGATGCAATAATGAATGTCTTCAGAAATTCCTCCAGATATTCCTTCAGAAATTCCTCGAGAAGTTTCTTCAGACATTCCTCCATTAATCTTCCAGGAAGCCTCATATATTTCACCATAAATTCCTCAAATAATTCCTCTGGAAATTTTCTTTTAGGAATGACTGTCAGAAATCCTACAATTTTTCTCCTAGGGATTTCTCTAAGAATTGATCCTCGATCCTGAGCATTCCTCCAGATAATCCTAGATGAATTTTTAACGGAACTCTTCCAGGAATTCCTCTTAGAATTCCTCGAAAAATTCCCCCATGGACTCCTCCAGGAAATTCTCAAGGCATTTCTTCAGAAATTCCTCCGAGGATTCACCCATGAATTTCTTCAGAAATTCCGCAAAAATTCCTCCGGGAATTCTTTCAGAAATTTCTTAAGGAAGAGCGCCAGAAATTCTACCAGGAACTCCTCCAGGGATTCCTCTAAAAAATCCTCCGGGAATTTTCACCAAAACTACAGGGATTTCTCCTTGCATTCCTCAAAGAATTCCTCCAGAACTTTTTCTTGCAGTTTCTCAAGGAGTTCCTGCAGGGATTCGTTAAAAAATCTCTTCAGAAATTCTTTTAAAAAATCCTGCAGAAATTCCTCCAGAAATTCCTTCAGAAATTTCTCGAGGAGTTCCTTCAGAAATTTCTCCATGAAGCCTCATATATTTCTCCAGAATTTCCCCCCTCCAGGAATTCCTCCAGTAAATACTCCAGAAATTTCTTCAGAATTCCCTCCAGGAATTCCTCCAGAATAACCCCCAGGAATTCCTCCAGAGATTCCTCATGAAATTTCTTGTAGAGAAAATCCTCTAGGAATGTCTGCCAGAATTTCCTCAATATTTCCTCCAGGGATTCTTCAAGGAATTGCTCTACAGATTCCTCCAGAAAATCCTAAAGGAATTTCTACCGGAACTCTTCCAGGATTTCCTCCTGAAATTTCTCGAGCAATTCTTCAATGGATTCGTCCAGGAAATTCTCAAGGACTTCTTCAGAGATTCATTCCTTCAACGATTTATTCTTGAATTTCTTCAAAAATTCATCCAGAAATACCTCCAGGAATTTCTCCAGAAAATCCTCTAGGAATTTCTGTTAGAATTCCTCCAGAGAATCTTAAAGGAATGTCTCCCGGAACCCTTCCAAGAAATCCTTCAGGGATACCTCCATGGATTCCTCCAGGAATTTCTCAATGATTTTTTTTAGGAACTCCTTCAGAAATTCCTTCCTCCATGGATTCCACCAGAAATTTCTCAAGGCATTTACCCAGGGGTTTTTCCAGGAAATCCTTCACGGAATCCTCCACATAATCCTCAATCAATTTCTCCCAGAACTCTTCTAAGAATTCCTCCAGGGATACTTCCATGGAATCCTCATGAAATACCCCCAGGGATTGCTGCCGGAATTCCTACAGAAAATTCTCTAAGAATTTCTGCCAGAATTCCTCCAATATTGTCTCCAGGGGTTCTTCCAGCAATTCCTCGACTAATTCCTCCAGAAAATCCTAAAAGATTTTTCCCCGGATCTTTTCCGGGAATTTATCTAGGAATTTCTCCAGAGATTTCTCCATGGATTCCTCCGAAATTTCTTCGGGAATTCATCCATGAGTTTCTTCAGAAATTGCTAAAAAAAATCCTTTATTAATTCCTTGAGGAGCTCCTCTAGACATTCCTCCAGGAAGCTTTAAATATTTGTCCAGAAATGCCTTAAAGAATTCATCCAGGAATTTCTAGTTATTCCTCTAAGAATTCATAAATGAATTCCTCCAAAAAATTCTGGAGGAATTTCTCCAGAAATACCTCCCGGAATGCAAACATGGATTCTTCCAGAAATTTCTCCAGAGATTCCTGAAGAAAATCATCCAGGAACTTCTCCAGGAATTCCTCCAGGAATGTTTCGCAAAAAATACCTCAAAGAATTCCTTCGGGAATTCCTCCAGGAATTCCTCCATTCATTCCTTCAAAAATTTCTTCAGTAATTCCATCTTGAATTTCTACAGGGATTCCTCCAGGATTTTCATCAAGGATACCTTAAGGAATTCCTGCTCGGATTTCTCCAGAAAATCCTGAAGAAATTTCTCCCGGAACTCTTCCAGGAATTCCTCGAGAATTTTTTCCAGGGATTTCTACAGAATTTTCATATCTGGAATTTTTCCAGGAATCTCTCCAGAAATTTGTCCTGGGACAACTATAAAAAAAATCCTTAGTTTTGCTCCAGAAAATCCTCAAAAAAAATCTTCATGGATACCCCCAAGAATTCCTCTAGGTATTCCTCCAAGAGTTTATCCACGGATTTCTCCAGAAAAAAAACTTCTCCTGGAACTGTTCCAGGAATTCCTCTAGGAATTCTTCGAAGAATTTCTCCAGGGATTCCTCCATGAATTTCGCCAGGGATTCCTCCATGAATTTCTTCAGATATTCCTCAAAAATCTCTCTAGGAAATCTTTCAGAAATTGCTCGAGGAGTTCCTTAAATCATTCCTCCAGGAAGCCGCAAATATTTTTCCAGATTTTTTTCAAAAAATTCCTTCAGGAAATCCTGCAGAAATTTTTCCAGGAATTCCTTCATTTTTCAGGAATTTCTCCAGAACAATCTTTAAGGATTCTTCCAGAAATTTCTCTATGAATTCTCCAGGGATTCATCCTTGAATTCTTTCACAGATTCCTTTAGGAATCCCTCCTAGGATTACAGCAGGGATTTTTCCCGGAACTTTTCTGGGTATTTCTCTAGGAATTCCATTAGGGATTTCTCCATGGATTCCTCCATGAATTTCTTCGGGAATTCATCCAGGAGTCCATCCACGAGTTTCTTCAGAAATTACTCAAAAAAATCCTTCACAAATTCCTCGAAGAGTTCCTCTAGAAATTCCTCCAGGAAGCCTTAAATATTTGTCCAGAAATTCCTTAAAGAATTCATCCAGGAATTTCTTTAGATGTTCCACGAAAAAAATCTTCAGGAATTTATCCAGAAATACCTCCCGGAATGCAAACATGGATTCCTCCAGGAATTTCTCCAAAGATTCCTCAAGAAAATCTTCCAGGAATTTCTCCAGGAATGTTTCGCAAAAAATACCTCAAAGAATTCTTTCGGAAATTGCTCCAGGAATTCCTCCATTATTACTTCTAAAATTCCTTCGTTAATTTCATCTTGAATACCTCCGGGAATTTCTACAGAGATTCCTCCAGGAATTTCTGCAAGGACTCCTATAGGAATTCCTGCTCGGATTTATCCAGAAAATCCTGAAGAAATTTCTCCCGGAACTCTTCCAGGAATTCCTCGACCAATTGCTCCAGGGATTTCTACAGACACTTTTTCAGGATTTTTTTTCTGGAATTTTTCAAGGAATCTCCAGAAATTTCTCCTGGGACAACTATGAAAATTTCTCTTTTAATTGCTCCAGAAAATCATCTAAAAAATTCTTCATGGATTCCTCCAAGAATTCCTCTAGGTATTCCTACAAGAATTTATCCATGAATTTCTCAAGAAAAAAACTTCTCCTGGAACTGTTCCAGGAATTCCTCGAAAAATTTCTTCAGGTATTCCTCCATAGATTTCGCCAGGAATTTCTCCAGGAATTTCATAAGGAATTCCTCCAGGGATTCTTCAATGAATTTCTTCAGATATTCCTCAAAAATCCCTCTAGGAATTCTTTTGCTCGAGGAGTTCGTTTAATCCTTCCAGGAAGCCGCAAATATTTTTCCAGAAATTTTTCAAAGAATTCCTTCAGGAAATCCTCCAGAAATTCTTCCAGGAATTCCTACATTTTTTAGAAATTTCTCCAGAAAAACCTCTAGGGATTCTTGCAGAAGTAGTAATTCTCCAGGGATTCATCCTTGAATTCCTTTGCGGATTCCTTCAAGAATTCCTCCTAGGATTACAGCAGGGATTTTTCCAGGAATTTTCCAAAACTTTCTCTAGGATTTCCTCTATGAATGTCTCCAGGGATTCAGCCAAGTACTCCTCCTGAAAATCCTCCAGAAATTCTTCCAATAATTCTTGAAAGAATGCCTCCAGAAATTCCTCCAAGAAATTTTTCACGGATTCTTCCAAACATTCCTTCAGGAATGCCTCCACTGATTCCACCAGAAATTGCTCCACAAATTCCTCCAGAGAATTTTCCAGTAATTTCTGCAAGGATTCGTCATTGAATTCCTCGAGTAATTCTTCCACAAATTCATGCAGGAATTTTTCCAAAAAATCCTTCAGGAATTCCTCCAGCAATTCATCCTGGAATTCCTCCATGGATTCTTTCATGGATTCCTTCATAGATTCCTTCTGTTACCCCTCCGGTGTTTCGTCCTGTAATTCCTTCACGTATTCCTTCAGAAATTCCTCCAGGTATTTCATCAGGGATTTCACCAGGAATTTCTCATAGCTTCCTCCAGGAATTCTTAGAAACTCCTCCAAATGTCTCTCCAGAAATTTCCTCAGGGATTCCTGCAGAAATTCCTCCGGACATTCTTCCAGAAGTTCCTCCAGGCATTCTTCCAAGGATTCCTTCAGGAATGCCTTCAGAGATTCCTCCAGAAATTCTTCCAGGAATTCCTCCAGGGTTTCTTCCAGGAATGCCTCCAGAGTTTACTCTAGGAAATCTTCCAGGGGTTCGTCAATGAGCCCTTGCTGGAACTCTTCGAGAAATTTGTCCAAGACTTTTTGGAAATATTTCTCCACAAATTCCTCTGTGAATTCTTTCACGAATTCCTCTACGGATTCCCCCAGCAAATTCTTCAAGGATTCCTTTAGGAATGCCTCCAGAGAATTCCTTTCAATAATTTTTCCAGCAATTCCTTTAGTAGCTCCTCCTGCAAATTCTACAGGAATTTCTTAACTCCTCTTCCAGTTTTTGAGAGCTTTTTTCAAGAATTTTTTCAAGCACTTCTTTAATAATGTCTTCAGGGATTCCTCCAGAAAGTCCTTCAAGGATTCCCCCTGAAATTTCTCCAGGGATTTCTCCTAGAATGCCTCCACGAATTACTCCAGATATTTCTCGAGGTGGTAACGTGATTCTGAAAATGATCCACGGAATGCTATTTTGATGCGCGAATCACAAAATGGTATATAAAATTCAATTGTGGATGATACAATGAACACCAAGAAGGTGTATAGAATTTTAAAAAGGTGTGTGATGTGAGTATGGTTATATACCTCAATGGTCAAGGGAACGTCGAGATAATGCATGCGTGGCAAGTAATTGCAATTTGATTTATAGAATGCTAAGATAAAACATGAGATTTGGAGATGGTGTAAACATAAAAATGTTGGTGCTGCGTGAACATTAAATTGCGTGCGGCAATAAAGGTGCATGATGTCACCGTAGTGTATAGGATCTTCTAATAACACTGAGTTCATTGGTATGGTGCATTGAATGCTGATATGGAACATGTCATTCAAAGATGGTGCTTGATGTCAGTATGCAGCATTAGAGTTGACATCGTACAAGAAATGCTATTTCGATGTACGAAACTACATACAATAATAATGGTGCAATAGATACCTAGATGATATAGTGAACGCCACGATTACGCATTAAATGCTTTAGTAATGCATGAAATTTAACGATGGTGCCTTATTTCGCAATTAGATACATATTTGATTCAAAGATGGTGCGTGAGATGTTGCCTAGATGATTCTGTGAACATCATGGTGGTGCATGATGTCTGTATGGTGCATTAGCTTCACCATGATTCTGTTATACTCGTCATGTTTCATATTTAGGTGCACTTGCAATTCGTGCAAAGGTGCAGGAAACTCAATGTGGCACAGAAATCAACATGTTCCAGGTACGTGGAATACTATTTTGTATGCGAAATGCCAAAATGGTGCATCAAATTCAAATGTAAACCACATCATAATGGTGCACAAGATACCTAGATGGTTAATGAATGCCAAAATGGTGCATCAAATTCAAATGTAAACCACATCATAATGGTGCATAAGATACCTAGATGGTATAATGAATGCCAAAATGGTGCATGGAAGGCTTGGAAGAAGGCGTATGATGCTTGTGAGCTACATTAGTTGTCTCCGTTATTCAAAGATTATCAACATGTTGCATGGTTAGGTGCACGAATTGCAAAAATGGTGCATAGAATACAAAATAAAAGTATTTTATGTGATGCTTACAACATAATGGTGCATCAGATGCCTAGATAATATAATAAACGCTGAAATGGTGCTTGGAAAGCTTTGATGGTGCATGAAATTTAATGATGGTGCATATCAGTATGATGCATTAGATTCCTAGTTGATTCAAAGATAGTGCATGAGATCAGCATAATGCGTGGATACCTAGATCATTCTGTGGATGCTTTGAACAAGGTACATGATGTTAGTGTGCTGTATTAGTTGTCACCGTTATTCAGCGACACTCGATATTGTGTATGGCTAGGTGCACGAATTGCAAAAATGGTGCTTGGAATTCAATGTAGTGCCGAAGTCACCATGGTTCACGTACATGGATTACAGCTTTGGAAAACGAAATGCCAAAATGGTGCATGTTATTCGAATATGGTGCTCACATCACTGATTAGTTGAAAGATGGTGCGTGAGATTAGCCTAAAAATGATTGTGAGAACATCACGGTTGTTCATGAGACACTAATAAATTGTATGTATCAGGGGTGCATTTGTTGCCACCATGATTCAATGATTCTCAGCATTGGGTGGTTAGATCTAAAATTAAGAATTGCAAAAATGATGCATAGAATTTAATGTGGTGCGGAAGTCAACATGGATCAGGTACCGTCTACCCCCGTTGGTTTGAACGACACCTCATGCAAACCATCGAGGTTCATTTTTAATTTGAACTTCTAGTTACCCTGTCGGCATCGAAAAACACACGGATGGTAACCCTTTTTGCAGTTTTGTTTTGATTCTGCGTTCCGTTTCACCCCGTTCCATAAGGTACAAGGAATGCTATTTTGTATGCGAAATGCCAAAATGGTGCATCAAATTCACTTGTGAACCACATCATAATGGTGCATAAGATGCCTAGATGATATAGTCAATGCCAAAATGGTGGTTGGAAAGCTTTGAAGAAGGTGCATGATACTAGATGATGCATTAGTTGTCACCGTTTTTCAAAGCTTATGCTTAGGTGCACGAATTGGAAAAATGGTGCATAGCATACAAAAAAATGTATTTTGTGTGATGCTCACGGCATTACAGTGCTTTAGATGCCTAGATAATATGATAAACGCTGAAATGGTGCTTGAAGAGCTGTGATGGTGCATGAAATTTCATGATGGTGCATATCAGTATGAGGTATTAGATATCTAACTGATAAAAAGACATTTCATGCGATCATCATAATGCGTGGATACCTAGATCATTCTGTGGACATCATGATGGTGCATTGAAAGTTTTGAAGAAGGTGCATGATGTTAGTGTGCTGTATTAATCGTCACTGTTATTCAGTGATACTCGTTATTTTGTATGGCTAGGTGCACGAATTGCAAAAATGGTGCTCAGAATTCAATGTGGTGCCGAAGTCACCATGGTTCACGTACATGGAATACAGTTTTGGAATACAAAATGCCAAAATGGTGCATGTTTTTTCAAATGTGGTGCTGACATCACTGATTAGTTAGAAGATGGTGTGTGAGTTTAGCCTAGATGATTTTGAGAACATCATGGTTGTGCATGAGATACTAAGAAATTGTATGTGTCAATGATGCACCATAGCTCAATGATTCTCAACATTGCGTGGTAAGGTGCAAGAATTGCAAAAATGGTGCATAGATTTTTTTTATAGAAGGGGGGGCAAGTGCCCCCCCTTGCCCCCCCCTGTGCACGCTAGTGGATCGAGTTGAAATTTTGCCCAGTTGATATGGGGCCAAAATGGAACTCAAAAAGTGTACAGGAGTAAAATGTCTTTTCGTGTCCCACCCTAATGTTCATAGCCATCGCTAGAACCAGAAACGAATTGAAGAACAGTCGTTTCCCTCCCTTCCAACTTCCACTCAAAGCACAGTGTATATATAACGCCTACAAGTTATGCAACCAAAGCGTGCTGTGCCGCTTGACCTTATTCCCTTATTCACCACACAATCTATCACGAACACTATAAATAACTCCTATCCATGGATCGCATCACCGACACAACGGTGACTCCCAGATCTCCCATCCTTTCCGTCTAACAAATACCCCAGCCCGTGCTGGTTGTGGGGATGCAGAGGTGATCTCGGTCTTTAGTAGCAACAACCGGCACACTCTAACATTCCTTTCCCTTCCCAACTGACTATAAGGACGTGGCCGGCGACGTTATTGATCCAAAATGTATGAGCTGCTTAAATTGCACTTTGAGAATAAGTGGAGTTTTCCAGCCCTTATTCATTTGGATCTCAGTGCAATTGGCTTCTTTAGCGGTGTTGAGATAATTCCATATTCTGAATCTGCATGCAAAACTAAGCCGAAATCCAAATTTTCATGAATTTTGGTGCCCAGGAACCTATTTAAAAATCAATTTGAAGTTTGTATGGGAGCGATTTGTCGAATCACCCCTCGTCGCATTTTGTACTGGGTGGAGCTGTCAAACAGTTACCCAGCTGTCAAAAGATGATTTCAAAAAATCTCTTGGAAATTGATTTTAGGTACCAAAATAAAGTTCTAAAAATCTGAAAAAAATCATAGTGGCTCAGAAAAAGGTGCTCTTTCGTATAAAATCAAAAAATTGATACATTTTTCTTAATTTAAAAACCCAATTGGTACCAGCTCAGATCAATCACGGAGGAGGAACCATTGACATGTATAGTCAGATTTGATCGTTGATCGTTTAATCGCTATGTCTATGGGTGTAACGATAATTTCTTTCAGTATGCAAAGCTACGATTTGTAATCTATCATATCCAGTAAGTATTCTGAAAGGTTAATAGACAATATCGGGTTAGTCGGGTTATCCTAGGTCATCCTAACTGTTCTTTGAGTTTAGATCCTAAAGTCTGCGGGTGTAACGGTAACTTCTTCCATTAAAAGCTACAATTTGTAATGTATCATGTCCAGTAAGTCTTGTGAAAGTTATAGTGATTGTTTTTATCAACTAAGCTTCATAACAGTAAAGAAGGCCATAGTATCCTAAAAATATATAACAACGCTTATTGTTCCTCTAACTGCTTTGGTAAGTACAGTGGATTATGTAACACTACTCAACGTAGTGGCAAAAGCTATTATCACAAGTGTTGACCTGAAGCTGTGATCTCCGGAGCAGTGTTGTTAATCTGGAATATCTCAAAACTATCTTGAAATGATTCATGATATGCCAGGGGAATTACAGATTATAGTTTAAAGTTCATTGAGAGAATAACTACTGTCAAGAGATAAACATCAGGATAGCTTGGACGACCCTCAATTTCCCAAAGGTTTATAATAATATATAGTAGACTTCAGATTGGTCCAGTCACTGCGATTGATTATGAAATTATACTCAATACAGGGAATAGACAAAATGATCGGGACAGGCAAAATTTTCACTTTTCAAAAAATGTTCAACTAGCTGTAACTTTTCGAAAAGAGCATCAAATATACTCAAATTTTACCTGTAAGTTCATCAACAAGTTGTGTATTAGTGGTTCAAATTTGAAAAGATCGGGCTATTCTTCGCAAAGTTATAAAGATTCTTGAAAAAGGTAAAATTATCCGATAGCCAACTTTGAGCTGTTATATCTCCGGATTCAATGAACCGAATGCAATGAAATTTTGACCATTTATGACTTATATAACGAGCTATGAAAAACCGTTGACTTAACTTAAAATTTTTAACACGGAAGAAAATTATAACTATTAGATTATTTTTCTAATAAAACACCAAATTATCCAAAACATAAACATCGTTTCAAAATTAAAGATGCAAATGACAGTTCATTTAATTTCCCTCTGATTGACTTATATATAAATATGTTTTGAAGGAAAGTAACAACATGGCCGTCAATAAATTGAAAAAGTAATGGAATGCATATTAAAAATAGACCAATTTACTAAAAAAAATCGTGAAAAAAAGAAAATCGCTAGAACTTTTTCTCTTGTTGAAAATGTCAAGTTAAGTCAAATGTTTTCCAGAGTTCATTATATAGGTCATCAATGGTCAAAATTTCATTGCAATCGGTTCATTGAATCCGGAGATATAACAGCTCAAAGTTGGCTATCGAATAATTTTACCTTTTTCAAGAATGTTTATAACTTTGTGAAGAATGGCTCGATCTTTTCCAAATTTGGACCACTAATGCACAACTAGTTGATGAACTTACAGTAAAAAATTTAAAATATTTGATGCAGTTTTCGAAAAGTAACAGCTAGTTGAACATTTTCGTAGAAGTGAAAATTTTGCCTGGATGTCAGATATAGCTGATGTTACGAGTGTAGACCTGAAGTTCTGAACTCAAAGATAGTTTGGCTGATCTGGAACATTCTCATAGTGTCTCTAAATGACATTTAAGATTTCAAGAGCTTCACGGATCTCAGCAGATTATGCTATGCTATTATTTATGATGAAAACACTTAAAGTTTTTCTTGTAGATTTGAAGAACTTCATTATAAAATAGTTTGGGACAAACCTGAATATCCCAAAAATGCATAATAAAAAAAAAGTAGAATTCAGATTGGTCCAGTAACCACTGATAAATATGCAACGATATGGCTGTTGTTACGAGTGTAGACCTGAAGTCCTGAACACCAAGGTAGTTTGGCTGACCTGGAATATCCCTGTAGTATCTATGAATGACATCTGAGATTTCAAGACATTTGAGATTTCAAGAGCATCGAAAACACATAAAGTTATTCTTTTAGATTTAATGGACTTCATTATGGAACAGTTTGGACGAACCTAAACGTCCCAAAGGTTTAGTAGACTTCAGATTACTCCAAGAACTGCGGTTGATTATGCAGCGATACTCTTTATAACAAATATGGATACTGTTACGAGTGTAGAGCTGAAGTCCTGAACTCCAAGGTAGTTTGGCTGACCTGGAATATCCCTATAGTGTCTATAAATGGCACTATTATTTGTGGCGAATATAAATAAAATTATTCTTGTAGATTTGAAGGACTTCATTATAGGACAGTTTGGAATACCTAGAACATCGCAGAATATAAAACACCTTTTGATATTCTTGACGAAGACTAAATAAATACATATAAACGTAACCCACATCCAAGTTCAGCTTTTGGAACAACTGGTACATAGGTCAATTATTTCGTTTTTCCAAATTTCATGGGGTTCAGGATGTTCTAGGTTATCAATGAAGTCCCAAATACAAATATTCCCATTTTTCCTCAATTTGCAACGACTTTGCCGAATTTATACAGCCGTTTCTATGTTGGGGTCATATATGACCCCTCCGGCTCCAAAGGATTAAGTGAATTTTTTTTTCTAGAGCAAACATTGGAAAAACATTTCAAATTAAAGTTTCAAATATAACTTTTCTAGACTAAATCGGTGATTCTAGAACCCTATTCGGCCAAATTTGACCTCGAAATTGCGATATCTCCATTGGTTTCCGAGAAACTCCTGAAGCAATCCCCCAAGGGAACTCCTGAAGGAATTCCCTGGGGGAACTCCGTGAAAAAATCCCCTAGGAGAACTCATGGAGGAATCCTCAGAGGGAACTTTTGAAGAAATCCCCAGAGCGTACTCCTGGGGGAATTTCAAGAATGAACTCCCGTGGGAATCCCCGGAGCAAACACTTAAAGAAGTCTCCTGAGAGAACTTCTGGAAGAATCCCCGGAGGGAACTTCCAGAGGAACTTCTGTTGGAATCCCTAGAAGGAACCTTTGAGCAATCCCTGCATGGAATTTCAGATGGAATCCCTAGAGGGAACTCCTGGAGGAATGCCCAAAGGGTACTCCTGGGTGAATCTCCAGAGAGAACTCCTGGAGGAATCCCCAAAAGGAACTGCTGGAGGAATCCCCAGGAAGAACTTTCAGGTATCAGTAGGTCGGCTCCAGAGGAGGAACCTTTGAGGAATCCCTAGATGGAACTCCTGGAGGAATCCCTATAGGGAACTCCTGATAGAATTTCCAGAGGGCACTCTCGGCGAAATCACCAGAGGGAACTTCAGGAAAAATCCCCACAGGAAACTCCAGAATCGCCAGAAGAAAATTGCTGGAGGAAGAAGTCATCGAGAAACTCACAGAGGGAACTCCTGAAGAAATCCTTATTGGGAACTCCTGAAGGAAGCCCTAGATAGAACTCCTAGAGACCTAGAGAAATCCCCAGAGGAAACTTTAGGAGGAATCCCAGGAAAAAAATCCTGGACGAAACTCTTGAGGGAGCTCCTGAAGGAATCCATATGGAAGAAATCCCCATAGGAAACTCATAACTTAAAAACGAAGCATCGTAGACACATTTTTTTGTGAAATCGTAAGCAAGTTTTCTCAGCAATTCAAAAAAATACAAAATGAAAATTGTTTTTCACAAAATTTTCCACTGTTGAGAAAAATCGGTTGGAAAAGTCGGAAAAAACTATTTTCGAAGTCCGGAAAAATTCTTATAAAAATATTTTTGAAAGGAAATTTTATAAGCTATATTCGGTAAAATTTTCAAAATTTGTTTTTTCTCCGTTCCTGAGTTATGACCAATTGTGGAGATGGTCCAGATGTGCTATATGAGCCGTTTGTTAAAAAAATAATAACTTAAGAACGAATCATCGTAGACACATTTTTTTGTGAAATCGTAAGCAAAATTTCTCAGCAATTAAAAAAAAACAATTTTTTTTTTCTAAGAATTTCTAAGACTTCCTAAATTGTTTTCCGACTTTTCCAACCGATTTCCCTCAACAGTGGAAAACTTTGTGGGAAACAATTTTCATTTTGTATTTATTTTGAATTGCTGAGAAAATTTGCTTACGATTTCACAAAAAAAAAACATGTTCCGTTCTTGTCAAAATCTGTATATTATTGAGAGAAAATATCTTTTGATTGATTTTCTGTTCTATAAGTATTATTTTGTTTTATTTCTGAAAAAAAATCAAAGGAATATGGTCAAAACCAAGGTCAAAACACGCAATGAAATTTCTCGTGGAGTACTTGAATTTATTTTTGAAGATTTTGTGATAAGATTCTAAAAGGGTTTATTTTGTTATATTTTTGTATGGAAAAGCTTTGGATCTGACTTGAGACTTCAGAGAGCGAGTAATGGCGCTTAAGCCTTGGCTTTCGAGCATGGGTATAAACAGTAAATACCCATGTCCCATCCGACAAGGAAGACCATCGACGGAGTGACATTAAATTTCTCGGCACTGTCACTCCCAACGTATTTACTTCACATTTATACTACATACTATGCTGAGTAGTTCCTTTCTTCTTCTTCTTCTTTATGGCTCGACGTTCTCACTGGAACTTGGCCTGCCTATCTTCAACTTAGTGTTCTTTGAGCACTTCCACAGTTATTGATTGAAGGGCTTTCTTTGCCTGCCATTGCATGAGTTTGTATATTGTGAGGCAAGGACAATGATACACTTATATGCCCAGGGAGTCGAGAAAATTCTCCCGACCGGAACGGGAATCGAACCCGCCGTCACCGGATTGGCGATCCATAGTCTTCAGCACTAGGCTAACGGACACGTAGTTCCCGTTGTATAGCTTTACTGTGGCATCAATATCCACAGCAAAACGCTGCATAGTAGGCCTGGCCGCTTCAATTTTTGCACTACATTCCCGATGTGCTACAAGCATTCCCGGATAAAAATCAACCATACAATATTTGGTAAAAACCATTCGTGTACCATATAGTGTATCAACTACAATAAAATGTATCGTAATGCAACGGTTCGATAAAATCTTTGCGTACTGTATTTATTATACATTTGCATCAGGTTTATTTGTAACAATACATTGTACTGTTTTTCTTACGTTTGAACCATTCACATTTCCAGAATATTTTTTTCCGTGCATTTTTAGATTTGTTTTCAATTTTAGATTTTTTCCATGCATTGTTTTGTTTATGTCCGTGAAATTTTCCAGCGAAGGGAAAACAAGAGAAAAAGTTCAATTGGATTATTTAAGGGTATCCGGATCATTTCATAATCGGATTCTCCGCCCAAAAATTAGTCGAAATCTAAAATTTCATCATTTTTGGTGTCCAGGGACTATTTTTAAAATGCATTTTAAGTTTTTTGTTCTGGCCGAACTGTCATTTTATCGATTGAATTGTCATTCTATCCACGGAAATTAAAACTGTTTTGTTAATTTTACCATGAAAACAAAAGTATTAGAATCCAAAAAAAATCACGTTATACTCAGAAAAACGATTAGGCTATAGAAAATATCAATATTTTATTCATTAAAAAATCCAATTACGTTTAAAACCAACATAAATTACATAAAACCTAATGATTAGTGATAGTGACAAACATTTACCTAGAGAACTGCTGATTAGATGCTGGTCAACGACAACCTAAGATGTTCCAAGAGCGAAGACTGCACGGACTAGGTAAGTGCAGTGAGAGAAAAACTATGCAAATGTAGGTTATCCGGAAAGATACTTGGGTTGACCATGATCGTTTCAATTGCAACTGATGTAATGTATCCTGACATAGAGCCATTATTAGCGTACGATCTAAACACTGAAAGACCTTTTTATATATGTTCGTCTTCGAGTTCGTTCTGTGAGACTAGAACACACGTTAGATTATCATCAGCACCAAAACGAAGTCGACATGCGAAGTTACAGATGCAATGTAAATTTGAAACCGATTATGGGCATTGCGCATCATTCAGCTAATTAAGAGCTACAATATGCACTCATCAAAATCGAATTGCGACAGGTAAAAGAAGGTGAAAACTCAATTTTCGCACCCTAGGTTACTTTGGATTTCTACCAAAAGCATAATATTTGAGTCGAACTCTTTAGTTTTCTTATAAGTCATCGTTTTCCCATGATTCATGTTCTGAGTTAACTATATAATTCGACGCAAACTTTTAAATATTATGTATCCCAAGCTTCAGTCAAATGGGTGCAAAGTTCCATCATGCCGCTCAGAGTGTTGCCACAAATAATGCTTAGTTTGCTAAAGCCAGTTATCTGGCTGGTGGGGCATGGGAGCTTAAGCTTAACTTGTAAATGTAATTACAGATTACCCAGACTTTGACGTGGATGAACCTTCATAGCTTCTAGTCCGAGCGCACAATGATTGTTCTATTTCACTTCTTTAGGACTGTTTGCAGATCAGTAGGAAATTTTCAGCCTATCTTGATACATGGGAAATTCCATGCCAGAATTGCTCAAGAAACCGCTTTTTCTTCGATCGCAGTACGCAGTTGCAAAGAAATGACAGATCAAATGGCAGTCACCGTAGGAAGTTTCTGCCAGGTATAGGCCAAGAAGTTTCTTGAGCGATTCCTGTTGAACTCGAAACTGGGATTTTATCAATCACGTTTCACTGCATCCATGGCAGGCCTTAGATGCCATTAGGCGCTGTCCTTAAACTACGTAGACTTTTTTTTTGCCATCTCAGACACCCCCCCCCCTCCCCCTTCGTAGACTTTTGTTCATACAAAATTTTCGAAATTTGTATGGAGCGTAGACTTTGGCCAGACCCCCCGTCCCTACGTAGTTTATGGGCAGGCCCTTAGAAGGAGCTCGTATAGAACAATATAACATAACAAAAGAAAACCATTCCCAAACCATTTAATGTAATGTATAGCCAGTATTGAAATTACTATTCAAAGCTATCAATTCCGTGTACCTTTTATTGTTTAAAACCATACAATATACCATACAATATACAGTATATTTGAAACCACGTATCAGTATTTACAACAATTCATTTACAATAAAATGTATGGTTTTGCATAAAAACATATGTATGGAAAAAAATCTTTTTTTTTTGTATTGTTACGATACTTAACAACATATACAATTCATTGTAAAAACCTCATTTACAACTAACTGTATGGTTGAAAACGTTACATTGTATTGTTTTTGTATTGCTACTTATACCATTATTTATATTTGGAGACGAACCAGCCTCAGGCTGAAAATCTCCCTAATAAAGGAAAAAATAAATAAATTATTTATATTGTAAAAATATTGTTTAAATAGTACTGTTACAATACGAATACAGTGTTCGGTTTTTCTATTGTATTTTTTTATTCGCGTTGATAATGACAAGCAAAATGAAAGAAGTAGTCGATTTTATAATTTTCCAGGATTCTTCCAATAAATGGCTGTGTATGTGTAGACTAGACTAGAAAAGCTTTCGAACCCACTTGAATTTAACCAGACATCACCCAGAAATACTGTCAGAAACATCAATAACATTCTGTGTAGCTTCAAAGGATCTTTTATAAAACAAATTCCACTATCCATCCTTCAGAAATTGCTCCGAATGTTGAACCAGTCATTTCATCGGCCGCTCTTGCTTTATATCTACGGGAAATTATTCCAGGAATCTTTCCTGGAATGTCTCTATTGATCCCACTACAAATTTCATAGAGAATGCTCTAGACGGTCCAACATAAACAATGAACATTTTTTCCTAATCTACCATTTCACTAATAACTGCATTAGGAATATTCTCAGAAATTATTTTTAGGAATAAACTAGAATCACCTCTAGAATTTTCACAATAATCCGTTGCATCAAAAATACCAAATCTGGCACCACTGCCATCACCGCACACTGACTGTGCAGAGTTCTGGAGCAACATTTGAAAAGGGCATACAAGCATTGGTAAACAATGACTTCAAACGTCGCTCCTGAGCCCCCATCAGCTTATTCACAAAAACTAAGACCGTTATCAGATAGAGCAAACATCGATCTTTCGGAAAACGGTGTTCATTTGCGTGGGTGGGCTGCTGTTAGGCCCTACGGAGCGTTTTCGAAAAAAGACACAAGACCACTTGGGCCCTTTTCAAATGTTGCTCCAGAGTTTTCCTCCTGATTCAGATGGTTGGTTGCTACGGCAATAGTGGTAAACGAACCGAACGAACGCCACACGCCCGGCCCGTCGCGTCGTCGTGCGGAAATGAGGATGGATACCAACCACTTCCATGACAACGTTATCATCATTGAAGCTGGGGCTGGCTGCTGCGCTGAGCGAAAACGTCAGTCAAGCAAGCTAGCTAGCAAGTCTGTCGTCCTGTCGGTCGACGTTATGAGCACCACGCTATGAGGATGGATGGTTGTTTTGTTCTTCCGCACAGGTGAGTGGCGACGCTGACGCCAAGGGGTGGTCGTGGGGAAGTGTGCCACCTGATATCACAAAAGAAAAATCTCTCCTGGATTTGGCGCACACCTTAACCACCACCATCCACCCCCAATAGCATGTCTTCGGATGGAATTCACCGTTCGTACTTTTGTACCAGGGAGGAGGTTCAGTTATTATTTTTTCCTGATGGTTCAGAACCGTTTAGGCGAGGTTCGGTGTGATGCGGGTGGAACTGTGGGGGGTCAGGTGGATGGCTGGCTTGAATAATTCGGTTCCGGAGCGGAGCATGCTCCGGTAATGGACGGAAAATTCCACAACTTCGGAGTCATATCGAACGAAAAGTACTCGAATCGGGTATAGGGTTTCAGAGTGCTATTTAGGGCGAAATCTGATTGTGTGATGGATCTGCTCTCTCGGATAATTAGTTCTCGGCAGGGATATTCGGTTTTGTACATCGATTCCGGTGCAGCACACTGCTGCGATGATGATAGGAGCAGGAGGTGGGCTTCCCAGTAGGTCAGTGAAGCGATGATAGCCCAGTGATGTTCCACGAATTTGCAGCCAATGTGTTGAAAGCTAATGAGTGGAATCAACACCTGGGCTTCCATAGAGTGCCACTGAATATTCGAATCTGTGGGGATGCAGCCTGCCAACATAACATGACGTGATGTTTGCTTGTCAGTAATTAATTGTGTTTGCAGGAATAGCTCCACAAAGGAACACAATGGCGCAGTGGTCTTCAAACCACTGCTGATTGAATCAATGGACTTGGAGTTTGTTTCATCCGTGACTTCCCGAAAAACATGGTAGTCATGGAATGCAATTGTCCAACGAAAAAAACATTGAACAAAGTAAAGTTCATACATGTTCAAAATCATTCAAGAACATCGCCATTCGTAGAACCTTCTTCCAGCACAGCTTCCCTTATCGTTACACCTGGAGATCACCACAGCAAACGAAATCGCAAATCGACCACTTTCTGATTGATGGACATCTCTGACATTATCGACGTCAGGACCTAACGTGGCGCTAACATCGACTCCGACCGCTATCTGGTGATGGAGAAACTGCGCCCAAAACGGTACCGGCGACCGCCATGGAACAACCTAAAGCGACTAAAACAACCAGATGTCACCTCAGCATACGCGCAGAATCTCGAGGCCGCGTTGCCAGACGAGGGCGAGCTCGATGGGGCCCCTCTTAAAGACTGCTGGAGTACAGTGAAAGCAGTCATCAACGACGTAGCGAAGAGCACCATCGTGGAACGGAATCGACGAACGAATGGTTCGACGAAGAGTGCAGACCGGTTTTGGAGGAGAAAAACGCTGCGCGGGCGGTAATGCTGCAGCATGGGACCCGACAGAACGTCTTTCGGGAGAAAAAGCGCCGCCTGGAAGAAGCGGAGTGCGAAGAAATGGAACTGCTGTGCCGTTCCCAAGAAACACGGAAGTTCTACCAGAAGCTCGACAGGTGGAAGCAGCACTTCGACGAGCACCTGAATGGCGAAGAGAATGTAGGTACGGGGAATAAAGGCAGCGGAGGAAATGGCTATGTTGGTGTAGCAGCCCGGGTAGACGTGAATATCATTTTTTGATGTCATATCTTATTATGATATTGATGAGATAATCAAAAAGTTGTCAAATATCTGCTCAAAATCTCATCGTGATATCATTTCAAAATTAGTAGGGTAGAAGCTTCAGTTTTGGCCAGTCCGGAGTTTTGGCCGTAGTGCGGTATTGAGCCTGTAGCAATCTGAATCGGCGTAAATTTATTTTTTACTAGTAGATCCTAATACAAAATGATGATTACAGCTGTGAAAACCAAACATTTTGATTAAAAACTGGAAAGAAAAAATATATTTCCTTAAAAAATCAGCTCTCATATATCTATTTTGGCCAGGGTGCTTCTAATTTGGCCACTCCCATAAGAAATACACGTGATTGGCCAAAATAGAAACCAAACTTAAGAATATGGCCAAAACTGCGCAGAGCTTCTATTTTGGCCAGTGCCACTATTAATACAAAAATCAAGTATTGGCTTGATTTCTGCATTATTCCTTCAAAATATAGATTGAAACCTTTCATTTGACGCATTGGTTGTTTTCATAGGATTATTGGTTATTTTTATAAAAATGATTTCCCTTAGACTGGCCAAAACCGGTGCCCGCACCCTACTTAATTTGATCTTGATTTGAGCGGGTTTATAGATGCGGCGATGCGGCAATTGAAGCAATAAAACAGAGTAATCGGCACAAAAAACGCATATAGGGTAAATCGCCTATTATTGCACATCTTTTTTTTTATCTGTATTAACGAGATTTTTAGCCCTAGGCTAGTTCATCTCGGGACCCACGCTTTACTTCCCTTCCGAAGGAAGAACTCACATTTTGCGAGTTTGTCGGGGGTGGGATTCGATCCCAGGTCCTCGGCGTGATAGTCAAGTGTTCTAACCATCACACCAGGTCCGCTCCACTATTGCACATCTTAAAAACTCGCCAACTGTTGCACACTCCATGCGTTTCTTATGAGGTATGCAACAATTGGCGAGTTTTTAAGATGTGCAATAATAGGCGATTTGTCGGGGCCAGTGGCGTAGTGGCTGCCCGTTCACTTCATAAGTGAATGGTCATGGGTTCGATCCCAGCCCCAGCACTTTCAATTTTTCGTCAGCTGCTCTTCCCCCGAGAGCTGCTGACACCTGACCCTCTTCTGAGCAAATGCTCTAACGGACCCGGAAACTTGGATATCGGCCAACGGCAACTCAAAATGGACCTCCAATCGGACTGGAAAAAGGGTAAAAACAGCTGCACATCAATTCAACATCCTCGTGCTCATCATTCTACAATGGACAGGGTAGAAAAGTGACAGTAGCGGAAAGGCAACCAGTTCGATATAGTAGAATAAGAATAGAATACATTTAGGCGCTGTACAGAAAGTGTAAGTGCAGCCGCCAGTTGGAATTGCTCACGCAGTGCCCTAGTGGACAAAAGAGCTGTAAATTAGGTTAAGTGGTTGAAGAATAAAAAAAAAATGGCGATTTACCTAATGCAAATATCGATACTAAAAGGGCACAAAACTATATACTGAATTCTGATAGATTTCTAAATCCAAGTTTATAATTATTTTATTTCACTGCGAGTAATCCAGCTTTCCAATTGAGTCCGAGCTGGACCTCGATAGCGAGCTTGCATTTGTGGAACGAATCCAATAAATGAATCACCGAACAATTTGGGAGCAATTCTAGATTCAACAAAACATACCGCTGCAGACGACCAGCGTCATAAATCATAAATTTCAACCAACAAATTGCGTAGTGATTCTGCCTCGGGTATACGACAGACGACAGTCGTGACGACTACGATCTTCTGAATGTTTTCAAAGCTATTTAGGGCGACAGTTCACAATAATTTTTGATGGCTAGAATGTAAATTATCCGTTTCTGCAACGAAATTATGCAAAAAGCGTGGATATTAGGTTTCCTCGCCTCAGTTAATGCTGTTTGATCAAAACTTTGGAAAACTTTGTTGCAAGAAATGGACAAAACAATAACACAGTTACCCAAAGTTTTGCTCAAACAGCATTAACTTAGGCAAGGAAACCTTAATATCCACGCTTTTTGCATCATTTCATTGCAGAAATGAAGAATTTACCTTCTCATCATACAAAAATTCAGCTCATTACAACAATCTAGTACTTCACTGATTTACGTCCTATTGGTAGAACTTGATGCTCTTGTTATCTTCTATCTTCAGATATGAGTCGTAGTGCAGTGGTAATGCCACTGCTCATAAATCACAAGGCCATGAGTTCGATTCTGGTCGCGGCCAGTTTTATTAATTTTTTACTCTAATCCATCTCTCAGATCATTTTATGATATTGGTTTGATGTGCTACAGCCCGGATCTCTCCAGATATTAATCTGATCTTATAATATCAAAATGAGATATTATTATGTTCTTCCCCATCTTATTTTTGATCTTTTAACTCTTATGTCAAAAATACCTATAGCTAATTATGATCTTGAGTACTTCACTGAGGAATATCAAATGATGATATTGTTTTGATTTTTACTTCTACTCGGGATGGGGAGCGCAGAAATGGAGAACTAAGGCAGCGGGAGAAATGACTACGCCAATACAGCAGAGAGCAACAACGAATCTTCACCCATATTGAGGGAAGTTTAAGATGCTATCCAGCAACTCAAGAACAATAAGTCATCTGGTAAGGATGGTATCGGAGCGGAGCTCATCAAGATGGAGAGGTGTTTCAAATGATTTTCATTAGTTTTTTGTAATCTTTTTATTTCCCGTGAATGTTAGCATAGACACAGCGTTTACGGAGGTTTCATGGATGTTTAGAGGAGTTTCAAGATGTTTCAGTGACTTTTAGGGGATTTTTGTGGGGGTTTCGAGGATTGCAGGGGGTGTTAAGAAGCTTTAGAGAGAGTTTCGGACAGGTTTCAAGGCGTTTCTTGACGTTCAAAAGCGTTTCAAAGGGTGAAGGATTCTGACGGTTTCAGGAGATTTAGGAGTGGTTCCCGGGGGTTTCATGATGCATTCAAGGAGATTTCAGATCCTTTTCAGGGGTTAAGGGAACACTCAAGGTTGTTTCAGGATAATTTTAAGAAAGTTTCAGATGGTTTTCGAGACGTTAAAGTACGCTTCAGGTGAGTTTTCAAGGGGCTTCTGATAGGGTTTAAAAGCTTTATAAATAGGGTAGGTATTCAGTCGTTCCAGGGGGTTCCGGGTGGTTTCAAGTGATTTAACCCTTTGAAGCCGGCATTTTCCAACCGTTATTATAGAGTTTTTTTTTTCGACGTATCTCTGTGTTTTGGTGCTCAACAGCAAAAAAGGGTAGAATATGATGCAGAATATTTTTTCTGAATATCCTAGGTCATCCAAACTGCTAGATCCTGAAGTCAACGCGTGTAACGGTAACTTTTTCATTATAAAAAGCTACGATTTGTAATCTATTCTGCCCAGTAAGTCTTCTGAAAGTTTAAAAGGCAGTATCAGAACATTCGGGATATCCGAGGTCATCCAAACTGTTTCTGAGTTCAAATCTTGAAGTCTATGGCTGTAACGGTAACTTCTCTCATTATACGAAGCTACGATTTGTATTCTATCATGTTCAGTAAGTCTTCCGATAGTTTAATAGACAATATCAGAACAGTCGGGATATCCTAGGTCACAGTGGCGTCTCGTAACCTCACTTTTTACCTGTGCAACGTCCCTAAAACTTGCAATTACGGAGGATTCAGGATCAGAACCAAATTGTAAATGGACGGAAACGGCTATTCTCGTCATTATCCACAAATTACATGCCAATTTGTTGAGGAAGTTTAAGAATTTACATTTGTTGAACAGGTAGATTGGAGGTTAGAGAACCGTCACTGCTAAGTCATCCAAACTGTTCTTGAGTTCAGATCCTGAAGTCTACGGGAGTAACGGCTACTTCTTTCATTATACAAAGCAACGATTTGTATTCTGTCATGTCCAGTAAATATTCTGAATGTTCAATGGATATCACGAGATCGGCTGGGGTCATCCAAACTAATATGATGTTTACAATGTAGCATCGACAGCAATTGAAGCTTCTGATTTGACTATATAGAGCTATGTTTTATAATATGTTATACTTACTGGAGCTCACAGAATACAATCATAGACTATGGCATAGCTTCGGGATAATCAGAATTGTAAATACACACTGTGCTGCAATATGGACAACATGTCACATGGAGTCTACAGTCGTAATAATATCTTTCTGCTGTTTTGAGTTCCCCAACATTGCCAACCGTTATAATTGTATCTATTTCCACAGATAACAGACGTTTATGCTTATATTGGCAATGTGTGTAAAAATGCTCAACAGCCATTTTGTATGTAACGAGCAGCTGAGACTCATATGGCAATCATTTAGAGATGGCGCAGTGATCGATAGTCAGTGATCGCTTTCAAGATTGCATGCACTACGCAATTTTACACTCAAGATTGTATTCGGTCTTGAATGAAACTGGAACTTTGAACTATTCTTGCATTCAAGTTCGATGTAATG
Organism: Aedes albopictus; assembly: GCF_035046485.1. NCBI lineage: Eukaryota > Metazoa > Arthropoda > Insecta > Diptera > Culicidae > Aedes > Aedes albopictus. The sequence continues at coordinate 32,686,584 of NC_085136.1, forward strand.
TCGCAATAAGTTGAGTAGATGGCGATAGTGAGCCAACGTATATCGTTTTGAACATTTACACAGGATTCTGCGAAAAAAATGTACTAGTATAAACATCTGTTATCTGTGCTATTTCATTTATTTAGCGTTAAGAACAATTATAATAAAACTGAATCAACAATTCTTCACCACAGCACTCGGTTCGTGACTGCAGTCCTTATCCTCGGCCACGTCCCACATTTGCCTTCAGATTTGTGCTCGAGATGTGGCTCGTCACCTTAGCTGCAAGTTATTAGTTGTAGGAAAGTTCAGTAATCCTGCAATATCTCAAAGACATTTTGGAATGGCTCTGAGTTACCGTCGTGCGGGGTGTCATTGGGCCACTATTCCGCACATTTAGAGTACGCGGGAACGCATTTTGTGTGCTAAACTACTAGAATACATTATTCTAAGATGCTTGGCATCCACCGTCAAGTTCTCTGACTTATATTGAATCCGTAGGATCAATGGACCAATGTTACCCTCTAGGCCCAATGTCACCCCTAATGACGGTACACAGAAGTTCACGGGACTGGGTGGGTTCCCGATCAGAAAGGCATAACAAAAATGTAACAAATTTATATCAGCGGTTGATAGATATATCAACGTTTGTTATATTTAGATATATTTGACAAAAAGGATTTGAAACCCAGATTTAATTATATCAGAACTATAACAAAGTCAGTTATAATACAAATTAATTCATTTTGATCATCTTTATATGAACATTATAACACACTCAGTTATAATTTTGAAAATGCAGTTTATATCAAATGAACATTTTACAAGTGGTGTTTGGTACGCAGTTACGCCGCTGTGTGGTGCTACTGTGCTTGTAAAATACAGGATTTTTGACAAGTTTGAATCATGATCCAGACCTTTAAGAAAATTCAGGTTACTCATTAAATTTATTTATTGACATACTTGTATATTGAGGATTATCCCTTATTGGAAGTTCAAAATCGATTTCTTGATTATCTAGGTTCAAATTCACTAACACAAATTGAAATTCAAACCTTAAATAAACTAATGTAGTATTTTTGACATGTTTGAATCATGATCTAAACCTTTAAGAAAGCCCAGGTAGATATTGCCGCGTTAATCTTGGATTCTCAGCCAGCTGCGTTCGAAACGCGCAGTATTAGATCGCGCTAGACCGCGCACCTATGGTTTGTACACGGTGTGCACCTTGTCTAAAACTGTTTTTGCAGCCGCCGGGTGGGAGCTGTCACGTATAATCAGCCGCCTTGTACAAATCAAACGGGCGCAATGTTTCCGCGATAAACTGCGGCTGGTTAACGTTGAACAATTCGTCATTAAAGTGTAGAATTAGCTTAGTGTTAAAATACACATTAGTAAAAACAACAAAAAAATCGTGATTGAAATCATCGTCATCATCAAATATTTAAAAGCAGTTTTTTCGATCAAAACAAAAGTCTTTGCTATGAAAATATATTCACTGTACTCTATGAAAGTTTTTATTCTGAAATTAGAAGTTTTATTATTGTTATTGAATTAACATGATACAACTGGATCAATTAGTCGTCTGCAAATGAAAATCACCTTAGCTTTTGAAGAATTGATTGATTACAAATTATTTGTGGAGCTTTGAAATTTATTTCTAGTTGAGACACGTTTCATTGCCATGCAATTAACGTCCATATTAATTCAGTAGAAATACAGCTTCCTATGATCTGCAAACATGTGGTGTGGGTATTACATACTTTCAAAGATGAAAGAAGGCTGTTGATAAATAAGGCTAACATCAATGGTCCTGAAACCGATCCTTGTAGCTCTCCCGATAGAGTACCGATCAGGCTTCAATGATTTCCTTTAACTTCCACAATTTGAAAGCGGTTATTCAAATATGATTTACTCAATAAAACAGAATCTCAACTAAAATCAAATAGATGTGATAACCTGTGCAGTAGTTCAAAATAAGAAACTCTATTAAAAGCTTTTGGAAAACCAACCAATAGCAGAAGGCTATTTCTTTTTTACCGATATGGACATCGTCATGCATCTTGAGCAAATGCCGAAGCAAATGCCGAACAGGTGTTTTCAACTAGTGGAAGAATTTCTTGTTTAAACTCTTTTTTGCTGAAAATGAAAACATTATATGAGGTCACGAGGCAAAGCAAACGCCACAGAATTGCATCAGTATGTCAATTCTTGTACCATGTAATGTTAAAATTGTGCATTAAATACTTTATTTTTTAATTCTGACAATCTCACAGAAATGCACACTAACGCCACAAAGCAGTGAAATTTCTAACCACCAGACTACTGCATAACTTTGCCATAGGCAAAAAGTTTCTTGATGGTGAGGAACATTAGATAATTATTTAATAACATATGTCAAAATGTTCTAATTTATTTGCTCGCAAGCACCAAGAGAAGGTGAAATTGTATGCCACTCTTTCCACTGTTTAAGAGCCATTAACTATCTCTACAACTTTGATAAAGATACGACATTTATTCTGGTCTGAAGCATGCCAAAATGCAGAGCAAATTCTTGAGTTACAATTATAACTAAATTATATCCACTTTTGTTATTATATCCTAAGATGACGTAATTGCGATAAAATGTATCAAGAACACTTTTATGTGACGTCATATTTTCTCTCCCCTGTACGTTGGACAAATAAGTCTATTTATAGACCAGCCGCCAAAACGAAGAACCACTTGATCATATACCGCCCTTCACTTCAAGTGCTGCAATGGCCTCATTGATAAAGGCGCCGGATTGCAGGTGAAGGTTGGCGTCCTTGGTTCGATTCCCGTCGGGGTGTGGGTTTTTTATATACTACGTGGGGCAAGTTTTTTTTATACAAAAAACTTTGCGCTTAAAATAAATAACACTCTTAATAAAAATTACCCAAAAAATGAGTTAAATTTTACCCAACTTAATTTTTACCCAATATATTTATATCTAATTTATAACAAAATGTGTTATAATTTATTGATCATTCCAATATTTTTTATATCTCACTTTGTTATAAATTTGTTAAAATTGTATCAACACCTGTTATAATTATGTTATGGCTGGAGCAATTTCAGTTATAATTTTTGTTATTTTAACACCTAACCGGCGATTTTTATAACTCATTCTGTTATGAAAAATCTTTGAAATAAATAACTCAATCGGTTATAATTTTGTTATGCCTTTCTGATCGGGTTAGGGTTAGGGTGGGTTACGAAACTTTTTCTAGCACAAGTAATGACTACAACGAATTCAGATTTAAAAAAAATAATTTCATAAAAGTTTGAACAACCTTGAATTACACTGTTGAAAATGCTTTGACATCCATGTGCACAATAGAACATATGTGCTCGATGAACAAATTGAGATTTGAAATTATGAAAAGAAATCCACGTACTCCGGTGAGACTCGAACTCACGACTCCCAATTCGCTAGACGGGGTACTTCTATTCCTTCAAGCTACGGAATCACTCGACTACCTCCGTCGCCAGTAGGCCTTGAACTGAACTCGATTCCACAATCGCACATGGTTATCTATCTCCATGAAAGATTGGACGGCCTAAATTATTAAAAATCTATCATAAAGTTAGAGTTAAGAGTTTCATGGATCCTATTTGATTGTGTATCGTTACTATCTAAAACGAAATCACCTCATGTCACAGTGGTTGTTTTTGTTTCTATTGTAACGACCCTAAGTCGTTATCACCCTTACTAATCCATATTAATTAGGATTCCTCAGTAGATATAATGTAATTGTCACTTATGTGGAACATTGGCACTTTTACCCTAGTAGCGATAAAGTTTGCGTTTAAATGTAAAAACAGTAAATATAATGTGTCGCCCGAGTACGCACATGTGAATCAACGGTTCACCGTTAAGATAAACAAAGACCTAGAGGTCAGAACGCTCCGAGCGAGCACATTGGAATCTACGAACCACCGTTAATGTAAATAGTAAATAGCGAGTCACGTGGGGTTCAACGAATGTTCGTTAACACCCAAAGGTATGAACTAAGTAGCCAAAACAGACGTGTACAGTCATAAATATTACGAAAGCCAACTTATAAAAGACATTACTATGTTCAGAGGGAGGCAGTCAGTATGTAGTCAGTTAATAGTTGAGTTTATAGAAGTCAGTTGATAGGAGTTAGTTTATAGATGAAAAGTCTATAGAGAAGTCTAGATGGGGAAGTCTAGAGAGTGAAAGTGAGAGCTATGCTCAAGTGTAAAGTTTTAGTTTTAAGTGTTTTAGTTTTATAAGAACAATGGACAATATAAAAGAAGAAAGGAAGTGATGTAGCAGTTATCAATTTGATGACAGTATCATGGGGGGGAAAGGGAAATAAAGTACATCTTTTTGTACAATATGGTGACAGCGGAAACAAACCGCTCGAAGAAGTTAAGGAACGCTTAAATATGACTGTGAAGAAGTCTAAAACATTCAAGTGCAGAAGTGCAGAGAAACGGAACAGTAATTCCTTCAATCTCGGAGATACAATGTCAAAATGTAAATAATGATCAGTGCGAACAAGAACGCGCTTAATCGGAGAGGACGCGCAGCGGAGCAACATTTCACCCTCACCTACCATAGGAAGAATAACGCAGTGGAGCAGAACAACCCAAGACGCGGGACGATGAGGATCCATATGCTAGCTGAGGCTAAGTATAAATACAAACTTTTGATAATCGTTTAACTTTTTGCACAAACGTTCTACAATAGGGTTGCAAAATGAATAACTAAATCTCGTTTTCAATGACACATGCGATCAAACAAGCTGATCGCAACAATATATACTTTTCCGAAAATCTGAAACTGAAAAATAATGAATCAATTCGGAATGAATAAGGCCAAAGGCGGGACACAAGATTAAAACAAAAATATAAATATTTTGATCGACAACCTATAAACATGCAAAAAAAAAAGGAATACAAACGTACTCTTAAACCATATTTTGAGTTTACAACCGAAACTCTAGACAGGGCTTGATGACCCTATTAAACGCATCAGAAATCACCCACAAGTCTGGGCGACGAATATGATATAAGTTAGGTCGCGAAATTAATTTACTCGCATAACGGCATGATGAGTAATATGTGCAATAGTACAATCATGCGCGAAAGAATAAAAAGAAGCAAAATATCAAACGACACCTTAGGTGCTGGCGCATGCAATTACTGAACGAGTCGGTGGACTCTTGCACTAGAATGATTATGCCCGAGCTCCGTTTAATGGTTGGTGGCGGATCAACCATGCGCTGTTGTGATTTTGTTTGCGATACGTAAGTATCATCGCAAAGCCATGCAAATATGATCTATTCACATAAAGATAGATAATGAGAGACTGCAGTATTTCTCGTAGTAGGGGGAACGATTGTGGGAGTGTAGTTAACAATATATAGATTTAATTGATTGATTATTCATTTATTAATCCTGGAACACTTTGACGCTGACTTGAATCATATAAAAAGAAATCATGGAGAGATTTTCGCAGGTAACAGCAATTCAATGCATCCCAGAATTTGATGGGAATGCAGAAAACTTGATACCTTTCATTAGACAAGTTGACTTCTTTGCCGATCTGCTTGTGGAAGAAGAAAACCACAGAGCACTCCTCAATGTGGTATATATGAAATTACGAGGAAGAGCATTGCAATACCTACCTAGTATCATAGCGAATACTTGGGAAGAGGTGAGAGATAATTTGACACGAGAATTTCGTCATAAAAAGGACATAGGGTCCATAATGAATGAAATTGATACTTTGTGGCAAAGTAAGGATGAGAAATTTGATGCTTATAAAAACAAAGTCAAGGAACTATTTAAATGGGTGGAAAATGAAGGAAAATATGCGGTGAACCATTTACGGAAACATTTCTTAGCGGGCTTACGTAATCAAAGCCTTGCACAAGTTGGAATATCACAGAGGGAAAAATCTTTCCAAGATTTATTAAAATGGTTGAAAAAGGAAAATGACGAAAGGGATGAAATTGAAGAAATACATTCAAGGGTTGCATACTTATATTCCATTGAAGAGGAAGAACAGAATAATGAAGTAAATATCCCTTTTAATGGGGCTACAGCTACAGATCACCAAGAGTGTGGTAATATTATAAATAATTTTCAGGATGCAAATGACTGCATAAGAAACGAATATAATATACGTCACATTGATAAACGGTATAATACAAGAGAAAATAATATTACTCTAAGGCCACACCTTATAAATAACCAAAGTAAAAATCGCCAACAACTACACGAAAATAGGATTACAAAATATAATCCACGAAAAAACTACTTTACCGGGGATTCGATGATTGCGTCCGAATATCCCGGCGAAGAAAGACGCTACCAACTTAATGTTGCTGGGACGGATCGTACACAACGCGCACATATATTTGAACTTCATAAAAATAAACAAGGGACGTCATTTAATAAGCCACACAGACAAATAACATGCATTCCGGAACATGAAAAAATACCCATAATATATACAGAACATAATCAATTTTTATTGATTCTAGGAACAATAAATAAACCAAATATAAAAATCAAGTACATGTTGGATACCGGTTCATGTTATAATTTCATGAGATGGGACATAGCGGCAAATGTAGGCGCGCACAACATAGACTACTCCGAAAAGATAACTATTTCTGGATTTAACTCTACACTATCAGAAACGTTAGGATCAGTAGAACTGGGTTTACCAATGGGAAATTCACACTATAAAATTAAGTTTCATTTAGTAAAAGAATTATGTTCTCCTGGAATAATTGGAGCGGAATTTCTTAAAGAATACACCTTGTATATAGATCAGCAATTTTCTTATCTAATATTACGTAAGCCGAATATAATTATGGACAAATATAGAAATACTTTAATGCATAGCAATGGTCAAGCAGATAGCCATTCAAATATTAATATGGGTTCCCTCGAATCGTATGAGGATAAACATAAAACGGTATCAGAAAAAGCGAGCCAAAATCCGACAAAAACTAAAACTAATAAGGTATATATTGAAAAATGCAATAATAATAATAATCATAAGGAGTGTCAAACAGATACAACAAACAATATTGATATGGGGTTCAATACGCATAAAGCAAATAATATAAATAAAGGTAGAAAACGTAACAGAAGACATAAACGTAAAATTGACACCCAAGACATGAAAACCAGTAATGAAAAATCGTGTAAACAATTTACAAGTAAAAATTTGGAAAAAGAATTTGAAGAGTGTTCTGTAGAAGAACATTATAATGGAAATTTCAAAGTAGCATCTATGGAATATATTTTACCCGAAGATTTGGATACAAACCAAGATATAAGTTTAACAGAAAATAAAAAACAAACACGATTGAAAGAAGATGATCGAGTGAGAAATTTACTCAGCACAATAAATTTGAAACATTTAACAAAAGAAAATTTCAATTCCATGGAAAAAGTTATGGAACAGTATAGCGATGTATTCTATTTAAAGGGCGACCAACTTACAGTCACAAACGCCGCCATGCATGAGATTGAAACTACAACAAATATACCAATCAATAAAAGACAGTATAGGTTTCCAGAATCCACGAAGAAGCAAATCAATGATGAAATTGAAGAGATGGAAAGGCAAGGGATCATAAAACCTAGCAAAAGTCCATGGAATGCGCCAGTATTGTGCATACCAAAAAAGGACCTAGATGCAGAGGGAAATAAAAAGTATCGAATTGTGGTTGATTTCAGAGATCTCAATTTGATAACCAAGCCGTTCGTCTACCCAATTCCTCTCATTAACGACATTTTAGATAGCTTAGGAGACAGCAAATATTTCTCCACAATTGATTTAAAATCAGGATTTTACCAAGTCCCAATAAATCCTAAAGACGCAGCTAAAACTGCATTTTCAACTCCAAAAGGGCATTTCGAATTTACCAGAATGCCTATGGGTTTAAGGAACAGTCCATCAACTTTCCAAAAATTAATGAATTCAGTTTTGTATGAAATTAACGGAATTAAAGCAATTGTTTACTTAGACGATATTATTGTCTTTGGACGAACCATTGAAGAACATAACGCAAATCTTGTTAAGGTGTTAGAAGCTCTTCGTAAACATAACCTGAAAATAGAACCGACCAAATGTCAAATTTTGAAAAGCGAATTGAAATTTTTGGGGCACACTGTTGATAAAAAAGGTATAAGACCAACGCATGACAACATAAAAGCTATAAAAGAAATGCCCATTCCAAAAACAGTCAAAGATGTTCGCTCATTTTTAGGTACAGTTAATTTCTATGGAAAATTCATACCAAAAATTGCAGAAATTCGAAAACCCTTGAACGAGTTGTTAAAGAAAAATGTAAAATTTAATTGGACTCAACAATGTCAAGAATCATTTGAAAAACTCAAGCAATTTTTATCTTCGGACTCTTTATTGGTAAGACCAAATTATAAAGATACATTTGTAATAACCACAGATGCAAGTGATCATGCTATTGGAGCGGTGCTTTCAAATGAGAAATCAGTAGATAGACCTATTGCGTATGCAAGCAGAGGACTTGTTGGAGCCGAGCGAAAGTACCATACAATTGAGAAAGAATTATTGGCAATAGTATGGGCAGTCAACTATTTCAAACACTACATTTATAATCAAAAATTTATTGTTTACACGGATCATCGGCCACTGATCTCGCTTTGGCACTTAAAAGAAACATCACCTACTTTAACACGATTAAGACTGAAATTGCAAGGAATGGAATGCGACATTCGATATAAACAAGGAAGGGATAATGTTGTTGCGGATTTCTTATCTAGACTTCATTATAAAAATGAAATGGAAGACGATTCTACTCATATCGCTGTCATGACAAGACAACAAAAAAGGCAGCAGCAACAAAATAGCGAAGCAATCCAAAAGAATAAAGTTCCAGGTCCAATTACGGAAAAACCAGGAAATTCCAAAATGTTAAAGAATAAACAAAAGAGTGAATGGAACATGGATGGTCTTGAAAAAATCGATATCAGGGATGCTGATAAATATGATAATTTAGACAAACTAATTTCAAATGAAGATTTCTCCGATGCAATTTGTAATGATCAGATAAATGACAAGCTTTTGAAATTTACTAAAGAAAAACTTCCAACAGAAGATGTTGATGCAACATTCCTAATACTCAACAGCAGATCTGCGTATAAGGAGTTGAGCGATTTCGTAGATTTACCACATGGATTGAAAGACCATTTAAAAGGAAGAATATTCTCATTCCCAAGTCAAAGAATATGGGGATTTATTTTGAACGGGTCTAAACGATCTCAAATCGGTGACTGTAACTTGGTTCTAGAAAGTTTTGTGGATGCATTTGTCAATTGCCCAAAGTTTGCAAAAACAGCGAAAAATATTCAAATAATTTCATTTAGGAATGTTCAAAGGCTTCCATACCTAAATATTATGAGATTTATTGCTGATAAGTTTGATAAGAATTTCACGTTGTATTCCCCCGATAAGGATCGGATGTGGGTATCTCCAGAAGAGCGAGAAACAGTTTTAAAAGAATTTCATGACTGCCCGCTTGGTGGACATGTTGGGAGCAAACGCATGTTGAAACGCATTAATCCTCTTTTCAAATGGGAAAATATGCGTAGAGATATAGAAAATTATGTCAAGCAATGCGATTCATGTCAAAAGAACAAAATCAGAGCTGCAAACAAAATGCCTATGAAAATTACTACTACATCCGCAGAACCTTTTGAAAAGATTTTTATGGATATCGTTGTACTACCTGAATCTAATAATGGCAACAGATATGGGTTGGTGATACAAGATGATTTGACTAGATATTTAACGGTAGCACCAATGGAAAATCAAGAAAGTCATACCGTCGCCAAAGCATTTGTAGACAATTTTATTTGCAAGTTTGGAGCACCAAAAGAATTAGTAACTGATAATGGTGCAAACTTTGTTAGCAATTTGATGAAAAATGTTTGTAAAATTTTGAAAATTAAAAAGATTACAACCACAGCCTACCATCCTCAAGCAAATCTTGTAGAAAGATCTAACAGAGAACTGAAAATTTATTTACGTCAATTTATTGGAGGCGATCCTCAAACATGGGATAAACTTTTACCACATTTCACGTTTCAATACAACACTACGATAAACTCGTCAACAGGGTTTACACCATTTGAATTATTATATGGCAGGCAAGCAAGAATCCCAAATTCTATTTACAGAATGAGAGATATGGAATATACTTACGGAGATTATGCAGATGAGTTGAGGGTGAATTTGAAATATCTCCACAACTTAGCACGAGGAAATTTAACAGCATCAAAAAAGAAGCGTAAAGAAGTTTATGATAAACAAGCCAATGATTGGCAACCAATGTGGGGTGACTTGGTTCTTGTAAAGGCGAATCCTACTGGATCAGGACAAAAATTGCAATCCCAGTGGAGGGGACCATATGAAGTGGTCAGTTTTCCCAGCGAACAGACAACTATTATTAAAAACGGGAAAAGATTAGAAAAAGTTCATAATAATAGACTACGAAAGTATAATGAGTAACCACCATATACCGATCAAGATAGGTATATTTGTAAATATGTACATAGCAACCTTGTAAATATTAGATAAATTTTATTATATTTTAACAAATATTGAATGATACAAAAATATTTAAAAAAAAAAAATCTAGTATAATAAGCACAACATATCATAAAAAGACATGCAAAAAAATCGTTAAGTTATAAATATTCAATGAAAAACAATAACAAAAATAGATGCTGAACAATAAATTCATACGATCAAATATTATTTTATGATATTATGGGCAACACACTTTGCAAAACAAGACAAAAGAGAGTTCTGAAATGAACTAATAATAAGAGGGATCTCTTGGGACAACATAAATAAAAAGAATTGAATGAACAATTGGGGCATGACCATACTAAGAAAAAGGTGAATCAATGGAATAAACCGAATGAAATAAAAATAACATGTGAACATGATTTTTGAAGACCAAATAAAACATCGTATGGGCCCATACACAAACAATAACGTAAAAAAATCAATAATATATACAAAACACGTATACATGACAGAACATAACTGACAGTAGGGAACAATTTCAAAGAATGAGAGAGAATGAGTGTGTGAATGGACAAGGGGATCGCGACCCCGGATGAAACATCGAGTTTGTAAATGTATGAAAGAAGCATCAATACTATTGGACAACATTACCAACTGACAAAGGATGCGGGTCACAGAATACGAGCATTACAATGCTCGTAAATAAATAAAGGGATAGGGATAATGGGAAAAATATGGGTATGGGAAAATTATAACAACCAATAGGGGGTTGAACAATAATGAAAAAGGGTTTTTGGGGAAACAACAACAAAACATAAATAAGTAAAAATTAAATATGAAGAACATCAAAAGACAAACAAAAATAATTCACCTGAAAAGCAAGGCTGAATGAATGACACAGTAGATCTAAAAACTAGTCGCAGTGACTTATATACCCAACAAGAAAAAAAGGGGTTGAATGAATAATCTTACTGAATATAATATACAAAGATATATAATATATAAAGAGGTATATATAACAACATAAATGAGGAATAAAAAAAAAAAATAAGTCGTGGTCAATGACTATTTCAGCGATTGAAAATTATTGTATAAAATATGAATTAAACACAAGATCTTAGTTTCATTACAGGAACCCACAACCTCTAATTGGAAAAGGGAAGAGCTGTAGCGAATATACAGACAGAAACCAGCCTGGAGAAACGATTGAAAGGAACAGGTAATATATTAATAATGCGTAGTGTGAAGTATTTTGCGAGGTTAATATACAATCCGTTTCTAATCTAATGATTCCTGCAAAATGCTTACATTACAACAGCTTTAATTTTACATATATTTGAAAAAAAAACACGTCAACTTCAACAGAACTTCAATAATGATTCCAAGAAAAAAAAATACGAAATAAACACAGAAGATTGATCTATCAATATATACACAATACAGATTATGATAATACAACGTAGTTTTGAACAGATTTTGATTTGAAAAAAAGGAAAAACAAAAAAAAACAAACAAAATAAAACACAAAACAATCAATATACAAGATAAGATGACCCTAATGATCTGTAAAAATAAAATATATTGGCCTAACGATTCATTCCCCGAGAGTTATCATCGAAGAGGACAACACACTGATGGTACACTGCAAATTGGAAGATTGGTCAGCATTCCGCTGATAAGCACGATTATACCAATTGTATTCTGGTATATGAACGGATGGAGAGGATGACGGAAGATGACAGGTGTTGGGTGGTATGGAAGGAGTTACATCATGACAATTGACGGAATTAGATCCCCGGTAGAAACCAAGCACAATGTTTAGCTCGAGGTATGACAAGCAATTGACATCATAATGATTTTACTTTCATCGAAAAACACACAAATACAATTAGAAATACGGATTAACACTACAAATAATCCATACATTCGATGCAGAACAATTAGTTCGTTACTCAAGACTAATTCTACAACAAATATCGATAGTCATCAACATGGATGCGCAAAATAACAACCAAACTATAAGCAAGCAGTTTCAACCTAAAAACTGCATATTTGGACAGCATGAAAGCAGTCTGAAGTTGGTAAGAAGACTTTTGGATGTTATTTTTGATTCACTACGAAAATTGAGTGGAGCCGGTTTTCACCAACCAAACCAGAAGCCGAAAATGGAATAAGATTATAATGTTTTCACCCTTTGGAAGACGAGATGTCCCATATGGCTCGACGATGAAACGGAGCATTACAAAAGAGTTCGAAACCAGTAGTAGCGAAACATTTGCATGGTTATGATATCTTTCATTCATCTGAAATCATGGAAGGTATGTGAGGGCGGCATTAGGCAAACCGATACCCACACCTGGAATCTGAAATCATCCGTGGAGCTACGTAACGTAAACGGAAACCCAAGGCATTGGAGGCAGAGCAGTATATCAACAAGTTCTCGGGGATGAAAACAAAATCATAATAATAATAATAACAATGATAATAATAATGTTTTAAACCTACACTTACCGTTTGTCTCTAAAATCTTCAATTCTAGAATCAAACAGCTGATTGGCAAAGGGGAGATTGTAACGACCCTAAGTCGTTATCACCCTTACTAATCCATATTAATTAGGATTCCTCAGTAGATATAATGTAATTGTCACTTATGTGGAACATTGGCACTTTTACCCTAGTAGCGATAAAGTTTGCGTTTAAATGTAAAAACAGTAAATATAATGTGTCGCCCGAGTACGCACATGTGAATCAACGGTTCACCGTTAAGATAAACAAAGACCTAGAGGTCAGAACGCTCCGAGCGAGCACATTGGAATCTACGAACCACCGTTAATGTAAATAGTAAATAGCGAGTCACGTGGGGTTCAACGAATGTTCGTTAACACCCAAAGGTATGAACTAAGTAGCCAAAACAGACGTGTACAGTCATAAATATTACGAAAGCCAACTTATAAAAGACATTACTATGTTCAGAGGGAGGCAGTCAGTATGTAGTCAGTTAATAGTTGAGTTTATAGAAGTCAGTTGATAGGAGTTAGTTTATAGATGAAAAGTCTATAGAGAAGTCTAGATGGGGAAGTCTAGAGAGTGAAAGTGAGAGCTATGCTCAAGTGTAAAGTTTTAGTTTTAAGTGTTTTAGTTTTATAAGAACAATGGACAATATAAAAGAAGAAAGGAAGTGATGTAGCAGTTATCAATTTGATGACAGTATCATGGGGGGGAAAGGGAAATAAAGTACATCTTTTTGTACACTATCAACAATGTCAGGGGGATTACCGATTATAGTTGGATGTGTAATGTTCAAGGTTCGTTGTGAGAATAACTACTGTTACTGTCAAGAGCTTAATTTCAGGATAGTTATGACGACCCTTAACGTCCCAAAGGTTCATAATAATATATAGTGTGCTTCAGGTTAGCATAGTAACTACGATTGGTTATGCAACTGTTACGAGTGTAGACCTGAAGTTCTGAAGAACTCCAAGATAGTTTGGCTGACCAGGAATATCTCTATAGTGTCTGTATGTGATGTTGTATATTTCAAGACCTTCACGAATCCCAGTAGATTATGTAATGATATTATTTATGGCAAAAATATATACAATTAATCTTGTGGATTAGAAGGACTTTACTAAAGCACAGTTTGGAACACCTAGAACATCCCAGAATATAGAGCACCTTTTGATATTCTTGACGAAGGTTCAATGAATACATATGAACGTAACCCCTATCCAAATTCAGGTTTAAGAACAACTGATATGTCAATTATTTCGTTTCTATAAACTTTATAGTGTACAGGATGTTCTAGGTTTGGTTGTCAGTAAAGTGTCAAATATAAATGTTCACATTTTTTCTCAAAGCCCAGTCGAAAAACGGTTTCTTGGGCGATTCAGGCAAGGAATTTCTTTCGATAGGCTGAGAAATTCCTTCTGATCTGCTAACAGCCCTTAATAGAGGACTCAATTTCCAACAACTTTGCCGAATACAGTATGCTGTTAAATTGAATGTGTGAATTTATTCAGCCGGTTCAACATATGTTGGGGTCATATATTACCCCTTCCGCTTCAAAGATTTAAGGATGCTTTCAAAGAGGCTTCAAAAGAGTTTCGAGACATACCATGGCGTTTCAACACGTTTCATGGGATTTTAAGGAATTTCTAAGAGGCTTGTGTTTCGGGGTTGCAAGGATTTTCAGGGTATTTCCTTAGATATCAGGGGTTTCTTCAAGAGACCACCAGGGTGTTCCAGATGGGTTTGAAGGCGCTTCAGAGGAAAATGGGATACTATGTAATTGTAAACCTTACTCGTAATATAGTGAGAGATCACTAGTAACGTTTGCAGATCCGATGACCTATACTTACGATGACCTATACTTAGTGCTTGGATACACTTAGGACCGATTTCTTCACCTCGGCTTAACCGATAAGCCAGGCTTACCCATATAGTTAAACTTGGCTTAACGCTTAAGCCAGGGTGAAGAAATAGCCTCTTATACAGTTCAATAAGATCCCCAAAATCATCAAATCCTCCAACATAGATTATTCTGAAACACTTCCCGCTTCTTTGGAATGCTATTGAAATCCATTTAAATGGGATCCCGACCAAAAAATCATATCAAGTTTATATCAGATTGTGTTATGGTGTTGTAATATTTTTCTATAACTTATTATGTTATAAACTAGATGCAGGATGATGTTAAAATAACTAAAATTGTAACAAAAAGTACACTGATCTAATCAAGATTATAATATGCTTTGTTATAATCATATCAAAGTTATAACAAAATGTGACATGAATTTTGGCCTCAGCATTATTAGTTTTCTATCAAAATATGATACAATTTTGTAACATTATGTTCAAATGTCGAAGACTCGAAACTAAAATATAATACAATTAGTTATCAAACAACATTCATAACATAATGTGTTATAATTGTGTTATGGTATTTTGAAAACATCAAGGATGTTGAACATGATTATATCACAATGAGTTATAAATATCATGGTTTGTTAGGATTATGTAATATTTGTGTTATAATTTTCTAGTCGGGATATGAGATATAACCAACAGATGATACTGATGATTAGTTTTCTTCCTGTATGTGAATAGTAACAAATGTTCGTCTGAAATGTGTTAACGGTTAACGGCAAGTGTGTCCACCACTGTACTGCCAATCTACGCCCAAATGTCCCATGTTATATAACATGGGGCAACTATGCGTAGAATGGCAGTATACGTTATGCAATCTGGCTGTTTATAAACAGACTCAATTCATTAAACCACTTCCAAGCTCTCTGAATGTGTTTATTTTTTACTACTTATTTTAATTAAAAATGGAATGAGCTCACCAATATGTAATCTCTGTAACCCCTGTGTCCATCAATACGAAGGAAGAAAAACTACGGTCCAAAAGTCAGCGCATCCAAACTGAATTAGGTTACAGATATTCTACAGAAAGTTCGTAAAATATTTTAGAATAGAGCAGCTACAGAGCAAATACCCAGTAAACCAGTGATCGTATATAAGATGTGGAGGCGATATGCGTACCTTTTATATGCGCCTAAATGGAGGCATGCACGCATATGGCATCCACTTTATCATCTTATACAACATAGTATACGATTACTGGTTGTGTGGATAGGATAACGTGCCTCTGGAGCCGGCCGTCTGATATAGACACATAAAATGCAAGTGTCTGGGTTCGATTCAAGATTAAAAAAAAAATCTGCTGATGATGTACTTACACTCCTTTTGCCTCCTCTCAAACTTTAATTTGTTTTCTAGGCTGTAAACTTACAAAGGACATAAGTTGATACGTTTTTATTTTAACTTACCTGAAATTAAAAGAAAAATAATGAATTATTAGACAAGTTAGCGCAGACTTTGATGTCAAAGTAAATGCTGGAGAAGATTTATAAGTAATATAAATAGTAAGTAAACTTTTATAGGAAACAGGTAGGTACGGATCACAATGTATCTAAGAACTCAACTTCGCTACCCAAATCAATATCTCTTGGGAAGATAATTTGGTTTTAAAAGGATCGCTTCAAGACAATTATTTTTTCTTTTCAATACATTTTTACGGAGGTCCACAACTGCGATACTATGAAATACAACCCGGGTAGCTGTGAAGTACTGAAGATCAAAGCGTGATATTGGTTTGATTGATATAAGAGATAAAAGATCTGAAAATAATATCTGAAAAATGTTCCTAGAACATCTGAACAATATCAAAATTTGATATTTCAAGATCAAACGAATAGCTTGCTGCTATTGGTTACATCTTACAAGATCTGAGTATAATCTGATGATGATGTTGCAGGAATAAATTTGCGATAATATTTTTAGATCTTTTATATTAATCAAACTAATATCACATTTTGATCTCAATATCAAAATATGCTATTATTGAGCTTTTTTCCTCTACCCAGGAATTGCTTGGATGTTCTTTCGCACGCCAATAGCAGGTACATTTCTGTAAAATTGTTCGACAAGGTATAAGTTGCTTTATATAGTAGACATGTTATGAATTACTCAAAAACAGTTCGTTTTCTAAAAAAAACAAAATTTTGAAAATTTTTCGGAAATGTGAGTTTTGCAATATTTTGAAAAGCTCCGGACGCAGAGATTCATTTCAAACATAAGCAAGCATTTGATATGAAAAACGACCGAACAGGAATAGGAAATACGAATTTAAAAGTAGCTTAAAAAGCTAATAACATTATTTATAAGTAACCTTGAATCGAACAGTATTGGATCGACAGAATTAATTAAAAAGTTATCGATGAATTGAACTGGAACAAAAGATGGTTCAGTAAGAATTCCATCGTACTCGGATATTGACAAGTACGCAAAGCTTTAATTATGCTCTTACCCTTCGTTTTGAATTTCAACTTCAATCATTAATTACTGCCGAGGAAATGGATGCTGCAGTTCGTGATAATCTTAGTCAGCTAACAATAGAACATGGCGCATCAGTTTTTTATCGATAATTGGAGATGGACAGGTGATTGAAATGCGTAAGCTAGGTCCTGCTATGCAGTGCCCTACATTTGCAGGCCAGTAAATCTGAAGATCCATTCAACACCACAAAAACCATACCGGAGCTGCCATTGAACAAGGATTTGCCTTTATCTGCATCGCAACAATAGAGAGCCGCCTGGCCACATCTAAAGCGAAATGCAGATAGATACACGGAAGACCCATTCAACCGAAGCAGTATACAGCAATATGTACCATGATGCGGGTTTCCGGGTTCGATTCCCGGACGTTTCTTGGGCAGTATCTGTATGCCTATCACTTGATATAGGAATTGCAAAACTGACAATTGATGAAGGAAACAGGCTTTGATCCAGTTGGAACGCTGAACGCCAAGAAGAAGTAGCAAAAGATAAGGAAGAGCTATTATAAGTCAGAATTATCCCAGTAAGAACGGATTCTCCTGCTACACTGTCATAGAGGAGGTGATGCAGCCCTCAGCTACAAATCCAGCACAATCCAGCAGCGGATAACTCCATGTTACATATCATCGTCCGTCGATGACAATGCTCTTAGATGGGTTGCCCCCTGCTCGTTCGCTCGTTCGAACGTATTAACCCCAGTGCAGTGCAGTGTCAGCCCCAGAACTCTGCCAGAGGCACACCAAGCACACGACAAGACACAATTGATTGAATTAATTAATACGAAACAGGTTTGCGCTCAATTCCATTCATCAGTCCAAGCTGACTGGGTTGGCTTCTTGGTTGCAGCCAGCCAGCTAGCTGCCAGTACATATTGGAGGCAGTCAGTCATTAGATTGCTGCTTGCTTCTCGGTTCGCCCCATTCCCGACGATCGGGTGGCCCCTCGTCCTCTGGTGAATCAGTGGTGAGTGAGTTATCTCTCCCTCGCTCTCTCGCGTTCTTACCGTCTCTCATTTTATCTACCACCCACGTTTTTTTTCGAAAAAAGATGATTGATTCACCTAGCAGTAATAATCTGCGTTTGAGAGTTACAGAACTTATTCTCAAGCAGGATTGGAAAATGTCAAAAAAAGTGTCATTTGGTTATTTGCCATTTTCACTGCCTCTGGTGAGAAATATTTATCGAAGATATCGTCATTGAAGCATATCTAACCAACATTATTGAAGGTTTGTGTTTGCGGATGGAAATTTTCACTGGAAGTGGTAGAACTGGAAAATGTCATGACATTTTTTCCATGACATTTCCGTGACATTTCACAACTCTTTTATCAAGATTGTTCAACGTGAATTTAGAAATATTTTTTTTTAAATATGTTTGTGACAATTGTTCACTAAATTCATCATACTTTTTGTAATACTGGCGGTTGCCATGAGTTCTAACAGATAATCCAACAGCAATTATTCTAAGTATTCTTTCAGGAATTTCTCCAATAACTCGTTCGGGAACACCTTCAATAAATAGTGCAGGAATTCCTCTAGATTGTTAGAAATTCTCAAGGAAATTCTAACACGATTCCTCCTGAAGACTTTTTCCAAGGATGTCTTCAAGCTATCATCTACGGACTTCTTTCTTTCATTTTTTCAAAGATTCGTTTATAATTTCTTCAATAATTCCCCCGGAAATGTTGAAAAAATTATCTTGAAATTTAGTTTAGGATTTCTGATGGATTTTTTTCACTGATAACTGTAGGAACTCCCTCAGGGAATTTAATGATTTCTCATGAATTATTCCTGAAAAATTCCAGGGATTCCTCTATGTTTTTGTTTAATAATTCTAAACTAATAAAAACTACTCCAGAGATTTTTATTTGGATCCCGAGTAGAGGTAAAGTATTGACGTTCAGAACGTGATATTGGTTTGATTGACATAAGAGACTACTGAGAATAATATTTAAAAAATAATCCTGAAACAACTGCACAATATCAAAATATGATAGTCCAAGATTAAACGAATAGCTCGCTTCTGTTGGTTGAATCTAACATGAGCCTAACATGATGTATTGGTAATATTCCAGGAGTAAATTCTAGATATTATTTTAGGATCTTTTATAAGAATCAAACAAATATCACCTTTTGATCTACATATCAAAATATGCTATTATTGAGTTATTTTCCACTATTCGGGATTTCTCGCCGGTTTTCTTCAGGATTTTTTCCATGAATCCTCCCAAAAACTTACCAATAGCGTTGCCAACAGGCCTTTGGAGGCATTCTTGGGAGAGTTTAACCCTTTGAAGCCGGAATTTTTCCAAGCATTATTGTGTAGTTTTTCCTACGGTTTTCTGTAGTTTTGGTGGTCAATAGCATAAAAAACGGTAAAATATTATGACGAATATTTTTTCTGGATATCCTAGGTCATCCAAACTAGTTTTGAGTTTAGATCCTTAAGTCTATGGGTGTAACGGTAACTTCTTTCATTATACAAAGCTACGATTAGTAATCTATCATGTCCAGCAAGTCTTCTGAAAGGTTAAAAGACAATATCACATCAGTCGAGATATCCTACGTCATCCAAACTGTTCTTCAGTTTAGATCCTAAAGTCTACAGGTGTAACGGTGACGTCTTTCATTATACAAAGCTACGATTTGTAATCTATCATGTCCAATAAGTCTTCTGAAAGGTTAATAGACAATATCAGATCAGTCGGGATATGCTAGGTCATCCAAACTGTTCTTGAGTTTAGATCCTTATGTCTACGGGTGTAATGATAACTTTTTTTCATTAAAAGTTATGGTTAGTCTTCTGAAAGTTACATGTTTTTATCAACTAAGTTTCATAACAGTAAGGAAACTCTTAATATCCCAAATATACATAACATCGCTTTTTGTTCCTTTAACTGCTTTACAGTGGATTATGTAACACTACTTAACGTAGTGGCAAAAGCTATTATGACAAGTGCAGACCTGAAGCTATGGTCTCCGGAGTAGTGTTGTTGATCTGGAATATCCCAAAACTATCTTGAAATGACTCATGATATACCAGGGGGATTAAGGATTACAGTTTAAAGTTCATTGTGAGAATAACTACTGTTATTATCAAAAACTAAACTTTAAGATATTTGGACGACCCTCACTGTCCCAAAGGTACACAATAATATATTGTAGACTTCAGGTGGGTCCAGTCACCACGATTGATTAATAAACGTTACTCAGTATGTCAAATATAGCTGATGTTACGAATGTAGACCTGAAGTTCTGAACTCAAAGATAGTTTGGCTGACCTGGAACATTCCCATAGTGTCTCTTAATGACATTTGAGATTTCAAGGGTTTCACGGATCTTAGCAGATTATGCTTTGCTATTTTATATGGTGAAAACACATAAAGTTATTCTTGTAGATTTGAAGGACTTCATTATAGAACAATTTGGATAAACCTGAATGTCCTAAAGGATTACAATGAAAAAGTAGTCTTCAGATTGGTCCAGTAACCACGGATAAATATCCCTTTCGTGACGAACCAGCACAATTGTGCTGTTGAGCGGTAGCAGTTTTGCATATTTTTTTCATCTGTTTAGACTTCGTTTTATGTGATGTAAACTGTTTCAATAATTCAGCCATTACTTATACTCGTTTGTGTGTAAACAAACTTTCGTTTATGTTGCCTGTGAGATTTATCACAACAAGGTAAACAAAAAGTGAACAAAAAACGTAAAACATAAAAAAGTTTTGTCTGTCGCATAATTTTTATTTCCGATTTGTTTAGGTAGTCAGAGCAAGAAATCGAAAGATAAAGAGTAGTTCTTTCAAATGAGGTAAAATACTTGTTGTTTTGTTGGAAAATCTTAGATTAGACTAGATTAGATCTCTTCTGGATAGCCAAAGTTGAGCCATTTGTATGGAGATTTCAATTTTTTGCGCTCCGTCACGAAAGGGATATGCAACTTTCTCAGTATAGCAGATATGACTGTTGTTACGAGTGTAGACCTGAAGTCCTCAACTCTAAGGTAGTTTGGCTGACCTGGAATATCCCTGTAGTGTCTTTAAATGGCATTTGAGATTTCAAGAGCTTCGTGGATCACACCAGAGTATGCAATACTATAATTTGTGGTAAACACACATAGTTATTCTTGTAGATTTGAAGGACTTCATTATAGAACAGTTTGGACGACCCTGAATGTTCCAAAGATTTATAATACGCTAGTACACTTCAGATTGCAACATTAACTGCGGTTGATTATGCAACGTTACTCAGTATAACAAATATGGCTACTGTTACGAGTGTAGATCTGAAGTTCTGAACTCCAAAGTAGTTTGGCTGACCTGGAATATCCCTATAGTGTCTATAAATTACATTGTAGATGTCAAGAGCTTCACGAATTCCAGTAGTTTATGCAGTGCTATTATTTGTGGCGAAAATTCATAAAATTATTCTAGTAGATTTGAAGGACTTCACTATAGGACAGTTTGGAAGACCTAGAACATCCCAAAATATAAACACCTCTTGATACTCTTGATGAAGGCTAAATGAATACATATAAACGTAATCCACATCCAAGTTCAGCTTTTAGAACAACTGGTATGTCAATTATTTCGTTTTTTTTTTTTTCAAATTTCATGTTGTTCAGGATGTTCTAGGTTATCAATGAAGTCCCAAATACGAATATTCCTATTTTTCATTAATAGAGGATTCAATTTGCAACAACTTTGCAGAAGACAGTATTTTGTTTTATCGGATGGGTGAATTTATACAGCCGTTTCTATGTTGGGGTCATATAGAAACTCCGGCTTCAAAGGGTTAAGAAGTAACCCCTAAAATGTACTAGAAAAACCATAAGAGAATTCTTAGAACTACTCTAGGGGAATTATTAGAGGAACTATCATTGGATGGAGGAATTTTATTTCATCTTATTCATGAGAGGTCTTTCGAAGAATTTCTGGTGGGGTCCTACGAAAATATGGGGAAATATCCTTGGAGTAATCCTTGGTGGGATTCTGGAAGAATGATTGTAACAGTTCTTGGAAGAATTACCGAAGGAAACCTTATACGAAATATTTAAAAAAAAAACCCTAATTATTCACCTAACGGTGATGGCGCCTTCCTCGTGCCTTCGAAAACAAATTTCAACACAACTCATGTGACAGAAATCCATTTCATGGCATCAGATATCATATCGTTTGTCTGGCTTTTAATTTTTGAGCCTTAAACTCGTGAAAAACAGCCGCAATCCTGAATTTTGAGCCGCCATTTTGGATTTAAGTCCGGCAACTTGGAAATTCTGGTCGCCATTTTTGGACTTCTTCCCCTACCAGATACACCCATATTGAATGGTTTTAGATCCCAAAACTCCATTCAACAGCCGCCATCTTGAATTTTGAGACGCCATCTTGGATATTTTGGTCGCCATCTTGGATATTTTAATCGTCATTTTTGGACTCCAAACTTCTTCCCAATACCAGATATACCCATATTGCTTGGTTTTAGAACCTAAAACTCCGTTAAACACAAGCCAATCTGAATTTTGAGCTGCCATCTTCGATTGTAGACCGCCATCTTGGATATTCTGATTGTCGTTTTTGGAATCCAGACTTCTTCCCCATATCAAATATACACGTATTGCATGGTTTCATGTCCTAGAACTCCATTAAACAGTCGGCATCTTGAATTTGGAGCCGCCATCTTAAATATTAGGCTGCCATCTTGAATTTTTGGCCGACATCGTGGAATTTCTGGTCTCCAGTGTTCATTTTCGCTTAAAATTCGTTACGAAAATCGCCGTAGTTTGATGTGTCGCATGATGGGGCTTAGTTCAGTTTTATATACGGTCAGTTCCACCGGTGCTAGTCCGGATCACTGAAATGGTCATAACTCTGGAACGCCTCGACCGATCCAAACCATTTTTAATAGCAAACAATGCGGTAAAACTCCGGTTCGATTTGGACTACAATCCAAAAAATCGGTCAATGGGAAGTGCCTTACAAACGAGTGAACTTTTTTTGCGCACAGACATACATACATACACACATACCTACACACATACAGACATCATCTTAATTCGTCGAACTGAGTTGATTGGTATATGTGACTTGACCCTTCAAGCCTTCTATCGAAAATCCTTTTTTATTGAGTGAACGTATAGCCTTTCAGTACACTTCGGTGTACGAGAAATGCAAAAATGGAAGAATTTTTGGAGGAATCCTTGGAAGATTTTCAAATGCAATCCTTTGAAGATTTTTAGATGAACGTTTTTCAAAATTCCCTGGGGGAACCTAGACCAGTTAAAAAAGTCCAATGTTTAGGAGAATCATTGGAGGAAATATAAATAGTATCATTGAAAAACAAAATTGGAGAAATCTCTCTGAAGTTTTGAAACAATCTCAGGAGGAACTCCTGAAGTAACCCATATAAAATTTCTAATGTTATACCAAGATGAGTACCTCAAGTTAACCCTGGAGAATTTCCAGGAGCACTTCGGAATTCCGGGAAGATTCCTAACAGAATCCCTGGAGGAATTCTTAAAGATTCCCAGAAGGAAAATCCTTAGGGGTATTCTTAATACAATGCCGAGAAAAATTTCTGGAAAAATTCCATAAGGAATTTTTGAAAGAAACCCAAGAAAAAATCCTGAAGTGATACTAAGAAGAATTACTGAAGGATACTTTGGAAGAATTTCTGTAGGAATATTTGAAGGAACTCCTGAAGAAATGCATGGAAGAATAACTAAAGGAATTCGTGGAGGAATTCCTGAAGGAATTTCTGAAGGAATTCCTAAAACAATCCGTAGAGAAATTCCAGAAAGAATCCCTGGAGGAATTCCTGAAGGGATTTACTATACGATACACGAACATACAGACAAACTAATAAATCTTTTTAACAGAATTGAACTCCATTCAGAACAGCGTGATAAAGATCGTCATCGCTTACTAGCACGTCATTCCTGATGCATCGTTTGTTAGTTCACTTCATTCTCTCATCCGTGTTATTTTCCGTATCTCGTTTCATTATTCATATCGCTTCTGCAGCAGCAGCAACAGCAGCAACGGCAGTATGTGACACCAGAGCAGAACCCCAATCCAAAATCCCAAACTCAAAATCCAGAAAACAATAAAATTTGAATGCACATCGCGCGGTACATACCTCTAGAAGACGGTATGAACCCCAGCGCAGCACAGCACACCAAGGGAAACCAGAAAGGGTCTCCTCTCGCAGGCAGTGGCTTCTTCAATTTTATAGCCTCCTTTATTTTTGGACCTTCGTTCTCTTGTTTTCTCGTGTTGATGTTTTTTTTTCGTTCGGAACTATCAAGATCACACAAAACACCACTTCGACCACATCGGAGGAACGAACCTCCCATCTAATTCTTTTGTTAAACTCGAGCCCTGCTTTTTCAAAACAACTTCAGCGAAGTCAAAACAAAACCATTCTTTCGTGACACTTCATGTCAACTTACAGACACTATTGACACAGAAAGTGACGATCGACTTCTTCTGGTTCGGTTTGAGTAATTGTTCGGGTTTCACTACCGGATTTGACTGAACGACGTATGATATCATCGAATGCGACGACAAAACTACTAGCGCGGTTTCTCATTCTTGGGCCCACTTGAATCTATCCTGTTGTTAGTGTGTCATTAAGTGGCAGTGCTGCCAGGGCTTGGGATAAGATTCACTTGTTGTCATTTTTACTTAAATGTTAACCTGATGAGTTTCATTGACGTTCTGCTTATCGATCTCTTTGATCTGAGCGAATCCAATTGAAATGTTTAAGTCCAAAAGGTTTGAAGAGAGTTATCGCAAAACTAAAATATCATCAAATGAGTTTTATGATGGTTTTCAGAACCTCTTCAAAGCTAATTGGACTTTAAAAGGTTGCTTGGAATCCCAATCGTGACTTTATATCAACAGGGATCTTCACAACTTCAATAAGATCAAAGAACGTTATCGATTGAAAAAACGCCAATGGCGGTAAAACACAGAATACACTCTGTAGAACACATGGTGTTGAAAGACTTGGCCAACTAACAATTTCTTCGTAATTTCGACTCGAACTTGACACAAAATAAGTTTAATTGGTTAGAACCTTTTATTGACTGTTAAAGTTTTCACAGAACTTGACGAGTCCTCATTAAAAACAACTAAACCAAACCGAAACCAGTACTCAATCGAGCGAACGCGTTTCCTAAAACGAAACTAGAACATTCGAATCTATCTCATCGAATCAACCTTATCAATCCCCCCCTGTACCTCTATTATGCGATAGTCTGAGCCGACGGGGAACCCCTCATGAAACAATGTATTGCTGCGTTTAGGACTAAGTATACACACTAAAAAAATCTCAATTTTAATAGTGACACAATTGATCGAACTGCCTGAAAAAGCTTTGACATAAACATAAATGTGCCACATTTTTACACTTTTTGTGATGTACGTATTAAGTTTATATTGTTTGAGTTCTTCCAGCCATAATTTTAAATCACAGAACTGATAATTAAGTTCTCTATGCTGTAAATTTACGCGATATGTTACAGAAACATAATGATTACTGATGTTGAACTGTCAAACAGCACCTTACAAAATAAGATGAAGACTGCAGCCGATTGAAAATTTGTTTATTACGAAGGTGAAACAGCATGAAAACTGCTCATAAATTTAACACCGAGTTGAGCCACAAACCTGGAAATGACAAACCGTTGCCATCAGCCGATGCAGTGGTAAACGAAAACAGCCACGCTCAGTCAATCAGAAGGCGGCTTTGTCTGCTTGGCTGCGATGACGGCTGTCTCAGTACATATTCTCCGTGTAGTTGAAACCCGGCATTTTCGACTAGCGAAGTTGGATTTTTCTCCAAATCCGTGCGTCGGACCTAACTTCTGAAAAAATTGCTGGAGGAATCATTGAAAGGAATCTCTGCAAAAAAATCCTGGAAGAATTCTCGGAGGAATTTCTGGTAGAATTTCAGGAAAAAAATCCATGAGGAATTCTTGCAGCTTTTTCTAAAGGAATCTTTCTGAAGGACTCCCATAAGGAATCCCTAGAGAAATTTCTGGAGGAATCCTCGTCAGAATTCCTGAAAAAAATCTTGGTGGAGTCCCAGGCGAAAATTCTGGAGGTATCCCCGGATCAGTTCTCGGAAAACTTCCTGAAAGAATTCTCGGAAAAATTTCAAGAGGAACTCCTAGAAAAATTCCTGGAGGAATTCTTTGAAGAATTCCCGGAGGAATTTCTGGAAAAATTCCCGGAGGAATTTCTGGAAAAATTCCTGGAAGAATTCTTGTAGGAATTTCCGGTAGAATTTCAGGAAGAATTCCAGGAACAATTCCTTAAGGAATTCCTGAAAGTATTACTGAAGGAACTCCTGGAGGAATTTCTGAAAGAATCCCAGGAAGAATTCGCGGAAAACTTATTTAAAGAAACAACAGAGAAATTCTTGGAGCACGTTCAGAAGGAATCTTCGGAGGAATTCCTGGAGGAATCTTTGAAGTGATCCCTGGAGAAATACCTGTAGGAATACTTAAAGGAATCCCCGGAGGAATTCCTGGAGGAATCCCCAGAGGAATTACTGGAGGAATCCCCAGAGGAATTCCGGTAGGAATACCAGGAGAAAATGTTGGAGAAATCCCCGTAGGAGTTCATGGCAGATTTCCCTAAGGAATCCTCGGAAAAACTCCTGGAAGAATTCTCGGAGGGATTATTTTGAAAGAATTCCAGGAAGAATTCCAGGCGTTATTCCTGCAGGAATTCCAGAAAGTACAACTGAAGGAACACCTGGAAGAATTTCCGGAAGAATTCCTGGAGAAATCCACGGAGGAATTCGCAGGAAACTTTCAAAAGGCGTCCCCGGAGGAATTCCCGGAGAAATCTCCGGAGGAATCTCCAAACGAATTACCGGAGGAATCTCTAAAGGAATTCCTAGAGGAAGAGGAAGTTTTTGAGGAATCACTGGTGGAATTCCTGGAAGAATTTCTTGAAGTATTCTTGAAAGAATTCACGGCGGAATCCTTGGAGGAATTCCTAAAGAAAATCCCGGAGGAATTCCTGGAGGAGTTTCTGGGGAAAATCTTCGAAGGAATTCTTGGAGAGATCCTTGAAGTAGACTTTTGAAAAAATTCTGGAGGAATCCCCAGAGGAGTTCACGCAGGATTTCCTGGAGGAATTTCTGGAAGAGTTCCTGGAGCAATTCATAGAAGAATTTCCTAAAGAATTCCTGGAAGAATATCTTTAGAATTTCCAGAATCCCCGAACGAATTCCCGAAGGAGTTCGCGGAGGAATCTTCACAGGATTTCCTGGAGGAATTTCTAAATAAATTTCTGGAAGAGTTTCTGGAGGATTTTATGGAAGAGTTACTGGAGGATATCCTGGAAGAATTCCCGAAAGAATTCCTGGAAAAATACCTGGAAAAAAATCTGGAGAAATTCCTGGAAGAAGTCCTGCAGGAATTTCTGCAAAATTTTCTGGAAGAATTCCAGGAAGAATTCAAGAAACAATTCCTGGAGGAATTCCTGAAAGTATTACTGAAAGAATTTCTAGAGGAATTTCCGGAGAAATTTCCGGAAGAATTCTTGGAGGAATCCTTGCAGCAATTTCTGGAGAAATCCACGAAAGAATTCGCGGAAAACTCACTGAAGGAATCCCCAGAGGAATTCCTGGAGAAATTCTTGGAGCAATTTCTGAAGAAATCTGCGAAAGCTTTCCTGGAGGAATCCTTGAAGTTATCACTGGAGGAATTCCTGGAAGAATCCCCGGATGAGTTCGCGAAGGACTTCCTGAAAGATTCCTCAGAGAAGTTCCTGGAAGAATATCTGGAAAATTTCTGGAAGAATTCTCGGAGGGACTCCTGGAAAAAATCTTGGAAGGATTTTTTTTTTTTTTGAAGAATTCCACGAACAATTCCTAAAGGTATTCCTGGAAATATTACTGAAGGCATCCCTGAAGGAATTTCTGGAGTAATCTCCGAAGGTATTTCTGAAGGGATCTCCGGAGGATTTTTTAAAATAATTACTGGAAGAATTCCTTATGGAATCACGGCGGAATCCCGGCGGAATCCTGGAGGAGTTTCTGGAGAAAACCTTGAAGTTTCTGGAGGAATTCCTGAAAGGCTTCCTGGCGGATATCCTGGACGAATTTCTGGAGAAATCCCAGGAGGAATTTCTAGAGTACTCCCCCAAGAAATCTCAGGAGGATTTCGCGGAAAACCTGCTGAAGGAATCCCTGGAGCAATTCACGGAGAACTTTCTGAATCTTCGGAGGAAATCTTGAAAGATTCCTTGAAGAAATCCCTGATAAAATCCCCTGAAGGAATCTCCGTAGGACTTCCTGAAGGAATCCGGACGAATTCCCAAAGGAATTTCTGGAGGAATCTCCGAAAGAGTTCCTGGAGGCAACTCCTTTTAGCAATCTCTGGAGGACTATCTGAAAATATTTCTTGAGGAATTTTCAATGGAATCTCTAGAGAAACTGCGGGGGAATTTGTGGACAAATTCCTGGAGGACGTACGTCACGCAACGCATCATTGTGGCTTGCTGCACTGAAACTCATTGCTTCAAACCGAGGTGTCAGTTAAAGTTGAAGTCGAAGTCGAAGTCGACGCAGCATTGTGGCTCCCGCTTAATAACTGGCAAGTTCGTTTATGGTAGAAGTTGTTCATCTTCGACTGCCATCTCTTCAACGTGGTGAGTCAGCCGAGAGAGCAAGATCGAAAACTGACACTCTGAGGATCGAAATTCGATTCCCGAATGGAACTTTTTGTATTTTTTTGTTTCAATATTCGGTGCTATAAATAGCACAGTTCTCAATCATGTATACAAGCAGCCGACGCGCGAAGCTGTTGCGGTAAAATTACATACACAGATCGAAAAGATAGTGTAAATTTCTGCGACATATAATGCACATGTTTGGAGCGTGGGATTTCACAGAAGTTTACATGACATGTCATGTAAATCTCACGAAAAGTCATGTAAACTTCCATTATATGTCATGTAATTCAGCGTGACTCAGAGTTTTTACATGACATATAACGCAAATTTACATGAAATATCATGTAAACCATCATAACAGGAAGTTTACGTGACTAAGATGAAGTTTACATGACGAGTAAACTTCATTATTTTTATCCGTGTAAGTCAAACATTTTCCGTTTCCTGTAAAAATAAGATCGCACACAATTTTGCGTCAAATGTATTGCTTTTATATGTCGGACTTATATGACACAAAATTACAAGATTTTTTCGAAGTGTGTAGGCTATAGCAAGAAATAGTGATAAGACTCCGAGGAACGTGTTTTTTTGACGATTGCGATCCATCTCTTGGTTTTAATGCTGAAGTAATTGGCCCTACTAATTGGCCTAGAAAGATAAAAAATATATTGAAATATCGCTTCGGAAACGGTGATGGGGAAGCTTTCCATACTTCCCCGAGGAAGCTTTCCACGCTTCCCGGAGGAAGCTTTCCACGCTTCCCGGAGGAAGCTTTCCACGCTTCCCGGAGGAAGCTTTCCACGCTTCCCGGAGGAAGCTTTCCACGCTTCCCGGAGGAAGCTTTCCACGCTTCCCGGAGGAAGCTTTCCACGCTTCCCGGAGGAAGCTTTCCACGCTTCCCGGAGGAAGCTTTCCACGCTTCCCGGAGGAAGCTTTCCACGCTTCCCGGAGGAAGCTTTCCACGCTTCCCGGAGGAAGCTTTCCACGCTTCCCGGAGGAAGCTTTCCACGCTTCCCGGAGGAAGCTTTCCACGCTTCCCGGAGGAAGCTTTCCACGCTTCCCGGAGGAAGCTTTCCACGCTTCCCGGAGGAAGCTTTCCACGCTTCCCGGAGGAAGCTTTCCACGCTTCCCGGAGGAAGCTTTCCACGCTTCCCGGAGGAAGCTTTCCACGCTTCCCGGAGGAAGCTTTCCACGCTTCCCGGAGGAAGCTTTCCACGCTTCCCGGAGGAAGCTTTCCACGCTTCCCGGAGGAAGCTTTCCACGCTTCCCGGAGGAAGCTTTCCACGC
Source organism: Aedes albopictus (assembly GCF_035046485.1). Classification (NCBI taxonomy): domain Eukaryota; kingdom Metazoa; phylum Arthropoda; class Insecta; order Diptera; family Culicidae; genus Aedes; species Aedes albopictus. Next base: position 32,717,031 of record NC_085136.1, read on the forward strand.
TTCCCGGAGGAAGCTTTCCACGCTTCCCGGAGGAAGCTTTCCACGCTTCCCGGAGGAAGCTTTCCACGCTTCCCGGAGGAAGCTTTCCACGCTTCCCGGAGGAAGCTTTCCACGCTTCCCGGAGGAAGCTTTCCACGCTTCCCGGAGGAAGCTTTCCACGCTTCCCGGAGGAAGCTTTCCACGCTTCCCGGAGGAAGCTTTCCACGCTTCCCGGAGGAAGCTTTCCACGCTTCCCGGAGGAAGCTTTCCATGTTTTCCGGAGGAAGCTTTCCACGCTTCCTCGGAGGAAGCTTTCCACGCTTCCTCGGAGGAAGCTTTCCACGCTTCCTCGGAGGAAGCTTTCCACGCTTCCTCGGAGGAAGCTTTCCACGCTTCCCGGAGGAAGCTTTCCACGCTTCCCGGAGGAAGCTTTCCACGCTTCCCGGAGGAAGCTGTCCACGCTTCCCGGAGGAAGCTTTCCATGTTTTCCGGAGGAAGCTTTCCACGCTTCCTCGGAGGAAGCTTTCCACGCTTCCTCGGAGGAAGCTTTCCACGCTTCCTCGGAGGAAGCTTTCCACGCTTCCTCGGAGGAAGCTTTCCACGCTTCCTCGGAGGAAGCTTTCCACGCTTCCCGGAAGAAGCTTTCCATGCCTCCCGGAGGAAGTTTTCCATGCCTCCCGGAGGAAGTTTTCCATGCTTCCCGGAGGAAGCTTCCACGCTTCCCGGAGGAAGCCATCCATGCTTCCCGGAGGAAGCTTTCCACGCTTCCCGGAGGAAGCTTTCCACGCTTCCCGGAGGAAGCTTTCCATGCTTCTCGGAGGAAGCTTTCCACGCTTCCCGAGAGAATTTCCAGATATTAAGAAACGAAGCATGTTTTTAAGACAAAGCTGCAACAATTTGAAGAAACACGTTCCTGGCTTTAAGAAATGAAGAACCGAAAAAAAACGATACGATCTCTAAGCGAAATTTCATAATCGATAATCATATCAATTCTAAGAAGTTGATACCCGCGTTTCCAGAAAAAAAATATATGTTTCAAATTGCCGTTAGGTAGCTTTCCTGGGCGCTTTAACGGTATTGACATAATCGGTTTGACATCTACCGATGTTACAAATTGAACCAACAACACCTTTTTCAGCCTGATAAGACTTCGGCCAAGATGAAACAACCTTATCGAATTCGAATGCCCCTAGCTGGGGCGCAGTGAAAAGTTATTCGGTTTCCAGAATCATAATTAGGACACGACTAAACAAACAAAAAATGCTCCATAGGTGTTACGGCATCCGAGCTACCTTATCAGTACGCCGAGCTGGTGACCGGCAAGAAAACCGCTTTTTAACCAGAACTTCTTCTGTTTGCGCTATTTACGTTTGGGAATGATTCGGCGAATCGTCGATGCCCGTTAAATTTTCCACTCGTACAATGTTGCACGGAATTGAAACCTTGGGCCTGGCGTTATCAGAGGGGTTTTACGTTTAGTATTAGCACTAATGAATTTTTGGGACAGGATTGTTTTGATAACAGTAGCTGGTTCATAGCTGATGAAATGCGTCAATATAAATTCCAGACCAGGTTGCTCTGGAGCTTCTTTGTAGTTTTCATTGCATTTGTCATTGCCTTGAATTCCTCCCAAAAGTGCTTCCGGAGTGCTATAGGCTGTTTTCATAGATTCTTACAATTCCTTTGGGATTGTTTCTTGAAAATCTTCCAGGGTTCCTGAATTCCGATCGATTTCTCATGAAGAAGTTCACAGGAATCATACATAATTGCTTTCCATAATTACTTCCAGAGTTTTCCCCGATATAAACGAGTTCCTCACTGGATTTTCTTGGAGTTCTTTCTGTGTTTTACCAATATAAATGTTCACGCGATTTTTCGAACTGTACAGCAGTTTCTTTTAGAGTTTCTCTCGGGGTTCCTCTTGAATAATTTTCCGCTTTTCCTTCCGGTGTTCCTTTCGGTATTTTTCTAGAAGTTTTTCCCGGGATTTCTCCCAGAGTTAATACAGGAGTTATTGCTGAAATTTCTTCGGCAATTCCTCCAAAAATTTCTACGCGACTTTTTCGCACATTTTCTGCAGGAGTTCCTCCCGGGATTGTTTTCAGAAAAGTCCTCTGTTGTGCTCCCACAGTCCGTCACGGGATTTCTTCTGAAGTTCCTCCTGCGTAGTTTCTTCAAGAAATATCTCCCGGTTTGCCCCTTGGGAGCTTTTCGGAATTTACCCCAGACATTCTTCCAATATTTAGCCAGAGTTACTTATGGGACTATTGGGAGAAGCTATTGCTGATATTGATCATGAAGTTCTTCCCGAGGATTTCTTTTCAGAGGTTTTCCCAGGCTTTTTCTCGTGTTTGTCGTAACAATTTCTTGCAGTGATTGTTCTGAGATTTTTTCTGGGAGTTCTTCCCGGATTCTACCGGAAGTTGTTCCTGGCTTCTGACTGTTTCTTTTTGGATTTTTCGTATAGTTAATAGCGCAGTTCTGGTAGGGATCTTCCAGGAGTTTTTCTCGAAATACCTCCTGAAATAACTTACCCCTTGTAAGACATTGGGAATGAATCTACGTGAAACCATGCGGGAAACATCGGGAAGACCATTGGAGAAATCGCGAAAGGAACTTTGGGGAATCAATCCTGAAAAAAAAACTGGGATAACTCGGAAACAATTTCTAGGAGTAATCTCGGGAGGAAATTAGGTAAATTTCAGGGAAGAACTCTGAAAACCTCTACGAAAAATCCGGCGAAGAATCTCAAAACAAGTCTCGAGGAAATTCAAATCTCTCTAGAAGAGATCCCTGGAGCTTCCGTAGAAATGCCGCCAAAATATCGGGAGAAACTGTTAGAAAGCCATCCCGGAAAACCCTAAAGAAATTGTGGATACATTTTGGAAGGATCTCTATAGCGAATTCAGCGAGAAGCTCAGGAATCACATGGGGAAGACCTCTGGAAGAAATCCAGTGAGTACTTCTGCAGAAACCCCGTAAGAAATCCTGGAAGAAACACTGGAAGAATCTCGCAAAGAAATTCTCTATGGATGTCTACTAGATTACCTATCAGGTTTTATTTCGTAATTCCTCTCGGGGTTTCTGTAGGGATTGGTCACAAGATTTCATATTGAACTCCTGTCAGGATTCTTCCTCATATCCTTTCTAGTATTCTGCTAAAGATTCTTGCAAGGATTAGACCCGGGATTCCTTCATTGATTACTGCTGTGATTCTTCCTCCCAGGATTTTCTAATTGATTTTGCTTGCACTTCTTTCAGAATTTTATCTGGGAATTTCCCGCGATTTCTTTTGAGATTATCTCCGGGATATCTCCACTGATCCGGTCCAGGTTTACTGCAGGAATTTCTTTTGGGACTCCTTTAGGAATTTTGACAAGAATTTCTCTAATATTTTTTTTGTTCTGGGAATCCATGACGAATTGCTCCCAGAATTCCGTTATGGGGGAATACTTCAGATATTTTTTGGCATACCAGCAAGAATTTTCTCGGGATTACTCAATTGATTTCTCCAGTGATTCTTTGAAGGTTCTTTGGCTCATTTTTCCTAAGATTCCATCAGGAATTCATCTAGGATTCTTACTGGATTTCCGGGATTCCTTCAGGATCTTTTCCCGAAATTAATTCCTGTATTTAATCAGATATTCTAGCAGACAATCAATGGATGATTCTTTTGGAGATTCTTTCTAGATTTTTTCAGGGTTTCTTACAGAATACTCCAGACATTTCTCCTGGGATACCCTCAAGGATTCCCTCGGAGATTCCATTAGAGCATCTTCCCTGAATTCCTTCACATTTTTTCTGAATTTTTTTCATGGATTCCTTCAACTAATTCTTTGGGAATTATTTCCGGATTTCTTCATGGATCTCTCCCGGGTTTTCTTAGGGGGTTTTTCCTGGAATTTATTCAGGGATTCCTCCAAGATTCTGTTAAGAATTTCTCCAGAAATTCTTTCTGGAATTTCGTTAGGAATTCCTCCCGGGATTACTTCATTGATTCACTCCAGGATTCTTTTGGGGTTTTCTGCTGGGAGTTACTCCTGGGCTTCGTTCATGGGTATTTTCTGGAAACCATCATGGACTGCTCCCAGGATTCCTTGAATGATTCCTCTCGGGTTTACTTCCGGGATTTTTTTACGGATTATTCCCGCGATTGCATCAGGGACTTCTCCAGGTTTTTTTCTGGGTTTCCGCGATTCCTTTAAATATTTATTTTGCCCACGTTTTCTTTAAAGAATCCTCTTGAGATTCATCCACGCATTATTTCTGCCGGGATTCTTTTTGAAATTCCTTCATTGATGATTTCCGAAATTCCTTTAAGGCAGTGTTCTTGATTATTCCTGGTATAGAACAACCCCCATAAGTGGAATAATTCTCTCCGAAACATAGAATACTAGACATCTCGTGCGGGTCGCACTTTGTTGACCACGGCTTTGGGATTTCCGTTTGGGTTTCCTCCTGGATTCTGTAAGTAAGGAATTCAGAAATTTCAAAAGATTCAGAAAATTCCTTCGTGATTTTTGATTGATTCTTTCCGGATTTCCTTCAGGAACGCGGTATTTCTTCGAGACCTACTTAACAATTATGAAGATCAGATTTTTTAACATCTATATCAAAGACTTTCAGGGGCTCCTTTAGGGATTTTTCCAGGTACTTCTTCAGAGAATCCTTCGGCGATTCTTTCAGGGAGCTCTCCTGAGATTTCTACACGGATTCCTTCTAAAATTCTTTCAAAGATTCCAGAAAGATTTTCTGCCGGGATTTCTACACTAATTCCTGTTGGGTTTCCTCCACAAGTACCTACTTACAATGATTCCTTCCGAGATTTCTGCTTGTGTTTCTGTAGGTATTCCTTTAGGATTGTTTCACACAATCTTCCAAGGATTGCTCCAGGAAATTCAAAGTGACTTCTGTTGAGATTCATTCAAAGAGCACTCCAACATTCTTTTATGGATGTCTTACGGGCTTCCTTCCGCAATGTCTTTAAGAATTCGTCCCAGGATTCCTTCCATGAGTTTTATCGGGATTCCTTAATTAATGCTTCCCTGATTTCCTTGAGGGATTTCTCCCAAGATTCTTTCAGGGATATTTTCAAGGATTCCCTCCGGAATTACTTTATGAATTTCTTCCAGGATCCCATCATTGATTTATCTCGGGACTAATTCCAGCATTCTTTCAGGAGATGTACATGAGGATTACTTCGAGGATTTCATCTTGATTCTTTCAGCAATATTTCCAGCGATTCCTTCATTTACACTTAATTTTATTTTCCCTGGATTCATTCAGGGGATCTCCCGAGATTCTTTCAGAGAATCTTGCCGATATAATTTCTTTAGGAATCCTTTCGAGATTCCTTCCTAAAATTCTCCTAACGTTCTTTCAAGGAGTCCTCAGGGTATCTTATTGGGATTCTTCCAGGGATTCCTCCAGGAAACGCAGAGTGACTCCTTTTGAGATGCATTTAGAGAATACTCCAACATTCCTTAAGGGATTTCTTCCAGACTTCCTTCCGGAATGTCTTTAAGAATTCGTTCCAGGATTCCTTCCATGAGTTCCACCGGGATTCCTTAATCAATTCTTCCCTGGTTTCCTTGAGGAATTTCTCCCAAGATTCTTTCAGGAATATTTTCAAGGATTCCCTCCAGGATTACATTATGGATTTCTTCCATGATCTCGTCATTCATTTACCTCGAGATCAATTCCGGCATTGTTTCAGGAGATGTATATAGGGATTCCTTCGAAGACTTCAGCCGTATTTTCTTAATATTTTTCAGCTATTCCTTCGTTTACATTTCCATTTTATTCAGGGATTTCTTCCGAGATTCTTTCAGGGAATCTTGTCGAGATAATTTCTTCAGCAACCATTTTGGGATTTCTTTAAGAATACTTTTGAGATTTCTTCCTAACATTCTCCTAGGGTTCTTTCAGGGATTCCTCTGAGACTCTTCTTGGGATTCTTTGAGGGGTTCCTCCAGGAAATTCAAAGTGATATCTTTTCGGATTCATTCAGAGAACACTCCGACAGTGTTTAAGGGATATCTTCCGGGCTTCCTTCCGGAATGTTTTTGAATATTCATTCCAGGATTTCTACCGGGATTCCTTCATTAATTCATTCCTGGTTTCCTTTAGGGATTTCTCCCGATTTTTTTCAGGAATATTTTCAAGGATTCCCTTCGGAATTCTGTATGGATTTCTTCCAGGATCCCATCATTGATTTATCGGAGGAATTATTCCGGCATTCTTTCAGGAGACGAACATGGGGATTACTTCGAGGATTTCATCTAGATTCTTTCAGTAATATTTCCAGCGATTCCTTCATTTACATTTCACTGTATTTCTCCCTGGATTCATTCAGGATTTTCCCCCAAAATTCTTTCAGGGAATCTTTCCGAGATGATTTCCTCAGGAATCCTTTCGGGATGCCTTCCTAATTTCTCCTAGGGTTCTTACAGGGATTCCTCAGCGACTCTTCTTGGGATTCTCTCAGGGACTTTTCTTGGCATTGTTTCATGGATTATTCCAGGATTCTTTAATACATTGCCATCGGGATTCTTTCCGGAGTTTCTGACGGGATTCTCCCTAGATTGTTTCAGGATTATCTTCCGATATTCCTCCTGGGATTTTTCCTGAGCCTGGATGCCTTCAGGTTATTTATCCGGTATTCCTGCGAGAATCACTCCATGTGGGGAGTAAGGGTATCCTTCGATAGTGTACCCAGACACTCTTAGCATAGTCTTAATGAATAAAAAAAAAGCTTGAATTAGAGTTTGAAGAGCGCAACCGAAAGAGAAGGTGGGATCCCGCTGCGTGGTCCAACACGTACGGTATGTTCTTGCTGAACTTTGCTAAAGTTTTAACTGAACTTTGATCCAATCCAAAGCGAACACATACAGTTCCTATACCTTCCCTTTGAAATGTTCGGCATTTCAAAGCCGATGAATACCATTCGCATATTTATTTTGAATCTAATGATCTCAGATAAATACCAACCGGCACAAACTCAACACCCCCAAAAACCGAAAATCGATCCGATCTGGTTAATTCGGATCGATGAAGATGTGTAAACAATGGCCTCACCAACCCGATTAGAAAATTGTAACTAAAATATAGGCCTATATAGCCGAGGCGGTAAACGCACGGGTATTCAGCATGACCATGCTGAGGGTGACGGGTTCGATTCCCGGTCGGTCCAGGATCTTTTCGTAAAAGGAAATTTCCTTGACTTCCTTGGGCATAGAGTATCTTCGTACCTGCCACACGATATACGCATGCAAAATGGTCATTGGCAGAGGAAGCTCTCAGTTAAAAACTGTGGAAGTGCTCATAGAACACTAAGCTGAGAAGCAGGCTTTGTCCCAGTGAGGACGTTACGCCAAGAAGAGAGAGAGAGAACTAAAATATAACATTATCCTAAAAAACATGATATAAATCATGACATCATCACTGTGATATAATCATGTTCAACATATTTGGTGTTTTTAAAATACTATAACACAATTATATCACATTGTTATAAATGTTGTTTAATAACTCATTGTATTATGTGGTATTATCATTTAGTTTTAAGTCTTGGATATTTGGAAAAAAAGTTACAAAATTGTATCAAATTTTGATAGAAACTGGTAGTTCTGAGGCTAAAATTCATATCATATTTTGTTATAATTTTGATACGATTGTAACAAAACGAGTTATTATCTTGTTTGGGCCAGTGAACTTTTGGTTACAACTTTAGATATCTAAACATCATCCTGCATCTAGTTTATAACATAATAAGTTATAGAAAAGTATTATAACGTCATAACACAATATGATCTAAACTTGATATAATTTTCTAGTCAGGAATCCAAGTATTGACTGCCCGAGGAGCAGCCGATCGCACGCAGCGGAAAACACATGGAGCGAGAACGTCATGCAAGTAGCTGCTGCCGCCGGCCGTGCCGGCCAAACAATGTAAACAAACCACCCCTACTAACTGGCGCTGAATGCCGCCGGGCAAAGTACAACGACGACCCGTGCATGTAAACCAGCCACCGCCGCCGTATCGTGCGGATACGAGAAAGTAAGAGAAAAATCAAAACAAAATTATTATTAGTTTCGGCTTACCGTTCAAACCGGAGTCGATAGCGTTGATCGTGCTACCCCTCATGTAGGCATAGTGCGCTCAAACGAACGGTGGCGAATGGTTGTTTGCATCAGAGAATCAATAAGCGGAGATTCCCCAGGAGAACGCAATTCCTGGTACTGAGCGAGCAATCGGATCGTATGTTGTTGTGCGGCGTTGTTTAAAAGCCACTCATACTCTAGTTCTAGTGGATGGAGTCCGTTTGGTGTTCCACACGGAGTACCAGGGAAACGTCAATCCATCAACGGGGTGGTGGTTTTTAAAGAGATACACACAAAGTAACACAAGAAAACATCAACCAACATAACAACTTTGATGGATCGGGACAATTTGTGTGAGTGTCAGTTCCAAACCGCACCGCAGGTATACTTTTTCAACGATCGGTCAGTAGGTGTGGGTAACAGTCACTCTGTGGCGTATGGTCTCCTTCTTCTTATAGGGGAGAGTGGTCAATATTTATACACCGGAAAAAATAAAAACAAAAATTCTCTTGGCATTTTCCCAAAAGTTTTTCCAGAGATTTCTTCCAGAATATTTACAGGAATTGTTTCTGGGTTTTTCGATAGAGTTCCTATCAGGACATTTCAGGAGTCTGTGTTTCATGGGTGTTCGGAGGACCTTGTCTCCCACACAGGATTTCTCCCGAAACTCCTTCTGCACTATCATCAAGAAATTATCATGAGATTTTATGTATAGTTTCTTCTGGGTTATTTCTTAAATAGTCTCGAGGTATTTTTCTTGAAGTTCCACTTGAGATTTCCTTTGGAGTTTTCCCGGAATTCATCTTAGAAGATTCTTCCCAATGTTGCTTAGTTTTTTTTTTGAATTTATCCAAGACTTTTTACCAATATATCTTCCGGGTTTCAATCAGAGTACCCTTGGGTGTTTGAGATTGGCAGCAAGGGGGTTTCCTGAGATTTCAAGCGAGCCTGAAAGGAGGGGGTTAAAGGGATGTTTTAGGGGGCACCAGGGAATAAGACTTAATTTAAAATTTCATCGAGTATCAAGGCGCGCTTAGAATGCCCACAGTGAGATCTCAGAGGTTTGATATTTGTTTTATAAAGTTTAAAGCCCTTTTAGTAACGTTTTCAGATGTTTAAAGAGCGTTTCAAAGCGCTTCAGGGACCTCCAGGGCTGTACCTCCCAAGTAACATTTTAAGTTTTGTTCGGCTTTATAAGAGATCTTCATGACCAATTTTATAAAACTTGCAATAAAACTGATGTATACATCATAACCTCTTGATAACCTCTATAAGAGCATCTTCCGGCTAAGTGGACCACTCTCAGAGGGGTTATGCAAAACGCAAAACCGTGCAAACCGTTTTGAAACCTAGTTGAAAAATCTTCCACTCTCGAAAAGAGGTTATGAGGATTGTTGTTGTTTTTTTTTTCAACAAAAAACTATGACAGCTCAAGTTGCAGAAAAGCTTCTTCGATGGCACGTAAAGTTCAGGAGGATACATTATTCGTAAGTAGAAAGCGATCATAATATTTTAGTAGTTATTGTGTTAGTAGGCTTATGCGCATTCAATTTTACCATGAATATTGGAGTTGTAGAAACATAAAATTAATGCGCTTCGAAAATTGTAAATCTGATCATCTTGGAATGAAATAAATCAATTTATTAATTTAGGAAAAATATCTCGACTTACAAGAAAACTCAGCTGAGAGTGTTTATACTATAAAACATTTCGTCAATGGTTTTCATAAAAGTAGTCATAAAACTGCGAGTTTTAATTATTGCTGTTATAAAATACTCATAAAATCAAACAAAATCAATCAACATTGGAAATGTTACTTGGGCTGAAATTTCCTAAAATGCTGAAGACCTTCTAAATTATCCTAAACCAACCAGCGATCCCCAGAAACGCCAAAAGAACACTTTGGAACCCCTTGAGAGACCCCCTGGAACTCTCCTGAGATACACTGAGACTCCCTGAAATGCTCCTGAAAACCCCTGAGTCACCCTTGAGATCTCCTTTTGAAACGCCTCTGGATCCCTCTGAGAACTCCTGAAAACCCCCTGAAACCATCTCTGCGATACCTCTGGTACGCTCTATATTACCGCCCAACTTCCCCCTCTTCCCGAAACCTCCTGGAACTCTTTGAAATGCCTGGTGAATCTCGCGCGGAACACCAAGAAGAACTACTGGAGAAACAACAAGAGAAACTTCACAAGAAATTCCGAGAAAAATTGATACATTTAAGAACAACTTTGGGTGGAAATAGGAGGGAACTCCAAGAACTATGGAAAGCTGTAAGAGAATTTTTCGAAGGAACTACGAGAGAAATCTGGCGACAAACTTCAAGGTAAGCCCGGAAAATTGTTTGAGAGAAACCACTGGACGAAGTGTACAAAACTATCGCACAAATCCCAGGGTAATGGTTGAAATGCTTTTCCGAGAAACCACAAAGACAAATCCCCGAAGGAATTTTAGAAAATTTTGTTTGGGGTCTCCGGAAGAAATCAGCCGAGTACCTTTGGAAGAAATCCGGGGAAGTGCTCTTGCAGAAACCCCGGTAAAACTGCTTTGGAAGGAACTCTGATAGAAATCACAAAAACAACTCTCAGAAGTCCCGGAAGGAACACCAAAAATCCTGGAAAGAACTTTTGGAGCAAATAGGGGAAAACACCTGGATGCAGTCGTGGGAGAAACTCTTGGACAAATGTAGTAAAAAAAATCCAACAAACCTTCATGTTATTTTCCAGGAAAGTTCACGGGAAGAATTCTTCAAGAAACTGCGTAAGAATTCGGGGAAGGGGAAATTCCGTAAGGAATTGTGAAAGTCCAGGATAGGATTTCTGGTGAAATCCTCAGAGGAATTTGGAAACGAATTCTGAGTAGATTTTCAAGCATTTCCATATTCAAATATTTGAAGGAAATCCTAATCACTAAAAGAGTTCTTGAGATCTGTTTTCTTCAAAGTTTACTAGTATTAATCATAATTATTATGGTACCACTCGTTTTTTTTTTAAATGAAATTGGTGATATTCCATCATAGTTTCCAAATTACCTTAGGATTTTCATCGGAATCCCATTTTTACTACACTACCAGTAGCAGTAGCAACCTCCAAGGCTTGCTACTCAAAACGTGTAGTAATTACTATTTTTATTCATACCGAACGCTTTGTTTGTAGTATGTTCGAAACTTGAAGTGAACTCGTGAACGAGAAAGTCTAAGTAAAATTTTCGGAAGAGTTCTTGCAGTATCTGGAAAATTCACTGTTATAATGCATAAAGTATTTCCTAAGGAAATCTCTAGACATATCTTTAATGAAACCCTAGGTGTAGCTTAGAAAAGTCTTAGTGGAAACCATGGAGAAATTCCAGGTGAACTTCTAGAAGCAAATTCTTGGGAAATATTAAAAGTAATCATAAAAATTGTATCTGCGGTGGAACTTCTAAAGAATTTCCCTGTGGAAAACAAACAGAAATGATTTGAGGAATTCTTGGGGAAATTCTTTTTGCAACTCTTAGAGGAATTTCTGAAGAGATTTTCAGTGGAACTTCGAGAAGAATTCCCAGTGGAATTCCCACAAGAATTCCCAGAAAAAAAACACTTGTCGAACATCCCGGTGAAACTTCGAGAAATAGTCGGTGCAACTCCTAAAGAAATTCTTTTAGGAACTCCTAGACGAATCCCTTGTTGAATTCCTAGAGAGGTTTTATCTGTAACTTCTAGAATAATCTTTGGAGGAATCTCCTACAGGCCTCCTCTCGGTGGAAGTCTTACCGGAGTTCCTTGTGGACATTGATAGATACCATTAGAGTGGTGCATTGCGGTGTAATATCTACCAAATCAACTTTTGATCTTGATATTTACCGTCAAGATCAAGATTGTCAGGCCCTGCGAGCCAGCCGTAAAAAAGACTAGCACCGGAAAATCAACAAGAGAAGAATGCGAACCGATACCAATGGCGACGACCACAGCGACGAACCGCATACGCGCAGAATCTCGAGGCAGCGTTGCCGGACGAGGGTGTGCTCGATGTGGCCCCTCTAGAGGACTACTGGAGTACAGTCAAAGCAGCCATCAACAACGCAGCCGAGAGCACTATCGGGTACGTAGAACGGAGTCGACGAAACGATTGGTTCGACGAGGAGTGCAGAGCGGTTCTGGAGGAGAAGGATGCAGCGCGGGCGGTAATGCTGCAGCATGGAACCCGACAGAATGTGGAGCGATACAGACAGAAGCGGAAGCAGCACTGCCCATAATCGCATAGTTGACGTAACCACCATTGACAATGTCAGCACTCACAAGCAAATATCTATCAAATGTGCATAATTGCGATTAGTTTTATTCAATAGAGCACAAGATCTAATCACTAGCTAAATATCAACGTGAAAAAAATCATAAACTTTTCATTAATCATTGTTAAAATTTCAAAAGTGTGCTGAAAACTACAGTGGCGCTTACGTCAACTATGCGATTATGGGCAGAGCAGACCCGTCTCTTCCGGGAGAAAAAGCGCCGCCTGGAAGAAGCGGAGTGCGAGGAAATGGAACTGCTGTGCCGTTCACAGGAAACACGCAAGTCCTACCAGAAGCTCAACACATCCCGCAAAGGCTACGTGCCGCAAGCCGAAATATGCAGGGATAAGGAAGGGAGCCTCCTGACGGACAAACGTGAGGTGATCGAAAGGTGGAAGCAGCACTTCGACGAGCACCTGAATGGCGAAGAGAATGTAGGCACGGAGGACCAAGGCAGCGGAGGAAATGACTATGTTGGTGCAGCAGAGGACGGGAACGAACCAACTCCCACGCTGAGGGAAGTTAAGGATGCCATCCACCAGCTCAAAAACAACAAAGCGGCTGGTAAGGACGGTATCGCAGCAGAACTCATCAAGATGGGCCCGGAAAAGTTGGCCACCTGTCTGCACCAGTTAGTAGTCAAGATCTGGGAAACCGAACAGCTACCGGAGGAGTGGAAGGAAGGGATAATCTGTCCCATCCACAAGAAAGGCGACAAGTTAATGTGTGAGAACTTTCGAGCGATCACCGTTTTGAATGCCGCCTACAAAGTGCTATCCCAGATCATCTTCCGTCGTCTTTCACCTAAAGTAAATGAGTTCGTGGGAAGTTACCAAGCCGGTTTCATCGACGGCCGGTCGACAACGGACCAGATCTTCACCGTACGGCAAATCCTCCAGAAATGCCGTGAATACCAGGTCCCAACGCATCACCTGTTCATCGACTTCAAAGCGGCATACGACAGTATCGACCGCACAGAGCTATGGAAAATTATGGACGAGAACAGCTTTCCCGGGAAGCTGACTAGACTGATAAGAGCAACGATGGACGGTGTGCAGAACAGCGTAAGGATTTCGGGTGAGCTATCCAGTTCATTTGAATCTCGACGGGGACTACGACAAGGTGATGGACTTTCCTGCCTACTATTCAACATCGCCCTGGAAGGTGTTATGCGACGAGCCGGGCTCAACAGCCGGGGTACGATCTTCACGAAATCCAGCCAATTTGTCTGTTTTGCGGATGACATGGATATTATTGCCAGAACATTTGAAACGGTGGCAGAACAGTACACCCGCCTGAAACGTGAAGCAGCAAAGGTCGGACTGGTGGTGAATGCGGCTAAGACAAAGTACATGCTGGTAGGTGGGACTGAGCGAGACAGGACAAGCCTTGGCAGCAATGTTACGATAGACGGGGATACTTTCGAGGTTGTAGAAGAATTCGTCTACCTTGGTTCCTTGCTAACGGCTGACAATAACGTGAGCCGTGAAATACGAAGGCGCATCATCAGTGGAAGTCGTGCCTACTATGGGCTCCAGAAGAAACTGCGGTCAAAAAAGATTCACCCCCGCACCAAATGTACCATGTACAAGACGTTAATAAGACCGGTGGTTCTCTACGGACACGAGACATGGACGATGCTCGAGGAGGACCTGCAAGCACTCGGAGTTTTCGAGCGACGGGTGCTAAGGACGATCTTCGGCGGTGTGCAGGAGAACGGTGTGTGGCGGAGAAGGATGAACCACGAGCTCGCTGCACTTTACGGCGAACACAGTATCCAGAAAGTGGCCAAAGCTGGAAGGATACGGTGGGCAGGGCATGTTGCAAGAATGCCGGACAACAACCCTGCAAAGTTGGTGTTTGCTAACCATCCGGTTGGTACAAGAAGGCGTGGAGCGCAGAGTGCACGATGGGCGGACCAGGTGGAGCGTGATCTGGCGAGTGTTGGGCGTGACCGAGGATGGAGAGCTGCAGCTGCAAATCGAGTATTATGGCGGCAAATTGTTGATTCAGTATTATCATGAATTTGACGTGAACTAAATAAATGAATTAATCAAGATTAAAGTTTGATGTACTTTTCTGTGTTTATGAAATATATGAAATATGTAACTGTGACGAGCGTATCACTAATATGTAGCTTATTCGATGTACGATCCCAATACTATTTTATATTTCAGATTTTCAATAGAAGAATCAAGTAATTGCCATCAAGATGACGAGAAAACCAGGATGAATTGGGCAGACAAATCGATTCGAAGCAGTCTAACAATGGTGTCTCTGAATGTTGCACAAACGTACCCGACTAGAAAATTCTAACAAAAACATAACATAATTATAACAAATCATGATATGTATAACTCATTGTGATATAATCATGTTTAACATCATTGGTGTTTATAAATAGTATAACTCAATTGTATCATATTATGTTATAAATGTTGTTCAATAACTCATTGTGAAATAATTTAGTTCTGATTCTCTGACACTCAGAACATCATTTTACACAATTGTATCAAAATATGATAGAAACTAGTTTTTTTAAGCTAAAATTTATATCATATTGTGTTATAATTTTGTTCTGATTATAACAAAATAGGTTATTATTTTGATTAGACCGGTGCACTTTTTTGTTACAGTTTAAGTTATTTTAACATCATCTTGCATCTAGTTTATAATAAAATTTCATATAATCATAACACAATGTGTTATAAACTTGATATATTTTTCTAGTCGGGTATCCTTTGGAGTTTACCCTTCCACTAACAACACCCAAATTCCCGTGACACCTAGGCCAGAGAGAACGTAGAGCTGTCTACATTTCTCTTAGGTGTCCAACTAACCACCCTTTTCCATCCTTCAGCTGTCACAAGGACTTCCAGGACAGTTCTCGACCATTGGAAGGTTGCGTCAGTCTTGTCTAAGAGTCAGAGATTTGTCCCAAATCTTTGTGCTTTGGTTCGGACGGGCAGGATGCCGCTGATAACACGAAAACTGCTTCTTCTGTTTCTTGACGTAACGTCACAACTGAAGAGAAACAACGAAAGAAGCAAGCCGTGACAAAAGCCTTTTCCTCTGACGTCTAAAATCAGCATTTTTTTCGGGTTTTTGACAGTTCTTATATGGAGATGACAGGTCCGTGTTAGCAGCTGTTGTTCAATTTTTGTAAACAAATGCAAATACACGAACCTGTCACATGGAAAGGCCTATTGTGTAGATTATAATCCTAATTGTATCACGGTGTATAACATTAAGAAGGTGATATCTACCGGAAAACTGACATTTGATGATAACGTAGGTCTTATCGCTGATCTAACGAGTGCAAGAGAAAACATAGCCTGCTACCTCGTACTCGCAACCATACGTAAGGATAGCAATGACGGCACATGTTTACTTTGAAACTGGTAAACTACCAGGACAAGCCTACCTTGTGAATATTATATACCGTGCCTAGTATAATAAAGTCATTCCTAGTCATATGTTCAGAAAGGACAAACGTGTTTCTTAGTACTCTCCACTTCAAGTCTGCACTAATTTTTGGAAAAATTTTGACGAAAAAGTTAATCAAAGAAAATGGAAAAAATTGGAGTCATTAAACTCAACGATGTCAATGATTCGGACTGGAAGTTTGAAGTGGAGCTTTTGCTGGTTCGAGATAAGCTTTGGAGGTATGTACGTGGAACCTGTAGTATGACCTGTAGCATCAAACGGTATTATCCTTGATTTTAATCTGAGTTTTAACTTTAGTACGCAGATTTCCGAACAGATTCCTGGAGGAAATCCAGGAATAATTTCTGGAGGAATTACCAATACCGAAGGAGTTTATATAGGAAAATTTAGGGAGGAACTCCTGGAAACATTTGTGTAGCAATTCTCGGAAGAATTTCTGAAATAATTGCTGGAGAAGCTCCTGGAGAAATTTCATGAAAAAAATATATAGAATATCCTTGAGACATTTCTGGAGGAATTCCAGTAGGATTAACTTGAGGAATTCCTGGAAGAATTTCTGGAGAAATTTTTCTGTAGGAATTTCTGAAGGGAATTCTAGGGGAATTCCTAGAAGCATCCATGGGAGAATTCCCGGAAGAATCCTGCTCCTGCAAGAACTTCTGGAGGAATTCCTGGATGAACTTCTGGGGGAAGTTCTGGAGGAATTCCTGGAGAAATCCTTGTGGGATTTTCTGGAGGAGCTCCAGAAGGAATTGCTCAAGGATTTTTTGGAGGAATTTCTGGGAGCATTCCTGGAACAATCTCTGGAGGAAATCATGGAGAAATTGCTGGAGGAATTTCTATAGGAAATCCTGAAGACATATCTGGAGGATCTTCCGGGGGAATTTCTGGACGAACTCTCGAAGGAATTCCAGGAGAAAACCCCGTACAAATTTCCGGGGATACTCTCGTTGGAATTTTTGGAGAAATTCCGTAGATTTTTAAAAATTTCTCCGAAGGAAATACCCTTGGAATTCCCGGAGAAATTCTCGTAGGACTTTCCGGAGGAATTCTCATAAAAAATCCCTGAGAAATTCTCGGGTGTCTTCTCGTAGGAATTCCTGGAAAAGCTCACGTAGGAATTCCCGGTCTCATATGAATTCCAGGAGAAATTCTCGTTAGAATTTTTAGAGGAATTTCCGGTGGAATTTTCCCAGAAATTATTCTTGAATAAATTCCCGGAGGAATTCTCATAGAAATTCCCGGAGGAATTGTCAAAGGAATTCCTGGAGGAATTCTCGTAGGACTTCGTGTAGGAATTTCCTAAAGAGTTCTCGTAGGTATGCCAGGAGAAATACCAGTAGGAAATTTTGGAGGAATTCTCGGAGAAATTTCCCTTGGAATTCCCGGAGAATGCTCCTTGGAATATGAATTCCAGGAGAAATCCTTGTTAAAATGTTTGGATGAATTTCCGATAGAATATTTCCTTAAATAATTCTCGTAGGAATTCCCGGAGGAATGTCATAAAAATGTCCTGGATTAATTCTTGTAGGAATTCTCGGAGGACTTCGTGTAGGAATTCCAGGAGAAACCCAAGTTAAGTAGGAAGTTTTGGAGGAATTCTCGGGAGACTTTCCCTTGGAATTCTCGAAATAATTGCCTTTGGAGTTGCTGGATGAACTTCCAGAGAAATTTTCCATGGACATCCCGGCGGAGGAATTCCTCTTATTATAACATAAATAACATTTTGAAACACAGAAGGAATTTTAGCTGGAGAAATATCACAGAAAATGGGATCAAAAGGGATTCCAGATGTAATCAAAGAAAAAAAAAACTGCCAAAGGTTCTCTACTCTATTGCTCCGAAACTCGAGATTCCCGGGAGGGGGAATCTGGAGGAATACCAGGAAGAATTCCGTATGCTATCAATCTCTTTTTTCGGTTGAAGCTTATGTTAGCGATTATTCAAAAGCACTCACAGAGAATGGCTGCGTGCTTCCCGTGCTTTCTTTGATTAATCCCATCATGAAGCTTACCGAACGGAGTATTCAAATTTAATCTGTATTTTTGCAAATCGGGATTAAATCTCGTATCAACTGCGTTGGAGCATATGACCATAAAAGTGTAGGTATAAAGAAAAGAAAGGAATGCGAAACAAACGATTTAAAAACACCTGCTCTAGGAGAATCTGCAGGAGATTCCACCACGAACTACTCCTGGAAGTACCTCAAAAAAGGCTTTCCGGAAATTTTGCCAAGAATTCCGCCAGAAGATTACTCCAGAAATTCTTTCTGGGAATTACTTCTGCCGATACCTTGACGAAAGCCTTTTGTGGATTTGTCCATATCCTTTCATGAATTCTTTCTAAAAATATCTCCTGGAATTCCTTTAGAAGTTCCTTTAGGGATTCGCCTACAAGAGTTCGGTCTGGGATTTCCCCGAGATTTTCTTCTGAGGTTTTTTGTCATGAATTCGTTCTACAGATGTCCTCAGGAACTCTTGGAAAATTCCCACAAAGAACTCCCGGAGGATTTCCAATCAAAAACCTCTGAAGGATTGATGATGATGATAAACCTGAGCGTGTTAGTGGAATACCTGTAAGTTGAAGAAAATCGAATTAAACACTGATCCTTTTACAATTCCAACTTACTTACTTACTTTAGGGAATTCTCTTTAGGATTCCTTCCTCCTGGGTTTCCTTCATTGATTTCTCCCGGAATTTAAGGGATTTCCATCGGTATTTTCCTGAAACTCCTTCAGGGATTCCACATGAGATTATACTTAAGAGATTTCTCCCGGAATTCCTTCACAGCTTTTTTCTGGAATTGCTTTCTTCTGGGATTCTCCTCCCCGGAGGAAACCAGGGTTTGTCTCAAGAATTTGTCTATGATTCTTCTGGGGAGCATTTCTCGGGATTCTTTCGGGAATGACTTCAGTGAGTTCTTCCGAGATTACTTTCGAGATTCCTACCGGAATTCTTCCGGGGCTTCTTTTATCTGATTTTCCTGAGTTTTCTTCGTTTTATCTGGGATTCCCCTCGAGATTCCTGTTGGGATTTTTTTCAAGAATTCCTCCAAAATACTTTCAAGTTTTGCTGGAGGAAGTTCTCCCAAGATTTCGTCAATGATTGCTCCTGGGAATCCTTGGGATTTCTTCCGGAATTTCTTCAAAGATTTTTTCCAGAATTCATCCAGGGATCATTAGCTTGTTTTTTTCGGGTTTCCCTTAGGGATTTCTCCTGGGATTCCACTCGGAATTTCCTCAAAATTATTTCAAAGTTTCCTGCTGGTACTCCTCCAGGATTTTCATAATGAAACTCTTCAGCAAACTGTTTAGAGATTCTTTTTTGGAATTTTTCCAGGATTTTAAAGAATTACTTCCAGGGTTCTCTTGATATTTTTTAAGGTATTTCTCCCGGGATTTTTTATGGGATTCCTCGTTCAGGGCTGTTACAAAATTTCCAAAATATCATCCGCGAAATTCGCGACTTTGGAAATAAAATCCGCGACTGGAGAAACAAATCCGCGACACGAACATAAATATTCAAATTTCATATTGAACCAGATTTTGTGCTGAATAATGACATGTTTTAAGAATAGTTTGGTAGATCCTATGAAGATTTCAACGATTTTTCATTAGGGCCACATTCTTTCCTCCACCTTTGTTTGTGTTATTACAGAAAACGTATTGAGATTCCCGAAGCTTCAGGAACAACTATCTCTGGACCCGATACCAGATTTTAAAATAATTTATTTTGTGATAAATTATTTTTCTGTGGAGTATCTCAGTAACATGTTTGTTGCTGTGATACCTTAGTATCGATTGAACTCGAGATCAATTAATTATAGTGTGTTCCCCCATTCTGGTGAGATAAGCTTTATAAACCCAACCACGTCCTTGGGGTATAAGACTCATATGACAGTAAGCCCTAAGAAGGGTTTGTCAAGAGCCTTGAACCTGCAATAAGTGAGTGCACTACAATAGCAGAGGATATGTTCTGATGTTTCTGTCTCCTCATCACAGAAGCGACAATTAGGATTACTTCGATCTTTTGTAGATGATATCTGCAAGGGCAGTGTCCAGTTATTAGATCGGCGTAGATGTTGAGACCAAATAGTTGTTGGATTTTCTTGGGGTTTATCATGACGAGCCGCATGGATCGACTTTTAGGGGGAAGCATATACCAGTTTGAAGTGATTCGAGTGACCATAATACCCCGGACAGACATGTGATACGAGTGTGATTCCTATACAACGGTACGCAGTGTCAACAAAATTCTAACAAGACTGACTTGAACTGAGAGAATTTTCAGTATGGCACTCATTTCAAGCGCAATTGTACAGTGATTCCTGTATCACATGTGTGTCATAAGTATAAATTCGCTCAGTTGCATTTTACAGAGCAGCAGAAATCGAAGCAGGGCCAAGGAACAACCATACTTTGCACCAGAAACAGGAAGCACAATAATTTGGTTTCATTAGTCCAAGTTATAAGAAAAATAATATGTACAATCGACGAGTTTCATTTCCAGATTAATTTCATTTTGTGAGGCAGATTCAAGTAAACTGCAAAGCGGCAATCTTTTTATTCAAGCGATATTATTCTTAAGAAATACTTCATAGTTTGAATAAGGGCAACGTTTTTTAACCTTGGTTAACCCTTTCGGGACGGAGCGCAAAAAACTGAAATTTCCATACAAATTGCTCAAATTTGGCTCTCCAGAACTCTCAGACTTTTTAATATATCAACACTTTTTCTTTGGCATTTGTAAGAACTACTCTTTAACTTTCGATTCCTAGCTTTGTCCACCTAGATAAATCGAAAATTAAAAATTTGCGACAGATAAAACTTTTTCATGTTTTACAATTTTTGCTCACTTTTTGTTTAATTTGTTGTGGTAAATATCACACACAACATAAACAAAAGTTTATTTTCATACATGCAAGTATATGTAGTGGCTCAATATATAAAACAATCTACATCAGATAAACCAAAGACTAAACAGTTGAAAAAAAATTGGCAAAACTGTTATTGCTCAACAGCACAATTGTGCTGGTTCGTCACGAAAGGGTTAACCAGATATAAATAACGACGATGCTGGACAAGAAGAACTATTTTCCTACAAAAAGGGATTATGAGCCGAGCTATTTTAGTCACAGGAGAAAATATATTTTTAAAGTTGTGATAACCTTTGAAGCAGATCATCAGAGTTTTCCTATTTTAATAACTACTAGGTACGCTTATCGAAGTGAAAAAAAATGAAAGGTGAGTTTTAGAAATAATTTGTTGATTAGATTCTTTCATCATTCAAAAAATAAGAGTTTTGGAAACAAATATCTTATGCTGAATCCCGGAATGATTAGTAATTTATGTAACAAGTTGCAAATCGTTGATTTTTTCAGCACGATTAATACGAAGAGTGCTGAAAAAATCGAGAACCAGTGCGGAAAAGTTGGCCATTATGATACCGAAATAATTTATATAAAATAGAAATTATGATACTGAACTGCGTAAAATAGTTTTTGCAACTCGACACTATAATTTCTATGTTTATACAAGCCGTTTCAGTAACGAAACGACCTACTCGGCAAGCCTCGTTGGATGAATGTACGACTCGTCCTGTAAAAATCATCATTTTGCAACTCGTTGCATAAATGGTCGGCGTTAAGTCAGAGGGGACCAAGTAACAAAATTGACGAAAATGAGATTTTTAGGGCATTTGATTAAGAATTGCTTAAGCTACTTGGAACATTCACCCAATTTTCTTAATATTACAATTAACGAGAGTTATATCACAATTTTCTTTTGATTGAACTGCAAAAATCGGTAATAGTGTGCAGTCAGAGTGAACCATATGCTTGATGTCAAGAGAGCAGAAAAAATAGGTATTGGTTAAAATCCAATAAATAAAATAGTTTATCATCCAAATGTGATACGTTTTCAAATCGTAAGACTCCCTAATGCATTTTCTGATGATTATTGATCAAGAAAGCACGTGAAATTCCATTTTATTATGGTCAATATCGTATTTTACAGATCATCGTGTTGAAGCATATTGTGGCATTTCGCGTGCAGACAGAGTGGACTATGTGTCTCTAAGAAAAATAATTGAAATTACCTTATTCTTCGTAATCCTTTCCAAATCAAAATATGTTTGTTTAGTAGCTGTTGGGCATCATAATGAAATGTGCCAATACCCGTTTCATGAAGAAATTTATTTTACCGATTATTTCAGCATTGTGTACTTGGTTCACTCTGTCTGAACGAAAATTTGAAAAATGCCAGTCCTCTGAATATATTATTATGAACCGTGTAACTACAATATTTCAAAAAACGTACCGAACTGTGAAAATACATTACAAAGTTGTTAGCTATTAAATGTTCAAGTTAAGAATTCTTGAATAGCTCATTAATTGACTACCCTTCATGGTGATATTGAACTGTTGTACTTGGTCCACTCTGACTGAACATAAAAATTGAAAATAGTAATCAACAGTGTAATAACAGGAATATCGAATTTCAAACTTCCTGCTCACATTACACACTACTCCTATTAACTGTTGTCCTACTTGTGCATTATTTTTTCATCAAATATGTAAAAACTTGAGTGTGAACTGTAGTTGGTTGAAGATTTTCCAAAAACCGTTCAGTCAGAGTGGACTAAGTACAATCAATTACTTAGCAATTTCTCGGTTTCAAGCTTCATTTTACGTTTTTTCGCGATCAATAGAGAGCGATACTGTGATGAATAGTTATTAAGATTTATGGCGAAAATTCAAGAACATTTGTTAAAAAACTCAAAACTTATAGAGTTGCAAACTTTAAAGTCGTTTTTCTAGAAATTAAGTGAAAGACACACGGTCCTCTCTGACTTAACGCCGACCATATAACTATTATGTTTGTGTATTAAATAACCCTCATATAAAGTTGTATAGAAATTCATGGAAATGAATAATTTATGCGAATAGTTTGAAAATTAAATATGACAAAAGCTTTTACTGTTATTCAAATTAAAATTTTCGGTATACCTAATCTTTTTTTTTTCAAAATTAGAATGTTTAGTTCTGATCACCCATAGTGGAGCAGAGAACCGAATTGAAAGATCTCAATCCTGTATATAAGCCTGTAGGCATAGGACAAAACACTGAATTCAAAGTTGCGATATCTCAGCAGAGAATTTCAACCAATTTGGGAAATACTATCAGAATCTAGAGAAATTGTAGAGACGCCATTAATCTTTTCATTATGTTTTTTCTTACGTAGATATAAGATCAGTTCAATAAAATTACATGACCTTTGCTTCGCAAACATTCGCGATATCTGCTGTCATTCCATTCAAAAAACTTTTGACTTGTTGGAGAAATTTTAATAAATTTTCGAAATTTCTATATATTTTGTAGTTTTGAAAAGTTTCTTAAAACAGAAACTACCTACTTTGAAGCTGCAAAAAATAACGTTTGACAGAAGCTTCGATGGAAATAAGTTTAAGAGAAATTAAAAATGGGTTTAAAGTAAATTACAACTGCCATAAAGATAGGCATCCGCGCGCGACTTAAATCAGACAAATTTCAAGGATCCGCGAAATCCGCGTCGTGGCACATAAATCCGCGACAAATCCGCGAAAATCGCGATTTTCGCGAAAACCGCGAAATCCGCGACTGTTGTAACAGCCCTGCTCGTTGGATTCTCCCGGGATTCTTTCATTGACTCTCCCCGGTTTTTTAGGGACTCCTCCCGAGATTCTCCAAAGGATTTTTTAGATAGGTTTTTCTGGTATTTCTTAAAAGATTTCTGCGAGAATTTCTTCAGGAATTGTTCTAAAATTCAACTGCCCCGGTCTTTTTTTCTGGAATTCATCCGGGGATTTCTTCTGGGGTTCCTTTTGCCAGCATGGTGCTTCTTTTCTAATAGTTCAATAGACGCGTCTATAAATTCCACCAGAGAAACTCGTGAAACTCTTTTCAGCTATTCATGTAGCGGATTCTGGTGAATACCCATCAGCAATTCGTACAACACTTTCTCCGTAGAAGTGATTCAAGTTAATAGTATTTTAATGAAAACGGTAGCCTGTTAGTACATAACTTTTGATCAGGTCAAGGAAGTGATTCAGACATGTCGTCTAAGATTTATGCAAGGATCTCTTCGAATTTTTCAATGAAATTCTAGTATATCCAAATTGCATACCAAATATCTAAATAACTTTATGGCAAAAATGGTTGTTACTAGAGATATTTGATTAAACTAGGATTAAGAAACATGAACTTTCAAAATGTCTATAATAAACTGTAGCCTTGAAACCAAGATCCTCGAACATCCAACGCCCTTTCCATGTGCCTTATCCGTTCCAGAGCGAAAACGGCTGAAATTGGTGCAATAAAAACAAACCATGAAGACCTGCCGCTCCCTGCTTTGCATGTGTTGTGTTCTACGACTACGACCCCAAGACAAGACGACGACAGTACTGTGCACAGGACAGGACAGGACACAAGAGACGGGCGACACGGAATTCATTCAAACCCCACGACGACATGCAACTCTGGCTCAACGTGCTTTGCCTATATCTCTCGGTCATAAATACAGCGAAAGCACTCTACTCCACAGTTGCGACTGTTTCAGCTTCTGTCACTGTACTGTGCTGCCGCCGTCGTTTGTCCGTGTCTGTATGACACGGCACACGGCGGATTCAAAACCAAACCCAACAACAACGACTCCGGCGAGTGGAGTGCCTAGAGATAAGAACACCACCAGAAACGTAATAATAAGAATCAAACACGGGATGACTTACGTTGTTGTTGTATTTCTGGGTGGCCAATCTTGGAAGCTTCTGCTCCTGCGGTGGCGACTTCGAGCGACGACGTCAGCGATGGTTACTTCTAGAACCGCACCAACTGGATGACCTTGCAGTATGTCTAAAAATATTCACATGCACACTTCCGGCTTTCTTCCAACAGCACTAATCTCTTCACCTCCGGACCACCCCCCGGAAGAAGCCAGCCCTGTCCCGTTCACGGTGTTCAGGGCCAAACAACACACCGGCGCACCCCAAAATAAAAACCTTCGGAAATTCGATTCTTCCCGATCAACCGGACGACGACGACGACGCAACGCACGGATCTTACCGCTGCCTGGATAGTGAGGGGCGGAGGTCGGTCGTCCGTCACTCTCGTCACACAGTATTTTTTCTTCTTTTTCACCCCACACACTGCTGGCTGGTTGCTGCACCTTTCTGATGCACACCGAGATTTTCCCACCGCCCGAGAAAACGCAAATCGCGACGTAATTCGCGGCTGGATTTTCTTCCACCTTACGCACTCGCGCGCGCTCGTACTCGGTGCCTATGTTTTCCAGGAAACCGTATGCGAGATTTCCCCCAAAAGGTGATTTAAACTTTCTGCTTTTCCACGCACCACAAAAAAATACACTCTAGAAGAGCTGTTTCCGACGAAAAAAGAATCGTACCGCACCGCACCGCGATCGAAAGACGACGACGGAACTACACACAAGCGAGCGACCAGCGAGTCGAAGTCAGACACCCATCATCAGCCAGCAGAAAAATTAAACACTCGCACAAACGCATGAGCTAGAGCGAGTGAGCGATAGGGAATTTTGACTTTTGACTGCCGTCGTCGTGCCGCCACGCACCGCACGACTGGTGCAAGTGTGGGTGAGCGAGCGGGGGCGGGTGTGTAGTTGTGTGTCACTACTACTCAGTCAGCAAATGCGCGTTGGAGTGAACGAGAAAGCAACAATCATAAAGATGACTTTTCGCTTCCGCAACACCGCGTGCATCCATGTGGTGGTGAGTGAGTCACTCATAGCAAAGGGGCCGCGGGGAAATTACGAATCGCAGATGTTTTGATGCCTTTTAAATCGACACGGAAAATAAAAGGTACACGAAACTTAAAATTTACCATAAATGGTCCACTGCACGAATTTACGCTGGCCTGCTTATTTACTCTCACAGGAAATTTGACGTTAGAGAGGTGCCGACACCGCTCAAATGTCAAATTTCGTGTGCGAGTAAGCCGGCCAGCGTAAATTCGTGCAGTAATCCATTAAAGAACAAGATTCGCTCGTTGCAAATCCGCCCATTGCAACGCTTTTTAATTGCAAGTCCGCTAATTGCAAAATTTGACACGTGTTTGCAAATAAAAAGCAATCAAGTGTCAAATTTGTTCTGTCGGTCACGCAGGCAGCGCATTTCGATGCACTTTAGTGGCAAAGTGACGTTGCAATTAGCGAATGGCATTCGCTTGTTGCAATGTAAACATTTTGCAACAAACGAACGGCTGCTGTACATGTTATTTTTAGATACCCAAGAGGTGATTCTGTGAAAATCCCGTTCAGGATTCTGTGAGAATCCTGCTCAGGATTCGTTGAGAATCCTACTCAGGATTCGTTGAGAATCCTGCTCAGGATTCTGGGAGAATCCTGCTCAGGATTCTGGGAGAATTCTGCTTATGATTACGTCATAATTCTGCTCAAGATTCAACACAATCCTCCACAGTAGGCCGTCCCTTATTTTGCAAAATTTAGAAATGTTATAAGTTCGTTAGTGGAAAATAATCGTGTCAAAATTTGAAGTCCGTATCTCAAGGCTAAGTGGTCCCTCAAGGGGTCTAGAGTTGTCAAAAAATGTATGGGACCAAAAAAAAGATATCGCACATCTAAGCACATGTTTGGCCCATTAGGGTCCTAAAATCACCGGTTTTAGTAGAATAGCGTATTTTTATGTCGAAAAAAATTTCATGTTTTTTGGTCCCATATATGGGACCAATAGTATACTATTTTTGACAACTTTAGGCCCCTTGAGGGACCACTTAGCCTTGAGCTACGGACTTCAAATTTTGACACGATCATTTCTTAGCTAAAACGATCATTTTCCACAAACGAACTTATAACATTTCCAATTTTTGCAAAATAAGGGACGGCCTACTCCACAGGCTTCCAGAGCAATCCTCCACAGGATTCCAGAGGAATCCTCCACAGGATTCCAGAGGAATCCTCCACAGGATTCCTGAGGAATCCTCCACAGGATTCCTGAGGAATCCTCCACAGGATTCCTGAGGAATCCTCCACAGGATTCCTGAGGAATCCTCCACAGGATTCCTGAGGAATCCTCCACAGGATTCCTGAGGAATCCTCCACAGGATTCCTGAGGAATCCTCCACAGGATTCCTGAGGAATCCTCCACAGGATTCCTGAGGCATCCTCCACAGGATTCCAGAACAGTGAAGAAAATTGTCAGACAAAAGAGGCACAAAACAAGCAACAAAGAAGGTGCGACGATTACTCTTTATCCCTACTGGTAACAGATAATGACATGATCTCGAAATTTTTTGTTGCAGACAAAACGGAAGCTGAATTTGTTGCGTACTTTTCAACTCGTGAATAATCAATTATTGCTAACCCAAAGACGAAACTGTTTGATGATAGAGCTTCACCAGAGTTGCAGTGTTTACCGACTCGAAGTTACCGTTCGAAAATCGCAATGCAAGGCTTAAAAATCTCTAAACTCGTGGTGTACGATGTTAATCCCATTATTTTCAAGTTGGGACAAACTTATGTCGCATGGGTTTGTTTGTCGCAACAAATACAGGTTGCGACATTGTTTTTATTGTTCCGCGATGGTTGAATTTGAATTTGAACTGTTCCAGAGGCATTCTCCAAGACCGTGGACCCTTGCCTTGCGATTGCCATCCGATATCTCTCTTCTTTCGACTGCTGCCTCGCACGCTTCTGTTTTGACTGTTTTGAGAATCATGTCTGGCGTTTTGTTGGGCTACTCCCGAATGCAAAAGCCTTAGACTTGGTATAAACTTAAACACCCTCAGCTCCAAGGGTTAGCCTCTGTTTCTATTATCTTATCATGGTCATGATTGTCGGACGGGTGCACTGCTCGCTCCTCACCTCTTTTACACAAACCCTGCTACAAACAACCGTAGCCGTACCTTGCGTGAGTACGCACCTTGGCACCCCGCCAACAACATTGACAGATATCGATTGCATCATCATAATCGTAAAACGTGTTTTCCGACCAAGACGAGTTATTTAATAAAGTTACCTTTTGATATTATTTCCGCGTAACCGAACGTTTGTTCCGTATCCGAAACGACCAGAGAAGCTTCCGCTAGTCCGCCTGAACTTCTGCCGTCAGGCTATGGCCCGCAGCTGGTCGCGCCGGTGTGAAATTTCGGAGTGAAAAGTCGATTCGCGTTCGGACATTGTTGAGAGTGACGAGTCTCTCGTGCCGAGTACTGTGGCAGTACATGCGGCTGGAATTCCGCCACCCGGCGAAGAGTGTTTGTTTTCGTGCGCGTGAAAAGTGAGGTTAACATGGTCGATGTGAAATTCTCCGTTGCCAAACTAAACGGAACGAACTGGTCCACCTGGAAAATAAAGATGCGGATGCTGCTCACCCGCGATGATTTGTGGAGAGTGGTGGAGGAAGATATTCCGGAAGAGAAAACGGTAGAGTGGAATCGCGATGATCGCAGAGCAAAGGCTACATTAGTGTTGTTGCTGGAGGACAGTCAACTGTCCCTTGTGAAGAACTGTGAATTCGCGCGACAAGTGTACGATACCCTCAAGGCGTATCACGAGAAGACAACGCGATCGCTTCGCGTTTCTTTGCTCAAGAAACTTTGTGCTACGAACCTTCCGGAATCCGGCGATCTCGAAAAGCATCTGCAAGAGATGGATGATCTTTTCGACCGGTTGGATGCAGCCGGAACAAAACTCGAGAAAGACGTGAACATTTGTATGTTACTTCGGAGCCTCCCTCCGTCGTTTGATGGTATTGTGACGGCACTTGACTCTCGGTCGGACGATGACCTGACAATTGATACCGTCAAATCGAAGCTCTCAGACGATTACCACCATCGTCTGGAGCGTGAAGGTGCATCCAGCAAGGGGGAGAAGGCTATGTGGTCTTCCGAAAACAAGCGCGAGAAGGAGAACAGAACGTGTCACTTCTGTAAGAAGGTCGGGCACTTAAAACGCAACTGCCGGAAGTTCGCGGCCGAGAAGAAATCGGGTGACAGTTCGTCGAAAACCGATGCCGGCGGTAGTGCAAAGGCAAAAGCTGCCAGTGATGAACAGAAATTCGTCGCGTTCAAAGCGGGTAGTGAGAAAACGTCGCTTTGGCTGATCGATAGTGGGGCAAGCGCCCATATGACCTCGGATCGTTCGTTTTTCACGTCGCTGCGCGAGTTCGAGGGTGGGTGGATCACCCTAGCTGACGGAAAGAAGACCCAGATAATGGGCGAAGGCAGTGGTGTCATCTTCGGGGTCGATGACGAAGAAAATGCTGTGACGATTTCGATGAGCGAGGTTAAGTACGTGCCGGGACTGGCCTCGAGCCTGATTTCAGTGACGAAACTGGCACAGAAGAAAATGAGTGTGGTGTTTGACAGTGACGGTTGTCGGGTTGTGAGTGAGAAGGGTTCCGTTGTGGCAACGGGGTGCCGCTACGGTGGTGTTTACTACCTGAAGACGAGAGAGTCTGCGGCAAGTGCATCGGGTCAACATCTTCCAAACTGCCAGCACCAATGGCACAGGCGCCTTGGCCACCGCGATTGGGCGGCGGTGGAGCGCTTGAATAAGGAGAAGCTCGCAACTGGGGTGAAAGTCGTCGACTGCGGCATGAAGCTCGTCTGCGAATGCTGCATGGAGGGCAAATCTGCTCGTTTGCCTTTCCCACCTGTCACGGAACGGAAATCTTCGCAGATTCTGGACATCGTCCACACCGACCTGTGTGGGCCGATGAGGAACGAGACGCCGAATGGTAACAGGTATGTGATGAATATCATTGATGATTTTAGCAGGTTCACGGTGACCTACCTGCTGAAAAGCAAGGCGGAAGCCGCAGATTGTATTAAGGAGTACGTGCGGTGGACCGAGACCCAGTTCAACAGGAAGCCCAAGGTGATCCGCTCTGATGGGGGCGGGGAATTTGACAACAATGATCTGCGTCGCTTCTACAAGCAGGAGGGAATCAAGCCTCAATTCACCACGCCGTATTCGCCGCAGCAAAACGGCATAGCCGAGCGGAAGAACAGGGCTCTTTCGGAAATGGCAACGTGCATGTTGATTGATGCTGGGTTGGAGAAAAGGTTCTGGGGGGAAGCAATTCTGACGTCTACATACCTCCAAAACAGACTTCCTTCACGTTCGCTCCAGAAGACACCATTTGAACTTTGGTGGGGAAGAAAGCCTGATTTGAGTCACATCCGCATCTTCGGGAGCGAAGCCTTCGTCCACGTGCCGGATGTCAAAAGGGGAAAACTAGATAGCAAGGCCCGTAAACTGAAGTTCGTCGGGTATTGCATGGATCAAAAAGGTTATCGCTTTCTAGTGCCAGGAACGGACAACATCGTAGTGAGTCGTGATGCCCGCTTCGTAGAACTCGGCAACGGTTCGTCTTCCGTGGAATTCCCTGTGACAGGTGTGGAACCGGACGAACAACATTCCAAGGAAAAGGAAAACCAAGTAAAAGCTGTGGTAACCGCGTGTGAGTAGCTCGAGTGTGTATAAAAGACTGATCATTCTTGAGCGGCGTCGCGGAGCCTATTGTTGTCGTCGGTCCACCGCGCAGGTGCGCGTATGCATAGGTGTGTATCGTTTAATCGTTATTGATAAGGTACCACATCCCCCTTTCTTTAATATACAACTGAACATTGAACTTTAATACTTTTGTGGTGACCTCACACAACCTATCATACGCAGTCAGATGGTATACCTAATGATTTTAGTAATCTGATGTTATGGTACGCTTACACAACAATAGTGTAGTCATGCTTTTCTTTTCAATTTGCGATAAACGTCAAGCAATTAGCTTCCTCTCACCTTTTTTATAATCAGGTTGAATTCGTAACTATGGCTAAACCCATAAATTAACTATCTCTTTGGAGTTAGTTCTCCGTCTCCAGAAAACCATTCAGCCTAAAAATAACAAGTTTAATTATCATCTATTTTTACCTTTCTCTTCATTGTCTAGAAAAGTAGAAACTTTAGAACAATCACTTCTAGTAAGTGAAGAATTAAGCAACCCATTAACTCACAACTTTTAATTAACATTGTTTGCTACGATCAATATCATACAAGTTTAGGTGTGTATGATAAATAATGAAGTCACTTGCAAATCACACAGAAACAATAAAACCGACAGCGATTTTTTCTTTTACATTTTTTTTTTACATGAGCATTTTGATTCCCACAAAATTAATTTACGCTTCTTACTTCTTGAGTGTTATTCTTTTCTCAAGGTTCGCTGTTCTTTTACGATCAACCTAATTCCAACATTTTCTTTCAATTCATTGTGAATGCACGAACAGCGTATTTTGTACGTTACAAGTGAATTCAATCACCGTTTTATTCACTCGCTTTTAGTGAACTTAATCCCTAATTCTCAAAACGCTGAACAGATTCAATCACTTGAAGGATTGATTCTCTACCCAAAACTTGTACGTATCACTTGATTTTTTTCAATCACCCCAACATCATTTACGGCTCTATCCTGTCCTGTCAACAACTAATTTATGCTACAATTAAATAATTAATCTGAATTCTGAACTCGCGTAGTTCTCTCTCGTGCTATGTAAAAAGGAATGCACAACACTTCACGGACAACAAGAGCTCTTTTTACGGCAGGCACTTACTTATTTTTCACCTTTTCAATCTATCCTGACATTTGCGTTAGGGATTCTTTCATCCTGCCGTACACCACCATTACTGTCCTAAACTGTCTCCTTGTGCTGGCGTACGCTACTGGATCCCTTAGTAATGACGATTTCAAAAACACAGTTCGAAGTGGTTTAAGGATGGACTACGTAGTTTTCTGAACCTCCTTTGTGTGTTGGTTCTGCCAATATGTTGGCGAATCTGCCTTCGGTAGGTTCTGCTCTAAAATTTACTAAGAACGGACATGGAATCGACGTGAAACTCGGTCTACCTTGTTCACAAATTCTGGAACACCTCTCACTTTAGCTTCTTCCACTTCTCAAACTTCCCGAACTTCTCCAGTCTCTTTAAATTTCACGCTTCTCGAATTTATGAACTTTTTTTTTCTTATAACTCTTTCGCTTCATGGCTCAAAAACCTGAACGATGGTAATAAGCAATTGTCATTCATCATTAAGACGTTATTAAAAATGGTTTTACCGTTATCCAGGAGATACGTAGAGTTAAGCGTAAAATTTGCATTCACTTCGGTTGGATTTCTACTGAAAAACTGCTTTTGAGTTTATAGATGAGATGATGTTAATAAAAAGAAAATCGCGTTAAGTGCTGTTCCTTTGAATTCCACTAAGAATTTGCATCCTTTGACAGATACGTATTTCGACCTCAACTGTAAGGTCGTCTTCAGTGTCTTGTACTTGACTCGACTCGAGATGATGCTGTTTTTTTTTTCAACTGTCGCAAATGGGCAAGTGGTCGTTTAAGGAACCATCGGATGCCTTCTCAATGTGATCTCGTTCCTCTGTCATTGCCCTATTTAACAGTTCAGTTCTCAATTGCCACCATTACGTCACCTCTTATGTTTCCTGAAAAAAAATGTTCGTCTTCCTGTTTTCACCATAGCAGAGAATTTAATCTCAACCTTCTATAAACCCTCAGTGAATTTAATCACAAATCATCCATCTTAGCAAGTTTATCATCAAGTTTGTCATCAAGCTGCATTCGTGTTCTTGATGTCAGTGAATTGAATCACAACCTTTCCTTCATTCTTAGTGAATTTAATCACTACTATATTCACTCTTAAAGAGTTTCGTTGTTGGTTTCGGGTGAACTATCCAGTTCATTGAATCTCGACGGGGACTGCAAAGGTGTAATGCAACGTGCCAGGCTCAACAGCCGGGGTACGATCTTGAAGAAATCCAACCAATTTGTTTTGCGGATGATATGGATATTATTGCTAAAACCTTTGGAACCGTATACCCACCATAAACGTGAAGCAGCGAAAGTCGGACTGGTGGTAAGCACGGCTAAAACAAATCACATGCTGGTAGGTGGAACTGAGCGTGACAGTACATCTCGCGGCAGCAATGCTAAGATAGACGGGGATCCTTTCGAAATGGTAGAAGAATTCGTCTGTCCCGGTTCTTTGCTAACGACTGACAATAATGTGAGCAGTGAAATACAAAGGAACAGTGGAAGTCGTGCCTACTACGGCCAGAAGAAACTGCGGTCAATGAAAAGGTTCACCCCCGAAACATGTACAAGACGCTTATAAGACCGGTGGTTCTCTACGGACACGACATATGGACCATGCTCTAGGAGAAATTGCAAACACTCGATTTTTTCTAGCGACGTGTGCTAAGGACGGTTATTAACGTCGTGCAGGAGAACGGTGTATGGTGGCGAAGAGATGAACCACGAGCCCACTGTACTCTACGATGAACCCAATGTTCTGAAAATGGCCAAAGCTGGACGAATACGGTGGGCGGGGCATTTTGCAAGAATGCCAAACAATAACCCTGCAAAGCTGGTGTTTAGTAATCATCTGGCTGGCCAAAGAAGTCATGGACCGCAGAGAGCAAGATGGGCGGACCAGGTGGAGCGTGATCTGGCGAGCGTTGAGCGTGACTGGTGTTGGAGAGCTGCAGTTGCAAATCGAGTATTATCGCGGCAAATTGTTGTCTCAGTGTTACCATGAACTTGATGTTGAATTAAATAAATGAGATACATGAGTTTCGTTTAGAAGATAACGTCCCAACTGAGCAACTCCCGCTG
This sequence comes from Aedes albopictus, assembly GCF_035046485.1. Taxonomy (NCBI): domain Eukaryota; kingdom Metazoa; phylum Arthropoda; class Insecta; order Diptera; family Culicidae; genus Aedes; species Aedes albopictus. The sequence goes on from NC_085136.1 coordinate 32,750,542, forward strand.
TTAGTGATCAATGAGCGCCTCCACAGTCACCAACTGAAACCTCCCTCTGCCAACAACCACTTCGAATAAGTACTGTATGGCAGGCACGAAGAAACTCCAGGTTCACGAAAGTCGCGGAATTCTTCCTGGACCGACCGGGAGTCGAACCCGTCATCCTCAGTATGGCCTTGTTATCCCTGCATTTGTCACTTTGGCTATATGTGCTAGATTAATTTTGTCCTCTGCTTGTTCTCATTTTTCTCCATTTCAGTGAATTTAATCACAGCTTTCATTACGCTCTGAGTGAATTTAATCACAGCTTCTTTTGCCCTTAATGAATATACTCGAATACTCTTCTGCGGGGGTCATTTCGCTTCGTGTTAGTGAATTAAATCACATCATCTACATTCATCTCAGTGAATTCAATCACAATAGCTATGCTCTACAAATGAATTTCATGACATGATTATGGACTTACATACCAGTTTAACAGTCGATATTTAATTATCATTCAATCACTTTTCTCACGAAGAACATCAACAAAATTGCAAATACTGGCTAGAATTCAAAGCATTTTTAGTCGAAACTGACTAGAAGGATACATGGGCAGTATAAGTACTTTGAGACACTGACAAATACATATGATAACAACTGACCTTCTGCTGGTACAAAAGAGATGGAAAGTTGCACTGAAAAAAAAGAAAGTGAAAAGAGGCATTGTTCATGCTAAAAGATGAAATCGCAAATGAAGTGTTGTTACGAATATTTGTTGATTTGGCGTTATTTTTCAAATATTGAAACAGTTGTCTTGATGAAGTACAAATAAGAAATCGTAATTAAATATATTATTTCACACCGACGCAGCTTTTCGCAATAGTGAATTTAATCACAATATTCCACAAATCTCCAATTACCAGCCATTAGTGAGATTCACATCTTATTCTACTCTACCAGCAACACTTATTTTCAAGACAACCATGGAGATGCTAAATATTGTTTTTTTAACCGTGTAGTCTTAATAAAACTCTTTTTTCCCCGTTTTGGCTGGCACCCGTTATCGATTTTTTTTTTGTTCCGCTTTTTCTAATCTTTGCAACCATTCATCAAGTCATGCAAATACCATAGACATTTTCAATGCCATTGTTAACACTTACTGTGCTATTGAAACAATTAAATTTTAAGTAAATTGTTATTGTATAGTGAACCCCGGGTTCAACCACCGATCGGCTACCAATTTCATACCCCAGCACTAAAGGCATAAACATTTCTAACAAAGCTCAATTTCTTCTGATTGCAACCTCTTCGTACAATCGACGATTTTATTAATAAGTTTATGCTATTAAACGAATAGTGTTTTCAAGGTTCACCGAATAATACATACATGCTACATAATTCATAAAACACCACGGTCCAAGCGCATCATATCTCCCCACTCACAGGCAATAATTTCAAGAGTACGCTTCGACTTGAGCGCTGTTGTAATTCCCATCACACATTCGAAGAAAATTACTTGATGTACACGGCAGTGACAGCCAGAAGGCAAAACAAATTGTCAATAACTACATACCTTTTAGATGTAGATCTGGTACAAACCTCCACCTCATCACACATTCACGGCACAATTTGTTCCCTACCGGATCATCACTTCCACGAAAGCGGACTTATAACTTGACTCTTTTCTGTAGTAAATATTTTCCGTATTCTATCTCAAGGGCACTGACTGACAAAACAACACGAGATGCAAATCATTTAATTTAATCACATGAACACCGCACCCCAATCGCTGCAGAATAGACAAAATTTAGATTTTCTTTCACATTCCACTTTCACTGCTCATCGACATGTTGCGACAAGATTGGCGTCACCCACTCATCTTCATCCATTTGTTTTGCAATTTTCCTTATCACGACCGGGAGTACAACACCACTTTTTATGTGCATTACTAGTTCACAAATCATTTGATTTGATTAATTTCATCGCTTTATTACTTGCGCGCTATTATTTTTTTTTATCCTCGTCGCCACTTATGGTAACCGCGTGTGAGTAGCTCGAGTGTGTATAAAAGACTGATCATTCTTGAGCGGCGTCGCGGAGCCTATTGTTGTCGTCGGTCCACCGCGCAGGTGCGCGTATGCATAGGTGTGTATCGTTTAATCGTTATTGATAAGGTACCACAAAAGCGATTCCAGATTCGGTCCCGGATGAAGATTCAGAAGGAGAAGAAGGGGCTGTCGGTGGCGAAGCCGATCCGGCGGACGAACCCCAGGAAGGGATGCGACGATCTGAAAGACGGAATAAAGGTGTAGCTCCTCGTTATCTACAGGACTTCGAGCTGGATACTGCAGGAGTTGCGGCGTGTGCCGTGAACGAGCCGGTGGATTTCAAGCAAGCTGTGAAGATACGGGAATGGTGTTTGGCGATGGATGAGGAGATGGAGTCCCATCGACGGAACGGAACGTGGGAGCTCGTCCCGCTACCCCAAGGAAGGAAAACCGTCGGTTCAAGATGGGTGTATAAGATAAAGCGCAACGAACAGAACGAAATCGTCAAATACAAAGCCCAAATCGTCGCTCAAGGTCACACCCAACGTTTCGGAGAGGACTTTGAGGAAGTCTTTGCGCCCGTAGCCCGGCAAGCAACCTTGCGTACCTTTTTCACGATCGCGTCGAAGCGGAGCCTGGCCGTCCGTCACCTGGACGTCAAGACGGCGTACCTATACGGAAGCCTCAACGAAGTGATCTTCATGCGGCAGCCGCCGGGGTACTCCCAGCGGGGACAGGGAGAGTTAGTGTGCCGTTTAAAACGCAGTATTTATGGGCTTCGACAGTCTGCTCGGTGTTGGTGTAAGAGACTCCAGGACGTGTTGCTGAGATACGGATTCAAGAAATCGAGTGCGGACCCTTGTCTGTACATCAAGCTAGCAGGAGAAGTCAGAGTGTTGCTGATCGTCTACGTCGACGATATACTGTTGGCGTCGTCTGCTGAAGCGGAACTGAAGAAGTGTTTTGAACATCTCAGTGCGGAGTTCGACCTAACGTCCCTGGGCCAACCGCGACACTTCCTCGGGTTGGAGATCGTCGTGAAGCAGGGAGTCTACCACGTACGGTTGAAGAACTATATCGAGAAGCTGCTTGAACGAAACGGAATGTCAGAAGCGAAGCAGGCCAGAACCCCTATGGACGTTGGACATGTGAAGACGGAAGATACGAGTGCGTCGTTGGAGGATCCTACTGTGTACCGCAGTCTCGTTGGTGGGCTGCTATACTTAGCAGTCACAGCCAGGCCGGATATCGCTGCTGCTGCGGCCATCCTCGGCCGAAAATTTGCGGAGCCAACGGAATATGATTGGACTGCCGCTAAACGTGTCCTGCGGTTCCTGAAAGGGACAAAGGAGTGGTACCTCAAGCTAGGGGGAGCGCCTATTCAGGATCTGGTTGGATACTCCGACGCCGACTGGGCCGGCGACCTGTCCACTAGAAAGTCAACGACCGGATTTGTGTTTGCGTACGGTGGTGGCGTAATTTCCTGGACCAGCCGCCGCCAATCAAGTGTAACGTTGTCATCTATGGAAGCCGAGTATTATGCCCTCAGCGAGGCATGCCAAGAAACAATATGGCTTCGACAGTTGCTGATCGACCTTGGCGAAACGCAGGACCGACCGACCGTGGTTAGGGAGGACAACCAGGGTTGTCTTGCTTTCGTTAAAACCGAGAGGAGCAACAGGCGTTCAAAGCATATCAACACTCGCGAGCATTTCGTGCAAGATTTGTGCGTTAAGGGGCAAGTCGTGTTGGAGTATTGCCCAACGGATCAAATGCTGGCAGACATCTTTACAAAGCCGCTCGGTCCACAGAAGCATCAGACCTTCCGCAAGATGCTAGGACTTGGCGAAGATCAGTGAGGACATCGCATTGAGGGGGAGTGTCGGACGGGTGCACTGCTCGCTCCTCACCTCTTTTACACAAACCCTGCTACAAACAACCGTAGCCGTACCTTGCGTGAGTACGCACCTTGGCACCCCGCCAACAACATTGACAGATATCGATTGCATCATCATAATCGTAAAACGTGTTTTCCGACCAAGACGAGTTATTTAATAAAGTTACCTTTTGATATTATTTCCGCGTAACCGAACGTTTGTTCCGTGTCCGAAACGACCAGAGAAGCTTCCGCTAGTCCGCCTGAACTTCTGCCGTCAATGATTGGCCGCTAACATCGACTTCCGACGATTCAACAGGCCCTGGTTGAGATTGTTGCTCCTCAGCGGAGGCCTAGCCCATCAAATTCTTGCGAAGGGAGTAACCTCATCACTACCAACTGTATTCAGCTAATTGAACGCTGAGACTTCAGCAGACAATACTCTAGTTTCTTCAGGAATATTTCTTTCTTAACAACATAAAACTCACCTTCAAACTTCTTGAAAATTTATTAACAAGACTTTTTTTTTCGGGGAGAATATACTTGATGGACGCCTAATGAATGACTACAATATACCGTTTTCAGAAAACAGTCAACAAAGTAAAGCACTGAGGGTTCAAACATGAATGCCGACAACAGGAATTATAATTTACCCGGAACAGTACGGACAAGCATCTCCCACGAAGAAAAACGTTCGCTATCTTAAGACAAACTAGTTCTTATGTTTAGCTTTTCTAACTTTATACACAAAACCTAAGCTACATAACACGAACCCTCCCTCAGCTGAAGCGAGAAGACCCAATTAAAGAGGAAAGTAAACATGTAAAAAAACGAAGAATGGCACGTTGCAAGACCGCAATAAACAATAGGGTAAATAGTTTGGCGAAGGTTCGTCGATACTAGTGAAAGTTATTGTCATTTCATCAGACCGCCATTATGACTTAGTAGTGTTTGGTTTACAGTTGAACTGAATCCCGATTTAGTATGTTTTTTTTCTTTTTGGACATTAGTCTCACAATCGTTGCTCAAGAATAGTTTTTGGTGGTTTCAAATATCAACACAAAGTCCGGTGTGTAGTTTTAGGGTTGCTTAACCTGTTTACTTTTTTTTTTGTTCTAAAACATAAAGTTAGCTTAAAAATTTGAGTGCTTTCGCGAACGGTTTTCGTGTATATTAGTGCTCTGAGTATAAGCAATGCACTTGTGTTTTATGACGAAATCTAGGACGAAATATATACTACGATCGACTTTTTCCTCTTTGTATATAAACTTTTCTCGATCTAATTGCACCTGTTTTCTTTTCTTCTTTGTTAAATGATTGACACCGATTCAAAACAAAAAGCCACACACAATCCAAACAAACGGTGAATGAGCTCACCTCACGCTGCATCCCAATCACAGACATCACACTCATTCTAACCATCAGACAAACAGCCACTCTGCACAAACACAAAACCTTCCTAAAACCTAACCGAAAAAAATGCCACTAGCGACAACCAGATTCAACAAGATTCGAACGCGTGTCCGCTTTGCTATTGTTTGTGCACTCTGTGTGTGTACTTGTGTTTTCCGTTTTGCGCCTTCTTTACCGCACCGGATCCCGCAGATGGATCAACTCCCGCAGGAAGTACTTGATGTGATCGTACGTCGCAAAGCTGATCCCGACGGCGATGGGACCCTTGATCCAGTTCATGCTCAGTCCCTTGTAGAAACCCCCGATGATACCCTCCTCCCTGTTTTTGGTGGAAAAGGCGAGAAATCAAATCAGCGCTTTTGTTACAGATGGACAAAACATTCTCGTGAAACTAACCTGTAAATTTTACTTAGTGTAGTCCCGATTGTCAGATACCGATCGGCACAGTTAGCCGTTACGCCCGTGGTTTGCATCCGCCGTCGAACGATGTCCAGCGGGTAACTCGACGATTGTCCGACGATGCCGGCCGTCGCACCGAACACCAACGATATCACAGTGTTTGGGGTGGTGTCACCGGTGAGTACTTGGGAGATAGGAAGAAGATGGTTTTGGAGTTTGGGGTAATGAGATATTATCTATAAACATTTTAAAAAAAGCAAACGGGGAGTGTTCTTAGCAGAAGCTAAGGAGTCTCCCTGAGCAGAAGTCAAGGAGGCATCTCAGCAGAAGCCAAGGGGCTTCTCAACAGAAGCCAAAGAGGTTTCTCAGCAGAAGTCAGGAGGCTTCTCAGCAGAAACGAAGGAGGCTTCTCAACAGAAGCGGAGGAGGCTTCTCAACAGATGCAAAGGAGGCGTCTCAGCTGAAGCCAAGGAAGCTTCTCAGCAGAATCCAATGAGGCTTTTCATCAGAAGCCAAGGAAACTTCACAGCAGAAGCCAAAGAGGTTCTCGATAGAAGCCAAGGAGGCTTCTCAGTAAAAGCTAAGGAGAATTCTGAGCTATAGCCAGGGAGGTTTCTCAGCAGAAGCAAAGGGGCTTCTCAACAGAAGCCAAAGAGGTTTCTCAGCAGAAGCCTAGGGGAATTTTCAGTAGAAGTCAAGGAGGCTTTTCAGCAGAAGCCAAGGAGGCGTCCAAGCAGAAGCCAAAGATGCTTATCAGCAGAATCCAAGGAGGGTTTTCAGTAAAAGCTAAGGAAACTTTTCAGCAAAAGCTAAGGAGGCTTCCCAGCAGAAGTCAAGGAGGCGTCTCAGCAGAAGCCAAGAAGGCTTCGCAGCAGAAGCGAAGGAGACTTCTCAACAGAAGCGAAGGAGGCTTCTCAGCAGAAGCCAATTAGGAGGCTTCTCAGCAGAAGTAAGGAGGCTTCTCAGCATAAGCCAAGGAGGTTCTCGGTAGAAGCCAAGAAGGCTTTTAAGCAGAAGCCAAGGAGGCTTTTCAGCAGAAGCCAAGGAGGCTTCTCGGCAGAAGCAAAGGAGGCTTCCCAGCAGAAGCCGAAGAGACTTCTCAGCGGAAGCCAGGAGGCTTCTCAGCAAAAGCTAAGGAGGCTTCTCAGCAAAAGCCAAGGAGGCTTCTCAGCAAAAGCTAAGGAGGCTTCTCAACAGACGCTAAGGAGGCTTCCGAGCAGAAGCCGAAGAGACTCCTCAACGGAAGCCAAGGAGGCTTCCCAGCAGAAGCCAAGTAGGCCTCTCAGCAGAAGCTCAGGAGGCTTCTCAGCAGAAGCCAAGGAGGCTTCTCAGAAAAATCCAAGGAGGATTGTCAGCAAAAGCCAAGGAGGCTTCTCAGCAGAAGGTAAGGAGGCTTTTCAGCAGAAGCCAAGGAGGTTTTTAGTAGAAGCCAAGGAAGCGTCTTAGCAGAGTTTAAGAAAACTTTTCAGCGTCTGAATCACCCCAAATCTAATCAGTCAAAGTACGTCACACCCGCCAAGTACTTACTGAAATACTCCTTCTTAAGAGTATCGTACGTGAAGAAGGACATCCCGGCGTACGGGATGACCCCCAGGATGGTCGCCCAGTAGCCCCGGTACAGCGTCCGGGGTCCCTCGCACTGCCAAATCTTGACGAACACCTCCCGCAGCGTCCGGTAGCCGGAGTACTTGTCCGTCACGGCCATCCGCGCCCGCGCCAGATCCAGCGGGTAGGTCATCGACTGCGACGTGATGCCCGCCAACGATCCCGCCAGGAACCGGCGCACTTTGGTGCTGCGAAAGAACTGTGATTAAGAAAGGGAGGTTCTTGTTGGAAAAACTTCCGAGGACTCACTCTTCGTGTCGGTCGACCTGCAGCAGCTTCTTCCACTGTTCGTGCGCCGTGAACTGGATCGCCGAGTAGGGAATGATGCGGGCCATCGTGGCCGAGTTACCCCGCCAGAGGGCCACGAAGCCCTCCTTGGTGTACGTGTTGCGCAGAAATGCCAACGCCGCCCGGAACGAGTAGGGGATGTCTTTGCTGGAATGTTTGGAACGGGGTGGGTTAGGACTCGTAATTCTGTAAATCTTAGCGAAGTGAACCTACTTGATCTGGAAGTTGATCTTCGTCCGATCGAGGGGCGCGATCGTAGTTTTGGCCAGTGCACCGGCGATTGCTCCCGCAACCAGACTGGTGATGACTACATCTCGATTGTTGAGTCGTTGGTGCGGGTCGGGGATTGTGATTGTGGGGCTACCGCTACTGCTACTACTACTACCACTATTACTAATGCTGTTACCTAGTGACGACGGTACAGTCTTTGGTGTATTGACAATAGACGAGTCTGCAATAGAGGGAGATGGTAGAGAAAGTATTGCGTAAGTTATTCAGGACACTCTCATAACAAGTTGAGTAGAAATTAAGGCTGCCGCCACCTTGACTGAAAACACAGCGTAAAGGCTTCCTAGTTAGCGGAAATTATTGTAGTCTTGGCTGTGCAAGCCGATGCCAACCAGGCCGTCTTTTTTAGAGCCGTCACGCAAGTCGTTTTTGCAAAGCTACGGTTTGCGTGCCTGTTCATAATAGTAACGTCAACATCTCCGCAGTCCAGCTTGTAGGGCCGATCCGGTTAAGTCTAGCCAACGGTGTGTTTTGTAGATATCCAACGGCTCTGGAGTCGATTTTAAGGATTAAACTAAGCTGGATTGGCAGTGTAACTTCCTCGGCACATGCTGCCAGAACAGGTGATGTCGGTAATAACGCAGATATTATAAACTGTGCCCAGAGTATTCAGCAACCCTTCTGTCACCCGGCAGGTCATTTTGACCCAGTTAATAATAGTATCGACTACTCGTAGACGTGACTGTCGATCACTACGCGAGCGTCATCAAGTTATCGTTCTCAACAGGTTCAATCAGACCTTGCATCGGCCTTTGATCTTATCAAAGTGGTTACGAAAGGAGGGAGTTCGGTTCACTGTAATCTCTAAGATGAATACACCTGCTGTCAAGACCCTGAAACACTATTCGCTGCTACTAAGAACAGGATTACTGCAATTACCGAGCCCTGGGGTACTCCCAGTTTCCTCTGGGATGGGTTTGAAGAGATGGCTGCCTATGACAACTTGGAAAGAGCAGTTAAGGTACCTAGTATCTGTGTCTGATAAATTTTCATCAGTGACCCGTTACACCCTAATCGGCCAACTGCTGCATGGCACTGGGCATTCAGGCTCTGATGCAGGCCTTGGTCAAGTTCATTCTAATCACAGCGTTGACCAAAATTTCTCAATGGGGAGGAGCTGAGGGCAATTGCCTCGATACCACTGTAGCAATTCTCCACTCTAGTGGCAGCTTGTCAAATAAGGCCAAAACTTTATAGGTCCATTGTGAGCTATAATGAACGAAAAGAACACAGTTTTTCAGGCACTCCTTTTGGATTCCTGGGTCTTGTTTGTCACGAAAACCTCAGTTTTTTGTCCACAGCTGCGAATACCTTGCCAAATCAGCAGTTTTCTTGCAAACTCATCGGTAAAACAAATTCAAGCTTGCTAGAGACATCACCCCGACCTGTGGCTTTAAAGATCTTTTGTCCGGAAAGCTGACCTTAGTCCATTCCATGTACGTTTCATCCTCCCAGAAAATGCATCGTTCGTACTTTGTCAGAACCTCGTCTTACAACTTCCGGGCACGTGTTTTGGTCACTAGCTTCTGCTTTAGTATCCTGTTGGGCTGCTTTCTGGCCCAAAAAGATCAGAATCTTTCTCGCAGATGAATTCTCCTGACGGTACTTTGGCTTGGCATCACTCCAATCTGCTGGTAATTGTTTTGGGCCATGTACCACTTCTCCGCAGTTTGCTTTCAATGTAAATGTTCAGCTAGCAGTCGCTTTAGGCTTCTCAGGGCTTTTTTCTTTGTTTCTGCAATTCACTCATCCTAAAGTATTGAATCGCCATTCAGGTTCGAAAGTTCAATCTTGTGGGCAGTGTTGACAAGAATATAGCCCTGGAGATTTGATGCCCGGCTTTTGCATGCTCGGTAGTGTTCGTTGACCTTCCTGAGGTCAGTCTGGTTTCGGGAATCACTAGAATAACCTGAATTTTCTTTAGATCAAACAACTTGTCACTCGGGATATTTTGTCCTTGTTTCTGCAATTCATCCGTCAAAAGCAATAGAATCGTCATTCAAGATCGAAAACCCATGCTTGTGGGCGCAGTGCTGACAACCATAGAACCCCGAGATTTGATGCCCGGCTTCCGCATGCTTGTAGTGATCGTTGACGTCTATCCAGGCATTTTTGGAGAACCTAGATGATCCTTTTCTCCAAGTCTGGCAGCTTTTCGATTTGACATTGGCACAAGCGATAGCGGGATATTTTGTCCTTGTTTCTGCAATTCATCCACCGACGAACCGACGTGACAGTGGCGACCCAAAACTGTCCCCCCCTAATTTAACGGTCGATCAGCGAAGCGAGCGATCGCTTTTGTCAAATCAGCGCAGACGTGAACCGTTTCCTATATGAACACACGGGGGTTTGGTGTCGAGCTATCAAATCATCGCGAGCCGTTATAGAGGTGGCGATAGTGTTCGGCTATTTTTCATCATGGCGTCGCGGACAACAAATTTGAATTTATTTGTTCTAGCTGTCACGTCGGTTCGTCGGTGATTCATCCTCCCAAAGATATTTGAACCGTCATTCAGGATCGAAAGCCCATGCTTGTTAGCAGTGCTGACAAAAATAGAGCCTCGGAGATTTAATGCCTGGCTTTCGCAAGCTCGATAGTATCCGTCCAACGAAATTTGAACCATCATTCAGGATCTAAATCCCACGTTTATTGGCAGTGCTGACAAGAATAGAGCTCCGGAGATTTGATGTTCGACTTCCCTATGCTCGACGATCACCGTTGATGTCACCGAGGTACAGTCTAGGTTCGGGTATTTTTGGAGCACCTAGTCGATCCTTTTCTTCAGATCTGGCAGCTTTTCGTTTGACAGGAATAGTGGCGCAACGGTTAGCGGGATAGTTTGTCCTTGTTTCTGCAATTCATCCGTCCAGATATATTTGAACCGTCATTCAGGAACGAAAGCTCATGCTTGTTAGTTGTTCTAGAATAGAGCCCCAAAGATTTGATGCCTGACTTCCCCATGCTCGATCATCATCGTTCATGTCACCAAGGTACAGTCTAGGTTCGGGTATTTTTGGAGAACCTGGTCGATCCTTTTCTTCAGATCCGGCAGCTCTCTGTTTGACAAGATAACGGAATAGTTTGCCCTTGTTTCTGCAATTCTTCCATCCAAAGGTGTTTGAACCTTCCTTCATTCATGATCCAAAGCCTTTGCTTTTGGGCAGTGCTGACAAGAATAGAGCCTCGGAGATTTGATGCCCGACATTATGTGCCGACGTCCTCATGCTCGATGAGGTACAGTCTAGGTTCGGGAATTTTTGGGAGAACCTGATCGATCCTATTCTTCATATCAGGCAGTTCTCCGTTTGACCAGTATAGTGGCGCAACGAATCGCGGAATATTTTGTCCTTGTTTCTGTAATTCATCCACCTCAAGGAATTTGAACCGTCCTTCAGGATCCAAAGCCCATGTTTATTGGCAGTGCTGACAAGAATAGAGCCCCGGAGATTTGATTCCCGACTCCCCTATGCTCGATGATCACCGTTGAAGTCACCGAGGTATAGTCTAGGTTCGGGTATTTTTGGAGAACCAAGTCGATCCTTTTCTTCAGATCTTGCAGCTCTCCGTTTGGCAGGTATAGTGACGCAACCTATAGCGGGATATTTTGTCCTTGTTTCTGCAATTCATCTGTGCAAATGTATATGAACCGTTATTTAGGATCGCAAGCCCATGCTTGTTAGTAGTGCTGTCAAAAATAAAGCCCCGGAGATTTAATGCCTAGCTTTCGTATGCTCGATAGTATCCGTCCAAAGATATTTGAACCGTCATTCATGATCTAAAGCCCATGTTTATTGGCAGTGCTGACAAGAATAGAGCTCCGGAGATTTAATGCTCAGCTTCCCCATACTCGATAGTGACCGTTGAAGTCACCAATGATCAGTCTAGTTTCGAGAATCTTTTGGAGAACCTAGTCGATCCTTTCCTTCAGTTTCAGCAGCTTCCATTTGACAGGTATAGTGACACAACCGATAGCGGGATATTTTGTCCTTGTTTCTGCAATTCATCCGCCCAAAGATACTTGGAAGCCCATGCTTATGGGCAGTGCTGACAAGAATAGAGCCCCGGAGATTTGATATCCGACTCCCCCATGCTCGATGATCACCGTTGATGTCACCGAGGTACAGTCTAGGTTCGGGTATTTTTGGAGAACCTAGTCGATCGTTTTCTTCAGATCTGGCAGCTCTCCGTTCGTCAGGTATAGTGGCGCAATGGATAACGGGATATTTTGTACTAGTTTCTGCAATTCATCCGTCCAAAGGTATTTGAACCGTCATTCAAGATCAAAAGTCCATGCTTATTGTCAGTGCTGGCAAAAATAGAGCCCCGGAGATTTGATACCCCACTCCCCCATGCTCGATGACCACCGTTGATGTCACCGAGGTACAGTCTAGGTTCGGGTATTTTTAGGAGAGCCTGGTCTATCCTTTTGACAGGTGTAGTGGTGCAACGGTTAGAGGAATATTTTGTCCTTGTTTCTGAAATTCATCCGCCCAAAGGTATTTAAACCGTCATTCAGGATCGAAAGCCCATGCTTGTTGACAGTGCTGTCAAGAATAGAGCTCCGGAGATTTGATACCCGCTTCTCCATGCTCGATGTTCACCGTTCACGTCACCGTTGTACAGTTTAGGTTCGGGGATTTTTTGGAGAACCTGATGGATCCTATTCTAGTGGTGCAACGGAGAGCTGGATATTTTATCCTTGTTTCTGCAATTCATCCACCCAAAGGTATTTGGAACATCGTTCAGAATCAGAATGCCTGTGCTCGTTGGCAGTGCTGACAAGAATAGAGCCCCATTCTCTACAGAATGGTTTTAACGGGAGGCTGTTATCTTCACTCTTTTTAACCATAACTTATCGATTGGTAGCTTCGATTACTCTCCTCCCTCAGAATTGGTTATGCAAGTCGTTATTAATTCTGAGGGAACGATAGGCTAGATGTCCGTTAATGTTCCATTGTAGGGTTGAAACCTGGCGTGTGCTTCGGGATGGAGGTTCTCTTTTTATAACTGCGATTTCCTTTGCGTCTTTGAAATCTTCTTGAGATCAATCCAGTGAAGTTAGGGGAGCCTCTATAGAAGCTTAATATATGTGATCTTCTTTTTCATCTAGCTGCATCGGAAAATTCCATTTCTAGCATGTTACTATTCATCATGTAACAAGCGAATTGCATCCACTACTACTGATCTGACCTCAGGTGCATCTTGTCTAGATTGCTTAGACATGTCGTTTTGCATTCCCCGGTGAATGTTGTTTTCGCTAGCGCTCAAATATTATAAATGGTTGGTAAACAAGCCTGCATCAATTACACTGTTCAAAGTGCATGGCGATGTTTGACGTTCGATGTATTAAATGCAGCATTGCTACAAATTGTTGTTTTGTTGATATGTGCTCATTTAACAGATATTTTTGTACAATCTCCAGGCATCCTAACTTTTCTAGCATGATGATGCAACTTATTCAGGAGAAGTTCCAAGATGAAATTCCGTTATTTAACTCCTTAACAATTTTCTCGAGTGTCTCCATTGTAAAACAATCCTGTTGCTGAAATTGAAAAGATTACTCGCACTATTTGCCGTCAGATATTTGCTGTGCTGATTCCAACTGTAAACAACCGGTTGAGCCCATCGCCAGCTACCAACCACCGCGCACAGCAAACATGTCTTCCAATGGCAACAAACTGCCTCAAGCGGTGCTGCTGTGCGCGCTCTAAGCCCCTATTTATAGCGCGGCCGCCCACTTGCCGTGTTTGATCAGCTCTCCTCGGCTCTAACTCGTCGTCACCACTATCATAATCAAACAATCAACACTCGCTGAAAGAGACAAGGCGTTAATCACACTCGAAAACGATGTCACACTCACATTCTACGGCCGGCTGCTTCGGCGGTGGCTTATCCTGCTGACTGGATGAGCCGACGCTGGTTCCCACGACGATAGCCATGCCTGATGCCTCGGCAGCACTGGTGCCACCACTTCCTCCGAACAGACTCTTCAAATTGTTGGCCATCCACACCGGTCACCACCACGACGATGTTCCTCTAATCTCACGTACTTCGCGGCTAGCTCGTTTTCTTCCACAGAAAATGAACACGAAATAATCTCACCTACGGCGCCTTTTTCCGTCTTATCATTCTTATCTCGCGCACGCACACCTCAGTAGGCCAGAAACACTTCCCGATTGATTTTTTTTTGTTCGGTCCCACGTTCTTCCTCAAGTTTTTCACATCACCGATAATTTATCACTCCGCTTACTGCGATTGACGTCACCCTGAGTTTTCCTTCCAACCTACTGCGGTCGGTCCGATAAAAACAAAAACACTCGATTTTCCCTTTCCCTCAACGCAATCAACCAACCGATTTAAACACTGTTTTCATCTCGTCGTAGTTTCGCACGACTTGACCCCGAAAAAGCGAAACCTTTCCGAACCGGCGCGTATACTGTGTTTTCGTTTTCGATTGCGTTGGTGCTCGTACGAAAAGGTCTTGTTTTTCTTCAGTTCCTTATATCTCTACACACCACGCGGAGCTGTGTGTTCGTGCGAGATGTAGACTTTTGTTTAGATCACTCGGTCGTCGTTATCCGTTCGTTTATCTTCTGTTTACATCGCGATGGAGACAACAGCGGTAGTTTCGCACTGCGGAATGTCGCCGAGTGATCGCCGCACGATCGGTGCTGTCGCCGTTCATTGGCCCTGCCTAACGACCATCTTCGCGGATCTTGGTCGTCAACGAAGCTATGGTTTGGCTTCGTTTTTAGACGTGGACTTTGGACAGTCTGCTGTCGTTTGCTCGAGTTTTATCTGAAATGTAGGAGAAAAGGGAAATTTCACCAGGATGACCAACAACATTTGATAAGAAATTAAATTTTGCGAAGAAAAATGATCGCAGTCAACGTAGACTTCGTAGTAACCTACGATCGAAGCAGCACAGGTGATTCTGAGATCGACTTGTGATTCTCAATAACAAACAACATAGTAGGCCGTATGAGCATGGATTTTGTTCTACAGACGCGGTGCGCGTGCTCGTCGATTAGCATAGAAAACAGAGTATGTACAGGACAACGAGACAACAAGGTCGTTCGAGCACGAGTTCAGCGTGATTTTTGCGCGGTCGTATTCGAATACGAGTACCTAGCGGTAGGACAAATACGACGAAGCTGCTTCTGAAGGTTGATTGATGCTGATAGGGGCTTTTAAAAGGGTTGGATTCTCAAAATAGTAAAGTTTGTACAAACCATTAGCCTTTGGTCAGAACCCCCTCCCCCTTTTTTGGTCTATGTACGTTTATGTACGGGCCCTAACAGTTTCAAAATAATGGAAGCAATCGGTGAAGTACTAGATTGAAAGTAGTGAGAATGATTTTTGTATGGTGAGCTGTTTTCCGTCTGATGTGACGTGAATTGGCGCATATGACGAAGCAAATTTTAACCTTATTCGATTTTCCCTCTTTAAAAGCATCCCCACGAATTTATTGCAAATCTCCAATAAACAGCCCATTGAAGCGACGCCAAGTGCTACCCGGATAAAAAATTACCATTCATTACATGGTAAATATTATTAACATATGACTGGTTTTATTGTTCACAATAAAACATATTGTAGATATATTTTTACTTTTTACAATAGAAATTAAGCCCATATAGTTCGTACAATAAGTGAACATTAGCTTTATTAGTGACTAATTGATTCGATTGTTTTTCAATAGTTCTATAATAATTTAAAGTTACTATCAGTAAAAATTAATTTAAGTTATTTTTAAATAGTTGCAAAAGTGACTGCAAAGTTCTCATGGACTTTTTATTAAAAAAGAGTTTATTTCTCAATTACACTCAAAAACAATTCGTAACAAATAAATAACCATAAATATTATTGTTGCTTGGATCATGTTTGTATAATCAAATACAAAATAACTTGACATATTTTTTATAGTTTTCGATTTAAATTTGAGTACAGTAGATGTTTCGGTTATCGAATGTTATTCGCTAAAACTTCAACGACTGACAGACGTCAAGCCGTGTTGGCAGAGGAAGCTGAATAACTGAGGAAGTACTTATAGAAAACTAGCTGAAGCAGGTTTAGCCAAGTGAGGATGTTACGGCAAGAAAAGATGAACAATGATTTTTCTAATGTTTTCCAATAAATTAAAGGAATCTATTAAATAGTAAACTACCATTGATAACAATACAAATACAATTTGTTTAATGGGGTCAATTGAACCGATGTTAAAATAAACATGCAATAATATTTGTTGTTATGTGTAGTAGATATGGTGAGGAATACAATTAAATTTATTTAGAGTGTGTTTACCTAGATGGTATGTTTTGAGAGCGCTCCGTTTTCGAGCAAGCGATGATGATAATGATCATCAGCATAGAAGACCCCTTGAATGTGTGCATAACATTGCGCTTGTGAATGGTGCGCGTGAGAGTTTTCAAGGGAAGTTATGAAAAAGGGGAGATGTGTTGGTGTGTTCGAAGAGAGTTGGAGGTTCTGCTTTCTGTTGTCTTGAGTGGTAAGCGGCATTCTGTTGGCTGATCTTGGATCAGATGGATGTGTTTTACGCATCGTTTGATTGAGATTTGGCTGTTCGGTTTCCGTGGTCACGACATTATGTAAACAGATTTCGCCTTTGAAAAACCAAAGAATTCATATTTCTCGGTAACATTTTCCTTCAGCATTTACAGATACTAATGGCCACATGAATTGTGGACGATTTATGGTATGGATCATACGACCTGAGGTCTGACTTGTGATATTTGGCAGTTATTTGAAAAGATTGATGATAGATCTTATCAACAGCTTCCAAACAACACATACCAGACAGACATCAGAGTGTTTGACTCTTTATCAAAATGTGCATATCATTCTGGCGGCCGTTAGTGCTCGTAAATGCTGGATATAAATGTTAGCGGGAAATATAAATTCTATGGATTTTCAAAAGCGAAAACTGCTTACAAATAACAACAAATATTATTGTATTTTTATTGTAACAACGATTCATTGGACGCCATTCAATTAATTGTATTTGTATTGTAAGAACAATGAAAAAACATTAAGATATATTGTTTTCTTTTGAAAATTGCCCTAAAAATGTCTCATAAAAACACAATATATTCTATTGTTTTTCGCGAAAAAGTGTATGAAAATTTTCTCAAAATTTTATGGTTAAGATACATAACGACCACCATTTTTTATTGTAAAAATGCCATTTACCATTCGCCGAATGGTATAGAACAATAGGGGTGATGGTGAGTGTGCCGTGTAAATTACAATACGTTTAATGGTGAATATTTTTCTAAAAAATGGTGTTGTAACAATAAAATTTATCGTATTTTTATGATACTTTTTATCAGGGTAACCATCGCTCTTCGACCGTTTCCAATTACCTACATCTCAACCGACACCGCGACAACACTTTTAAAAATAGCTCGCAAATACTCCCACAAATGGAGACACAATCTTTCTGTCACATCACACCTCACAAGATGAAGCTCCACAAACCGGGACCATGCAACCCGAGGACTATCTAGCGAGCAGCAGCAAGCTAACTGATAAATTGCTATCCGACGCAGTGTTGTCCATTCATTCAATGAAACGGCATTTGAATCCCGCTCCCATCCCTGGCTGCGCATTGCCCCTTTCCTCCGTCCAGCAATCGCCACCGTCCAATAAATAACAAAACGTGACATCGTCAAACTGCTGAAGCTAGCCGATGGAAAAAATATGCCCTTTGGAACGAACCGGGTCGGGAACAGAACTCGCGGGGCATACGGGCACATGCGAAGCAAAGTGCAGCTTATCAACGCCGCCGCCACAAATGCCGCTGCTGCCGATTGTTTTGATGGCAGCCGGAACGGAACGGGCCAAACAATAATCGAACAGATTTAATCAGCGCGGAAGATTAGCGATACCCACACATACGACCACGACTGACTGACTGCA
Source organism: Aedes albopictus (assembly GCF_035046485.1). Classification (NCBI taxonomy): domain Eukaryota; kingdom Metazoa; phylum Arthropoda; class Insecta; order Diptera; family Culicidae; genus Aedes; species Aedes albopictus. Next base: position 32,768,372 of record NC_085136.1, read on the forward strand.
ATATAAGCTTAATCCCTTTCCAGATCCCGGGTCGCCGAAACGAGTGAGTTCATCAAAATTGAATCACGTCACCTCCCTTCAAGGCAGGGCTGGTAGCGGAGGACGGGTGTCTCAATCTTTTGTGTGATGTTCTGAAAATAGTACGACTTCTTTGGTGTAACGTCGCAACTGGGACAAATCCTACTCCTCAGCTTATTGTTCTATGAGCGCTTCCACATAGACGTGTGCGCCGAAATACATTTTGTTGAACATAGAAATCGGAGACAGCTTTTGTGGATCACAGCAACCACTGGACTGAACCGTCAAGCTAGGTGTAACGAAAATTCCTTTCATTACTGTTTTAACCTCTAACCAATAAACATATAGTTGAGAACCACTGGGTGACGTCACTAATAGGACAGATCGGTGAAGTACTAGATTTGTAGTAATGAGCTGAATTTTAGTATGGTGAGAAGGTCAATTCTTCGTTTCTGCAAAGATATGATACAAAAAGCGTGTGTATTATGATTCCTTGCCTAATTTGAAGCTGTTTGAGCAAAACTTTGTTTGAGCGGTCTTCGTAGCTTGGGAGATTGATGCGGTCCCGCCATGGTAGGTTACGGAGGGCGTATCTCACAAATTTTCGTTGTACCGTTTCAATTCTAGAAATCCAGGTGGACTGATACGGACACCATACAACAACATTCGATTCAAGAATGGATCGGACCAATGCACAGTACAGTGATCGTAAACATAGAAAGTCACGGAATTCGTCGGCTATTCTGAACATGAACCCGAGCTGCCTGTTTGCTCTGGAGATTATATCGTTATAGTGCGTTCGGAAGGAGATCGCAGCGTCCAGAATCACGCCTAAATCACGTACCTCAGTCACACGTGCTAGTGGTTGATCGGCGATGACATACGCATATGTAATTGGTGTTCGTTTGCGATGGAAGGATATAACTTGGCACTTTTGAAGGTGAGTCTCAGTAAATTAGTAGTACACCACTCCACGAAGGACTGAACTGACAGCTGTAGTTGTGCACAATCTTGGAGGCAGCGAATCAGCATGTATAGCTTTACGTCGTCTACGAAAAACAGACGTATTCCTGGTGGAAGCACGCTGGATAGATCATTAAGGAATACGGAAAACAGTAATGGCCCCAAATTGCTGCCTTGTGGAACTCCAGACAAGTTCGAAAATGGTTCCGATGTTTCCAGTCCGATTTTGACGACGAGCCTTCGATCTGTTAGATATGATTTCAACCAGCGAACGAGATCGTCAGAAAGACCGAGTTTCCTCAGCCGTGCAAGCAATATCCCGTGGTCTACGCGATCAAAGGCAGATTTCAAGTCTGTATATACAGTATCGACCTGCATTCCGGAATCCATGTGCCGCAGGCAAAAAGAGGTGAACTGAACGAGATTTGTGGAAGTGGATCTTCTGGGATAGAATCCGTGTTGGTCCACAGAGATGTAATGTTTGCAAGAAGTGAACAACACATTATTCATCACGATTTCAAAGATCTTCGAGCACGCACACAACGATGTTATTCCGCGGTAATTTTCAATATTCTGCTTGTCATTCTTTTTGTGTACTGGAAACATTATGGAAGACTTCCAGCCAGTTGGAAACTTGCTCTGCCGTAATGAGGCGTTAAATATCCACACCAATGGATGAACCAGGATATCACTACACTTCTTAAAAACATACGATGGAATTCCGTCAGGGCTAGTGTAAGACGTCTTCAGTTTCAATATTGCCGTCTGAACTTGCTCAGGCGTGATTTGCAATTGACTCAAAGAGCAAACATTGCTTGACGTGTTTCTACACGCACGGTCGATTTGAGCGGAAGAAGAGACAAAGTTCTTGAACGCGCTTTGGAAATGTGATGCAAAGAGATTACATTTTTCTCTCGCAGTGCTACCGACTACATTTCCGTAAAACATCTCAACAGGTAAACCTTGTTCTTTACATTTGGAGTTGACGAAACTCCAGAACTGCTGGGGATTCCTGCGCAGATTGCTCTGTGTTCGTAGCGTATATCGTTTGTAAAGGAAACGGCTGTAGACTCGATAATTGTTACTGGCTCGGTTGAACTGGATCTTATTTTCCGGGCATCGATACCTGCAGTATCTGCGAAGCATTTTAGACCTTACTTGCTTTAACCGTCGCAGATATGCGTTTCCCCATGGAGGTTTCGGAGGTGGTCTGCGTATCGGTATATGTTCTTGCATGACACTGTACAGTTCATTGGAAAACAACTGTACTGCATCATCGACGTCAGTAGCGGAACCCATGATGGACCAATCTACGTCCTGAAGTGCTTCAACTATACCTGCAAAGTTTGCTCTGCGAAAGTCCAAGCCAGGAATATCAATCGCTACATCAACTTCGGGTACCGAAAGAGACAGTTCGACTACAAATGGAGGGTGATTCGTGTCCAGTGCGGAAAGGGGATCAACAATCTCAGACAATGTATAGCCTCCCGGATAAAAAATTACCATTCACTACATGGTGAATATTATTAACATATGACTGGTTTTATTGTTCACAATAAAACTCATAGTAGATATATTGTTACTTTTTACAATACAAATCAAGCCCATATAGTTCGTACAATAAGTGAACATTAGCTTTATTAGTGACTAACTGATTCGACTGTTTTTCAATAGTTCTATAATAATTTAAAGTTACTATCAGTAAAAATTAATTCAAGTTGTTTTTATATAGTTGCAAAAGTGCCTGCAAAGTTCTCATGGACTTTTTATTAAAAAAGAGATTATTTCTCAATTACACTTGAAAACAATTCGTAACAAATAAATAACAATAAATATTATTGTTGCTTGGATCATGTTTGTATAATCAAATACAAAATCACTTGACATATTTTTTTATAGTTTTCGTTATAAATTTGAGTACAGTATAGATGTTTCAGTTATCGAATGTTATTCGCTAAAACTTCAACGACTGACAGACGTTAAGCCGTGTTGGCAGAGGAAGCTCTCAATGAATAACTGAGGAAGTACTTATAGAAAACTAGCTGAAAAGCAGGTTTTAGCCAATGAGGACATTACGACAAGAAAAAGATGAACAATGATTTTTCTAATGTTTTCCAATAAATTAAAGGAATCTAGTAAATAGTAAACTATCATTGATAACAATACAAATACAATTTGTTTAATGGGGTCAATTGAACCGATGTTAAAATAAACATGCAATAATATTTGTTGTTATGTAAACAGATTTCGCCTTTGAAAAGCCAAAGAATTCATTTTTTTCTCGGTAACATTTTTCTTCAGCATTTACAGATACTAATGGCCACATGAATTGTGAACGATTTATGGTATGGATGATTCGACCTGAGGTCTGACTTGTGATATTTGGCAGTTATTTGAAAAGATTGATGATAGATCTTATCAACAGCTGCCAAGCCACACATACCAGACAGACATCAGAGTGTTTGATTCTTATCATAAAAAATGTGCATATCGTTCTGGCGGCCGTTAGTGCTCGTAAATGCTGGATATAAATGTTAGCAGGAAATATAAATTCTATGGATTTTCAAAAGCGAAAACTGCTTACAAATATTATTGTATTTTTATTGTAACAACGATTCATTTGACGCCATTCAATTAATTGTATTTGTATTGTTAGAACAATGAAAAAACATTAAGATATATTGTTTTCTTTTGAAAATTGCCCTAAAAATGTCTCATAAAAACACAATACATTCTATTGTTTTTCGCGAAAAAGTGTATGAAAATTTTCTCAAAATTTTATGGTTAAGATACATAACGACCACCATTTTTTATTGTAGAAGTGCCATTTACCATTCGCCGAATGGTATAGAACAACAGGGGTGATGGTGAGTTTGCCGTGTAAATTACAATACGTTTAATGGTGAATATTTTTCGAAAAAATGGTGTTGTGACAATAAAATTTATCGTATTTTTATGATATTTTTTATCAGGGCTTCCAGCGTGATTTCATTTACCAGAGCAAGATCTAGCAAACGTCTGTTTACGTTTAGTATAGAGTTGATTTGCGTCAATCCATGGAGGTTGAATCCATCCAGAAGGGATTTTAGTAAAACTATCCCGAATCACAAGAAAACTCAGCAGAGAGAGTTTATTTATGTGAGCATGTTATGAAAATGGTTGCAAACTACCAATTCATTGCTAATTTAAGCAAAATAACATATTTTTAATTCACGTAAGCTAATTCTTCAATATGGCGACGACCATAATCAGCGAAAATAAAACGAAAGCAAGTTTACTTTTATGATGACCGCAATAAACCTAGCAGTGTCGTAGTTTCTGCTTTTCCACCAACAGATGTCGCTACTAATCGAACGGATCGCCATCTGTTGAGAGTTTTAAGTTTTATTGCGGTAATAATGATTGCCAGAAGGTTTACATATCGGAAAGTTTTGTTTACTCTTAAAATCTGTCTTTATGGATATCTTCAAGTATACTATAAAACATTTTATCAATGGTTTTCATAAAAGCAGTCATAAAACTGTGAGTTTTAATTATTGCTGTAATAAAACATTAATAAAAATCAAACAAAACCAATCAGCGATGGAATTGTTACTTGGGATGGACAACAATCTGCGATGGACGGAGCAGGTCACCGAAACTACCATGAGAGCATACAACACCCTACGCACTTTCCGCCGTTTTACGCCAGTACTGTCGCCCCAGGTGCGCCTGAAGTTGGTGCAAGCAGTGGTAGTGTCGGTCTTCACCTACGGCGACATTGTCTACTATCCAGGTCTCACGGGCGATCTGAAAGAGAGACTAGGGTAACCAATATAATTTGGACCCCCATATATTTTGGACCCCCTGTGTCCTATTATCACAACTTACACAGGTTTAATGATGAGATGACGGAAATTTTTAGAATCATTCGCTAAATAAGATCGCTCTGCACGGGCAGCAATCATTTCCTCACTGGAAATATCCTTATTTGCCTTGAAATTATTTTTTGATGATTAACCTGGGCTTGTTAGGGGAATATCTGTAAATAAAAAGAAAATCGGGTTAAGTACGGTTCCTTTGAATTCCACTAAGAATTTGCATCCTTTGACAGATACGTATTTCGACCTCAACTGTAAGGTCGTCTTCAGTGTCTTGTACTTGACTCGAGTCGAGTCAAGTACAAGACACTGAAGACGACCTTACAGTTGCGGTCGAAATACGTATCTGTCAAAGGATGCAAATTCTTAGTGGAATTCAAAGGAACCGTACTTAACCCGATTTTCTTTTTATTTAATTATTTTTTGCCAATCTCGTCATCCGTGCAAGTGTCGGTCATGTTTATAAAAAGAGATTGCGATGCTGAGGAAACTTGCAGATGTAAACAAAAACGTTTATCATTCTAGCGCATTGAATTCGCAAAGTTCGTCTAATCAGCCTTTGTCAATCAAGTAATTAGGATGTGATCCAGCATATTTAAGCGGCAAATTCTTCCATAATAGTTTCAAACGAGTTTAAACACCGGGTGTCCAAAATATATACTGAAGAGGGTCCAAAATATATTGGGGTGTCCAAAACGGTGAAAACTGATGCTTCAAAAATCAGTTATTTTCATAAAATTTTCAGCCATAAATGGCCTTGTGGGTATTTTTAACGGACAGTGGAGGCTTTTACGAACATACTAACATCATCATTATATGTAAATACCCTCTGAAACTGTTTGATTTTGAATTAAATTCAAACCAATGTCCTCTAGGGGTCCAAAATTCAACCGTTACCCTACATCGTTGCTTTAAATCGTCTGTTAGATTCGTTTTCAAGATGAGACGGTACGACACTACGGCTCCTGTGCGCAAGGCAATACTTGGGCATGACCTTCCCGATAACTATAGGCACCGGGTATACTGCTTCTTTCGCCAAGCCTGGGACGGAACACTTCCACCATACATTCTCCAACACCTTCAACGCGAACGGATGGAGCGTGCAAGAAATTTTTGGTTGCCGGCACACACAACGACGGAAAAGAAGAGCCTGTTGGTCTACGGGATACAACACAGGAACCAATTATCCCCGGAATTTAAGCAACAAACAACATTCAACGCTTTTAAACGTGCAGTAAAATCTCTTTACGACTGCATGGTCGAATGAAAACTGTAGCTTTTCGATCAATCTTCCAATGTACCTACTCAGTCCTAGTTGTTTTTCCTTGACCTGATTTATAGTTTTAATAACTGACAGGTTTACGGATAATTAATAAACTACAATTACAATACAATTACTGTGAAGCATGGCACTGATATTTCGAAATCGGATATATCGATTTTTGGCGAAAAAATTTGGAAAATGTGTTGGTTGGGCAAGCAATATGTCAAAGTGGTATTAGATCGTCACCTTTCTTCATCGTCCCAAGTATGAACGTCGAAACATACTGGAAGGAATGTCTCCAGAAACTAATCCTGCCACTCATCGGAAAGCACAAAGGTCCTACATTATTTTAGTCGGATTTGGCATCCTGCACTATGTGCGTAACACCTTTGACTGGTAATCTTTCTTTGACCTTTGACTCATCTTATGAAGAAAACAATATCCAATTTGTGGAAAAAAAAATGAATCCTCCAAATTGCCCGCAAATAAGGCCCATCAAGAAGTAACTGGTTTTAATCGAAGGAAAACTACGGCAAAAGAGGACTCCATCAAGTTCAAGAAAAACTGGGTCAACCCAAGCAAAACCATCGACGGAACGGTTGTCCAAAACTTTATGAAGAACACCAAGAAGAAGGTGCGAGAGCTGGCAAGATCCACGAAAATTTAAATATACAATGGAACCATGGGCTTTTCTGATGGTCAATAAACAATGTAATTGAAATTAATTTACAAAATCAATGAAACATTTGCAAATACAGCAATTTTCAGGTGTACTCATAATTAACGATACAGTCCTTAAGTTGAATATTTTAACGACGCGTAGTGCGTCATCAGCATCATTGAAATCTCGCTCGAAATTTCAAAGTGATAAAATTGAGTTACCTAAGCGCAAATTTGGATGAAAATGTATCATCCCATATGCTCACTCGTGGTGAGTGTGATGATACTTTTTCTACTGCGTGACTGCAAAATTTCCCGTTTTTTATCACTTCAAAAACGCGAGGCAAACAATCATTGAAAATTAAAAAGTCAATGATTCCTATGAAAATTCTGTGATGCACCAAGTCACCTTAAAACGGCATCGTATTCCCTAATGTTTTGTGATTATGTATTTGCTTCTTTGACAATGATGCTGTTGGAATTGAGCAAAAATTATTAAAATTCGTGAAAGCCAATTTCGTCCTAAAAACTAGCTTTTCGGGGGCAATCACGCTTTGGCGCAAAATTGTACTGAACATAGTAGCTTTGCTTCCTTGCAGTTTACCTTGGCTACCCCTTATCGCGGGTGTCAACAAACAAGCGTGTTGGCCATCAATATCAATGCTGATGTGATGCCAATTTCTGCGCGCCCAAGCATGATTGCCCCCGGAAAGCTAGTTTTCAGGACACATTTGGTTTTCACGAATTTTAATAATTTTTGCTCAACTCCTACAGGATTGATGTCAAAGAAGCAAATAACCACAGAGAATATGATGCCGTTTTAAAAAATCTAACATATTTCGTATGTTAGGGTGTTCCAGAACAAAATTTATCAAAAAATCAACTTTTTAAGGTTTTTCTGATAACAAATGTGATAATTACACATGTTTAATCCATTTTTATTGGCATGCTTTGTTCGAAGAACTTGTAGCAAACAAGTTTATCTTTCAATTTCTGCCGAAAGAATTAAGTTTTGACAAGTTTAGTGTAGTTATGATTGTTTGAAGTTCGAAAAATGTCGAAAAACACAAAATTTATTTGATGCACCTCTTTATGTCAACGGATTTGGCTGAAATTTCGACCAGTTACTTCTTTCAGGATGCCAATCAAAATACGGAGGTGGACTTGAGAATCAGAGAACATTTTTGAAAAGCTGGACAGGCCTAGTTGTTGGAAGCACCACACAGCGGACAACTTTACAGCGGGACGAAAAAGGAAATTTTGCGGACCGGACAAATAGCAAAACAACTTGCGTTCTCTACAGCTGTACACAGACGATTGATTTTCCTTTATTTACATTCAGATTAAACATAAACATATTGACAACACGGTCATGGTGTATTAACAATATAAAAGTTGTCTCGATGTCGAGGGGTGATCGGTTGCATCATACACACTCAACACCCCCTCTCAAGTCGATAACCCTTAAACATCAATCTTATTTCAAAAACACAGACCTATCAAAGATAGTACACTTGATTTCTACTCTAAAATTGATAACTTGTTCTTCCAAGTTTCACATTTCTTCAAAAATTCATCCTGAATTATTCACTACTTTGCAATTGTGTCATGATCATTTGCTTAAAATAACCTCCTATCACATTTCACAAATACATCCATACACAAACAATAACTCTTCCATTCTGATTCTTACTTCAATCCTTGTTCCAATTATGCATCATGTTTTACCCGACCACTTACTTCTACCAGAGGCCCCGTAACAAAATCAAAAAAAAAAAAGTTAAATGCGTCCAGCCAATTTGCTGATGTTGTTATTCATTGCCATTTCGATCCACGTCGCTTGCGCCTGCACAACACGTCCAACCCATACAGCTTTCCTGTGTAGTGCGCAAACGCCATCACTTTATTGTTTTGCAGCCAATCCATCCGCCCAAGGATCCCGAGCTGCGACTCCGCGACTTATGCGGTCGATCCTTCTCCCGGTCGATACGTGCTGTGGAACACGCTCCTGGGCCCATAACCTGTTGGAAGCACCACACAGCGGACAACTTTACAGCGGGACGAAAAAGGAAATTTTGCGGAACGGACTGTCGTAACTTAACACGTTGTCGGATCCTTGGCTCGACATCGTGGATTCGAGCAACGAATCTGAGAGTGAACCAACTGGCTTGTCGGTCCGAGCCCGGATGGATGACGCGATGATCAGTCCCGTAGAGCGACGAACAATATGCTGCCTACTGTGAGCGGGGTTCGAGTCCAATCGCTCGAGTCGATGCTGGCTTTCGTTGCTCCGATGCGCTCGCTCCGAATATCGTCGATGGAATGAAGCCTTCCGTGGTCGCTCACCGCTTATAAAGCAGTAGGAGATGCGACGGCTGCACAAGTAGAGCAGCAGGTGGGGACTGTCTACTGTGCGAGAGGGGTCGAGTCCTATCGCTCGAGTCGATGATGGCTTTCGTTGCTCCGATGCGCTCGCTCCGAATGTCGTCGATAGAATGCATGAGACTCTGGAAGTGTGTCTCTTTTATAATCTTGGACAACGCAGCAATCGAGGTGAAAGTAGAAAATGCTGTGATTGGCTCTCAACAAACAGAGGGGAAATCGACCTGATTTACTCACACCGAACAAACATTCAATGACTGAGCGGACCGTTAAAAGAACCTCGACTTACTTACATTGTATTATGACTAGATTATTGTGATTCTTCTTAAGTAAAAGGAAAACCATTTTGTAACCATAAAATATAATTTATTTTAATTGCTGGATTTATCTACTACACGGACAAATAGCAAAACAACTTGCGTTCTCTACAGCTGTACACAGACGATTGATTTTCCTTTATTTACATTCAGATTAAACATAAACATATTGACAACACGGTCATGGTGTATTAACAATAATATAAAAGTTGTCTCGATGTCGAGGGGTGATCGATTGAATCATACACACTCAACACTAGTATGGATGTGGAGAACATAACCTCTGAAGAAAGAATTCTATTTTTTCCTAATTCTGCAGATATTCACATCAAAAAGACTGTCCTATTTATAGGACGCTGGGTGTTCGGGGCATCTGTACTATAAATAGGACGCTGGCGGATATAGGTTAATGCCTGTTGAAATCCCTGGAGTTATCTGAAAGAATCCCAGAAATATTCTTGAAGGAATTCTAGGTGAAGTTGCTGGAGAAATTCCGGGAGGAATGCCTGAAAAAAAAACCCTTGGTAGAATTCTAAAATATTTGGAAAAAAATCCCTTACCAGATTCATGGAGGATATTCTGAAACCATTTCCGGGGAGCTTCGTGAACGTATTTTTAAAAAAATGCCTGGAAGTATGTCGGGAGAAACACTTAAACTTTGTTGACGATACTCGCCTTGTCGCGTCTCCAAGGACTTTCTTCGCTAGTCCTAGACTAGCACCGAAACGCACTAAATTCGCGATAGTCTACTCAGTAGCAAAAAATAAAGCCGAGCCGATTTTTCTCCCAAAATCCGTTATAATCAATCTTCTGTAACTTTGGCAATTATCAATTCCAAAAAGTAACGCGAGCTTTCATCTATTGTTTCTGTCGGGATGCTTTTCAAAGGCTCTTGCGTGATTTTGCTTTCAGAGTACCACTTGAGATTCCTTCCGGCGTTGCTCCCAGGGTATCTCATCTCTCAGAGTTTTTCATTATTTAACCCTAGACATTCTCCCAAGGTTTCTTCGAGAGTTCTTTCAGAGTTACTTTTTGAGATTTCTATAAAAGTTATTGATAATGTTACTCATGGAAGTCTTCCAGCGTTTTTTTAGTGGGTTTTCCTATATTATCCTCGTAGTTATTCCCGATATGACCGTCCTGAGATTTATTTTAGAGATTTTTCCAGGATTACTTCCAGTGTTCTTTCTAGAATCCCTGCCAAAATCCATGAGACACATCCAAACTTTAACTAAAAACTTCGAGAAATTCCGAGAGAAACTGGGACACGTTAGAAAAACTTAAGGGCGTAGTCTTGAGCAGAAATATAAGGGAAATTCCAAGACAAACTCTTTAAGCTTTTGCGACTAATTTTTATGTGGACTAAGCAAAACAATGGCGAGAAACTTCAATTGATTGATTTGTCTTTATTTAAGAGACTTCCAGCCCTTGGCTGGTTCGTTCTCATGAGAAACTTCAAGATAAACTCAAACAATTCTCTGAAAGATGTTCCTGGAACAACTTCTGCAGAAGTTTCTATAAAATCCCGGGAAAAATTGTTGGAAAACTTTTCCAGAAAACGAACGAGAGAAATTCCAGAATAGACTTTGGGAGAATTTTGTTAGGTTCTCCAGAAGGACCTTTGGAAGGAATTCCGGAAAGTAGCCCTGCAGAACCTCTGTAAAGCTCCTGCCTTGGAATAACCCGCAGAAGTCCCGGAAGAAACTCTTGAAGCAAATCCAGGGTGAATTCCTGGACTGAATTTTGGGAGAAACTCCAGAAAGAAACTCCGACAAACTTCCAGAAGTTCAAGAACGAAGAACGGGTTAAATCGAAGGAAGAATTAAATTAAAAAAAAAACTGCCTATAAATGTTATGGAGGATTTTGATGGGAGAAATCCTTAGAGAAATTGTGAATGTCGTGAAAAAAATGTTCTTGACAAAAACATGTTTTGATTTTTGGTTACGTATTGAATTGTACCAGAATAATTATTTTCAATAATAATTATTCAATAAATTATTTTATTAATCTCACAATAATGACCAATTTATTTCCAATTGGTTATCGCTACCAGCCCTGCCCCAAGGAACTCCTTGTCTACCGTTCCGAACCGAATGTGTAAATCGATTACATAAACCTGACTTAGGCCTGCTGCGTGTGATGCCTAACCTCTTCCTACATCACGATTCTGCTATAAGAAGGTGGACCTGCTGCGAGATGGTGTTATCAGCCAGAGTACCGTTACGATGGTGTACATTAATATTCGCAAACCTGACTGTCATGGTTCCGAGAGCAAACGAGGAAGAATCACAAGAAAACCGAGACTTACCTCTTAGATAATCACCTGCATGCAGCGGATGATGGGTTATTGCTGACTCGATGGCTGGTCAAGGAACGCTGAGCAACTTCACAATTTCCTGTCCAAATTTATGACACACTCCCGATTTAATTTCCGCGACGTAGAAAATCTTCCTCTAATCACTGCCCTTCACACAACCGCTCGCTCTGGCGCCGGATCCCTTGGATCGAGAAGGGCGCAAAAAAACCCAAAACACTACCTACTCACTGTTTGTTCTTTATTATTCACAGTCGGTCCACCATCATGGTGCGTGTGTAAAAAAATCGGAGAAAGGGACACTCGCACAAATTATTCCGCTTCCTAAATCACTTTTCACACCGTAAACGATCCGTTACTGTGCGCTGCTGCCGATACACTACTGCTGCTGCTGCTGACTTGCGGATTCGCTTCGCGAGAGAAGACGGACTAAAAAAAGTTACGTGCGCTGTGCCGAGGAGCTTTTCCTGAAAACACCGAAACACAAACAACAGTGTGTCTTATCGTATCAAACTTATTAAACACAAGACGGTTTAATACAAACAAAACTAAATACTTTGAAACTGAGACGTCTTCATCCGAGCAAAAGAAAAACAAGGGTTCTATTTTTGTTTTGACTTTTGTGTGCTGTTTTTACCGTTTTTACGCACGTCTTTGTTGGAAAATTCTCGGAAACGCCTACGCCGATTGTACAACCACTACCGCTACTTCCCAGCGAACGGGCACTGGACGGCACTGGACAGTCGATTTGCGTGATGAATGAATGTCTTGCATGTGTGCGTGCCTGTAGCACGTCGCGTGTTGCATCGCGGTACGATGACAAGGTTCGTTGTTGCGTGAGTAGATTGATGCAACATAACTCGCGTTACATTTGAAAAGGATCTATCCCCAGAACGTAAACATTGAGAAAAATTGATGTAAACTTTTTCCATCACATTTTCTATTTGTATTTCTCAGTTTGAGGATTTTTCACCATACACTCAGCCAAATAAACTTAAAATTTTCATAAGGCAACTTATGAAACGGCCTTTGATACATAATGCCTTTGAGCCTTTGAACCATAATGATTAGGATGAATTTCATAAGGTTGCTCTACCCTGATAAAAAGTATCATAAAAATACGATAAATTTTATTGTTACAACACCATTTTTTCGAAAAATATTCACCATTAAACGCATTGTAATTTACACGGCAAACTCACCATCACCCCTATTGTTCTATACCATTCGACGAATGGTAAATGGCTTTTTTACAATAAAAAATGGTGGTCGTTATGTATCTTAACCATAAAATTTTGAGCAAATTTTCATACACTTTTTCGCGAAAAACAATAGAATGTATTGTGTTTTTATGAGACATTTTTAGGGGTAATTTTCAAAAGATAACAATATATCTTAATGTTTTTTCATTGTTCTTACAATACAAATACAATTAATTGAATGGCGTCAAATGAATCGTTGTTACAATAAAAATACAATAATATTTGTTGTTATTTGTAAGCAGTTTTCGCTTTTGAAAATCCATAGAATTTATGTTTCCCGCTAACATTTATATCCAGCATTTACGAGCACTAACGTCCGCCAGAATGATATGCACATTTTATGATAAGAATCAAACACTCTGATGTCTGTCTGGTATGTATTGCTTGACAGCTGTTGATAAGATCTATCTTCAATCTTTTCATATAACTGCCAAATATCACAAGCCAGACCTCAGGTCGTATGATCCATACCATAAATCGTTCACAATTCATGTGGCCATTAGTATCTGTAAATGCTGGAGAAAAATGTTACCGAGAAATATGAATTCTTTGGTTTTTCAAAGGCGAAATCTGTTTACATAACAACAAATATTATTGCATGTTTATTTTAACATCGGTTCAATTGACCCCATTAAACTAATTGTATTTGTATTGTTATCAATGGTAGTTTACTATTTACTAGATTCCTTTAATTTATTGGAAAACATTAGAAAAATCATTGTTCATCTTTTTCTTGTCGTAACATCCTCACTTGGCTAAACCTGCTTTTCAGCTAGTTTTCTATGAGTACTTCCTCAGTTATTCATTGAGAGCTTCCTCTGCCAACACGGCTTGACGTCTGTCAGTTGTTGAAGTTTTAGCGAATAACATTCGATAACCGAAACATCTACTGTACTCAAATTTAAAACGAAAACTATAAAAAATATGTCAAGTGATTTTGTATTTGATTATACAAACATGATCTGTAACTCGCTAGCTCGGGGTGGGTATCTACAGGGTCGTTGAATGACTTTCTTTCCCCATACATATACGGGCATGAATGGTACTCAAATCGGAACAGGAACGAAAAAGAATGAAAACTGTGTCATAGATGAACTATTGTCGGAGTGAGAGTGTCCAAACTTAACGAAGAGGATTTACACGCTGAACCGAAACTAATCACTCGAAAAGCGAGGCTTGGACGGTTCCTTTTCGAACCCCGATAATACGAACAAGGCAAAAGTGGTTAAAATTCGGTAATTCCAGGATTTCTCACTCTAAATATAGTGCTACCATGGAAGCTATTCTATTTACAATGGTTTATTACGGGATCGTCACTTAATAGGGTACTTATCTGTATCAGCATGCAGGGGTGCAAATCCGGATTCTTGGTGGTAGCGGGTTGGTTGTAGAGGTGTTTCTGGCGTTGGAACCGGCGGCAGCCGAACGCTGGCGGAGTTTTGCGACCGGCGGTAGCCGTACGCTGACGCTGCTTTGAGGCCAACTGTAGCCGAGCGCTGACGGTGCTTTGGAACCGGCGATAGCCGAACGCTGGTGGTGCATTCCCCTTCATCGGCTTCCAGCAGATTGTCGAGCCGAGAAGGGGGGGGGTTGTTGGTTGGTGATTGCGAGCTATGGTTGCTTGTTGGCTGTAGACCGTAGGGACATCAATGGTTCTACCGCTTCAGGACAACGGACCTCGATGCTTGGTTGTTGAGCAAAGATGGCGGATGGGCTTGGACGTCGTTGGTGGCAACAATGGCGAACGGTTGATAATGCCGGGGTATTCGATCCAGTGGTGGCTTGGAGATCAGACTTTCTGGACTAGGTACCGTCGAACTTCATCGCTGTCCACTCGAGTAGCTTAACGAGCCCGGTTTCGGCACTGCTTAGAAGCTCATATAAACGAAACGGAAAGAAAAAGGCCCAATATGGACCTAATCACCTTGGATTAGTACCCGTGACGTCCCAAACCTAACCTCTAACACTATCACTTTTTTATCTAGTCATAATTACCTTTTTCTTGTTTTATCACTTTTTAATCTGTTGTTTTACTTGTGGTTTGTGGCATGTAACTTGCATGATACTTTTTCTGTGATAATTTTAATACATTTTAGATTTAGACATACACATTGACAACATTTTTACACAACTAACCTCAAATATACGAATTGTTTGTAGGTACTAACAAAACAATTGATTTTAACAATTTACTAACAAATGCCACATAGATTCTAAAATTTAAAGAAAAACAAACTAAAATTAGACAAATTTTCACCACTCGAGGTTAACTTTTCACACCTCGAATAATTTGCTTGAGTCACGCGCGCACTGCTATTCTTTTCGAGAATCAGCTTCACAAGAGAATTTCCTCCGCCAAGATGGAGGGATTTTATAGAGAAATTCCTCTTTTACCAATCTTTTTATTTTTTTTACTCTTTTGACACATCGGTACTATTTGTTAGTGTTTCCACACCCTAAACTCCGTTTTCTTCTAGCGACATCTATGAGTCAGATTTCCTTTGAAATCAGTGAGTACTATTTACCCATGCTCAAACTGTTCGACTTTCGTTTGACGTACATGTCCGAAACAAGGGGAAAATGAAACAGGCTCACTCACTTGCCAGTCATCAACAAGTGAGTGCCATCTGTTTGTGTTTGAATTTTTACTTTCAGGGTTGTAATCGGGAGGGGGATGGAAAAAGGACTTGCGGTGGAGCCAGCAAGTGTAAACTGGGAACCGAACGGTTACAGATCCAAGCAACAATAATACTTATTGTTATTTATTTGTTACGAATTGTTTTTAAGTGTGATTGAGAAATAAACTCTTTTTTAATAAAAAGTCCATGAGAACTTTGCAGGCACTTTTGCAACTATTTAAAAACAACCTAAATTAATTTTTACTGATAGTAATTTTAAATTATTATAGAACTATTGAAAAACAATCGAATCAATTAGTCACTAATAAAGCTAATGTTCACTTATTGTACGAACTATATGGGCTTGATTTCTATTGTAAAAAGCAACAATATATCTACTATGTGTTTTATTGTGAACAATAAAACCAGTCATTTGTTAATAATATTTACCATGTAATGAATGGTAATTTTTTATCCGGGTATGGAGAACGTTAAAAAATTACGTCCATATTTTGGGGGAGGGGGGGAGGGTTCTAGAAAAGTGAGACAGTACGTGTATTAAGTATAGGCAAATAGCGTGACAGAGGGGGAGGGGGGGGGGGGGTCTAGAAATCCCGAAAAACAATGGACGTAATATTCGAACCTTCCCAGGCGCAAAACCGTCTCACAGCTTACCCAGGTAACCACTAAGCACTGTTGTAAGCACTTGAAAGGCCATCTAGCAGCTTTTCAGTGTCAATCAGCTCTGCACAAGGTTTTCAAATGCTTATAGACCCGGTAAACCATGAGCAGTAAAGTAGGCCGTATATAGGTATATAACGTTATCTTGTAGGGCTTACAGGTCCTGTGCTTATAAGTCGAATAACACGGCTGTCAGTGCTGTTGGACGGCTTGTCGTGCATGACATTTGTGTCAATCAAAATAAATTCTGAACAAAACAAAACTGAAGACGAAGGATGGGAGTAAAACTCTGCGAAAATTGTGTTGCTAGCTGGTTGCGGCAACAAATTGATTAAATGACTAGCAGCTTCTAGGAGTTTCGCCGAGGATTTTCCCCGGCATGATATCTGCCTCAAGTATAACGAGCTGCCAGCGATCTGAAGCTGAACTGGAAGGAGCTGCAGTGCCGCGGGTGTTTCCTGCATTACAGGCAGCAAGGTCCGAGCTTCTGACTAACAGCTAGGCTTTTCTCAGAGGTTTATTATTTTTCTGGTATCGTCATGGATTCCCCGGGAAATTCCCAGAATGTTTCTGAATCCGCGCCAATAAATAATGCATCCCATCTTGATTCTCTCCTCCTCCAATACAGACGATTGGCTATTTTTGTTTTTT
This sequence comes from Aedes albopictus, assembly GCF_035046485.1. Classification (NCBI taxonomy): domain Eukaryota; kingdom Metazoa; phylum Arthropoda; class Insecta; order Diptera; family Culicidae; genus Aedes; species Aedes albopictus. The sequence continues at coordinate 32,785,363 of NC_085136.1, forward strand.
TTTTCTATCATCGATCTTTCGATTCAACATTCAACTTTGGTTTCGTTTAAATATGGTATTTTGCGAGCCAATAACATGGTATATTGGTGGAGCAGATGGCAAGCACGACGAGAACCGAGTTTTGAAGAGGAACCCTCGAGATCCTTAAATGGAATCTGGATCGAGCAGCAAAAAAAATCAATTGAACTGAAACTCGTAAGAAGCATGAAAAGGACAGGAGAAAAACTTTTTTTTTCATTTTTTTTTCCTTGTCCCATGCAGTTTTGACAGATTTCTTGTCAAAGACTCGGTACGAAAGATTAGAGTTAGCCGTATATCAACCGAATAATTCGCCAAACGTGGCTTTGGAGCAGCTCTATTGGAGGATATAATTTTTTTAGCACTGTTAGCCCTGTTCTATTATCGACTATAGAATCGACATGATGCCAATTTTTACGGCTTACTGGTTACTTGGTGAAGTGTTTCTTCCAGATACTTCCGGAACTTCCAGAAATAAAACTTTCAAAAATGTAGTGCTAATTACAATACGTTTATTCTAGTTGACAGATACACTTCGAATGAAATAATTTTCTTATGCACCGCAGTCAATGATTGCTGCGATTGCTAGGATCGAACATCTCCCCCCTTAAGTCATCCAGTAGGGCTCGAATCTTGCTGGTAAACGGGTCTGCCGCCGCTCCCTTGCCGGAACCGGGATTGGTACTGGATCTGGTTGAGGTGGTTCTTCATCGTCATCTTCGGAAAAATATTCTGACTCGTCTGTTCCTATTTCCAGGTTGCGCTGATCCAGTTCGGCGGGTGCCGGATTCGGAACTGCTTGAGACGCCACATCTAATCCAAAGCCGTCGAAGAATATCGATAGTGGGCTTGAATTTTGACTCGGAACAGGATCTGGAGCAGAGTCAACCGCACGGTGCTTGAGCTGGTTTGTGTGCGAGCGGATGAGCCTCTGACGATCCTCCAGGAAAACGTTGTACGTTACACTGCCGATACGCTCGATGACCGTGGCGGCTTGCCACTGCCAGGAATTCGCTTGATGGACTTGAGCATATACGGGATCGCCGGGAGCAAACTTCCTCGAAACTGCTCCGTGCTTCTTGTTGAAACGCTCGTTCTGCTTCCTGGCCTTCGGTTGTAGTTCTGGTGCGGAATGCTTGGGCGGTAGTAACAACGTCGAAACTGTACGGATCGGTCGTCCGAACATCACCTCTGCAGGAGACTTTTCACCGAGGTCGGTCGTTGGAGTTGACCGGTAAACTTGCAAAAATGTCTGCAGCGCTTCCTCCAGTGTGTTTCCTCCCGATCGAATTTTCCGAAGAGTCCGCTTCAGCGTGTCCACGAACCTTTCTGCTAGCCCATTGGATTGAGGATGGAATGGTGCAGTGCGGACGTGGCGGATGCCATGCTGTTCGCAGAACGTCTTGAATTCGTGACTGGTGAACTGAGTACCATTGTCGGATACTATGGTTTCCGGTACTCCGAACGTTGCGAACGATTGAGAGAGTAGCTTCGTTGTTGTCTTCGTCGTAGTGGTTTTCGTTGCGTACACTTCAGGCCATTTGGTGTACGGGTCCACCACCACCAGGAAAAATACACCATCCACAGGTCCGGCGTAATCCACATGGATGCGGGACCACAGCTTGTCTGGAATGGGCCATGATTCAAGCGTTGTTTTGATTGGTGCCTTTCCCGCAGTGCAGCATGGAGTGCACCGCCGAACGTAATCCTCGATGTCGTTGTCGATCCCCGGCCAGTAGACGAAACTGCGGGCAATCGACTTCATGCGTACCATGCCGGGATGTCCACGATGAAATTGCTTCAGAACTTGCCTTCGGAATTTGTTTGGAACGACAACCCTGTCGTGGAACAATATACACCCGTCGACGTGGGTGAGGGATTCCCGTCTGTTGAAGTACGGACGAACATCGGGGTTTGTGATTGACCGTGCATCGTTTGGCCAACCGTCACGGATGAACTTCAACACCGTTTGTAGAGCTTCATCTGCCTTCGTCTCTTCCTGAATGGCTTTGAAAGAGACTGGTACCTGGTCGATAGTGTCGTGGATAACCCGAATAAAAAATACAGTAGAAAAACCGAACGTTGTATTGTAACAGTACTATTTAAAACCATATTTTTACAATAGACACCACTGTAAAAATAAAAATACAAAAACAATAAAATGTAATGTAGAACCCAATACAGTATATTGTAAATAAGATTTTTACAATATACTATACGGGTGGTTAAGTATCGTAACAATATAAAAAAATATTTTTCTCCATATATATTTTTTTGCAAAACCATACAATATATTGTAAATGAATTGTTATAAATACTGATACGTGGGTTTTAATAAACCGTACATTGTATGGTACACATATGGTTTCAAACAATAAAATGTACCGTAAATATATTGTTTTCAATTGTAGTTTCACTACTGGTTATACATTTAATTAAATGGTTTTGGAATGGTTCTCTTTTGTTATGTTGTATTGGTTTACAACATAAACCATATAATGTTATATTATCTTGTCATTTTCCGCCTGTTAATGGCATCTTAGGCTTACTAGCATTATGAGAATGCGCTTTGGGAATTTTCCAGAGCGTTTTGGATAACCCTTCATATTGGATCGCCCACGTCTAAGTCTGAGTCGAGGTCTGATTAGTCTCTGATTGCATTAACAGTTGAAGCTTAGGCTCCCATGCCCCACCAGCCAGATAACTGGGTTTCGCAAACTAAGCATTATTTGTGGCAACACTTTGAGCGGCATGATGGAACTATGCCGAGCGCGCTAAGTATTATTAGACCACTAATGTAGTTGCATGAAGTGGGTGACGAGGTACATAAGTATCATTACAGCGTGCTTAACCGTTTTTGCAATATTGAGGCTCCAGTTTGACCAAAGATTGAAATACACGGGGAAATACATAACAACTCATGGGAAAACTGTCAAGTTCGATTCAAGTATAAGTTAGGTTAAAAAGCGAACCCACAGACGAACCTATATTAGAATTTCTTTCAGTATTCAGTCCAGTCCATATGTTAAAGATGGCTCTACGATAAAGTACGTCAATCGTATTCCTCTCATCGCACTCTACATACCTAGTCCACCATATCTCTTGGATCTGCAGTTCTTAAGAGATCTGGTTTACTACTTATTTAAACATTTTATTGACTTTAAATTAATGATGATGATTAACCTGGGCTTGTTAGGGGAATATCCGTAAGTAAAAAAAACGCGTTAAGTACTGTTCCTTTGATTCTTAGTGGGATTCAAAGGAACAGTACTTAACGCGATTTTCTTTTTACTTTTAAATTGATGTTTCAACTTATTCACATTTTTTTCTTTCCTTTCCTTTGCATCAAAAAAGTCACAAACATCAACAAAACAAAGCACGGAAAAAATCTAAAACTGAATAAATAATTAATAATGCACGGAAAAATAATGTTTCGGAAAAGTGCACATTCATGAATGGTTCAAACGTAAGAAAAACAGTATAATATATTGTTACATAAAAATCGAATGTAAATGTATAGTAGCTACAATGTGCGAAGCTTTTAGTGAACCATTTCATTACAATATACATTATTGTAGCTGGTACACTGTATGGTGCAGGGGGTGAGAAACTCGGCACACTTCATTTTGTGCCAAATGTGCCGGTGATGTGCCGAACGTGCCGAAGTGTGCCAGCGTGCTGGCAGTTATGCTGTCAGTTGATTAATTGCTTTTTGTGTATCTGGCAACCTTTCACTTGTTTTGTTTTGATTCTGATTCTTGCAACTTTATTGGAATCAGGATTGGAATTAAAAACCGATTCAAAAGCAATCTCTTGATTATGCTGCGATCTTGCTGGTATTTGAAAGCATGTTTTTAGCTAAAATTTACTCCACCGAGACCGAATTAATGTATCAGTATATCAGTACCGTAGGAAACCTCCACTAGCTGCGCCAAGGGATGCGCTTGTTTCAGTAAAATCAGGAAGACAGGGGGAAGACTTGATCTTGATGCTGCTGCTGCTAAGAAATCCAGCGCTTTGGGTCCTCATCCTGGTCCTCATTCTTGTTACGCCTCCCATTAGACACAGCTGGAAAGAAAACTGCAGCTTTCATGGCAGCTTTCGAGCTTCAAAAACATTCGATACCAGTTGCATTTTTTTCCAAAGTATTGAGAAAAATTGTTTTCGTTATTTTCTTCTTCATTTTCTTTCTCCTCCAGAAAAAAAACATAAAAAAGTGTTGCCAGTTTGATGACAGCCAGCGTCATTAATGTGCCGGCAAATGTGCCAAAAGTGTGCCGGCGAGTGTGCCGGGCACTTTGTGCCGAGTTTCCCACCCCCTGGTATGGTGCATGAATGGTTTTCACCAAACACCCTATGGTTAGTTTTTATCCGGGAATGCTTACCATATCTTCTTCCAGGGAAATCGCTGCTACGACGTAGTCCTCCTCGGGTTGCTTGGAACGGTCGATCAACCTTGACAGCATGTCGGCACACCCGAAGTCGTTGGTGGACACGTGGCGGATGTCGAAATCGTAGTTGAGGAGCATTAACGCCCACCGTTGAAGGCGATTTGCGGTGTGCAATGGAATACCCTTCTTCGAACCAAAGATGGATAACAGTGGCTTGTGGTCCGTCAGAAGAGTGAATCGGCGTCCTAGGAGGTACTTGTGGAACTTCGTTACGCCGTAGGTGAGTGCCAGTGCTTCTTTTTCCGGCTGCCCGTAACCTTGTTCCGCCGGAGTGAGGGATCTTGATGCGTGCTGGATTGCCTTCAGATGTCCGTTGGGGAATTCGTGGAAGATAACTGCGCCGATGCCCGTGCTTGAAGCGTCCGCTGCTACGATGATTGGTAACTTCGGATCATAATGCGTCAGCAACATATCGGACTGCAAAATCTGCTTGAATCGCTCGAAAGACCGTTGGCAATCGGAATTCCACTGCCACTTCGCATCCTTCTTGAGTAGCTTGTCGAGAGGATGACGAATCTCATGCATGTTGCGAACAAAACGGCCGTAGAAGTTAACGGCTCCCAGGAATGATCGCAGTTCGGAAACGTTGGTTGGTGCCGGAATGGAGGCGATGGCTTGGAGCTTCTCCGGATCCGGGCGAATGCCGTTGCAGTCCACGATGTGCCCCAAGTAGCCTAGTTCGGTTTGGAAAAACCGGCATTTCTCCAGCTTGACGTGGAATCCATATTCCTCCAGACGCTGCAGTAGCATGTCCAGAGACGCCTTGTGTGCTTCCCAAGTTGGTCCGAATATGATGGCATCATCGAGAAACGTTCGAACACCAGGGATGTCAGCGATCATGCCGTCGACCAGTCGTTGAAACGCTCCAGGTGCTGACTTCACACCAGGAGCTAGGCGGTTGAACTGGAACAGACCTCGGTGCGTATTGATGGTGAGAAGTTTCTTCGATTCTTCGTCGACTTCCACCTGGAGATACGCGTCGGAGAGGTCGATGACGCTGAACACCACACTGCCGTTGAGTTGGGCAAAGATTTCCTCCGGGGTGGGTAGAGGATAGTGGTTGCTCTCCAGCGCTTCGTTGAGTCCCGTGGAATAGTCCGCACAGATGCGAACTTTACCGTTTGGCTTCCGTACTGCCACGATCGGTGCGGCCCACTCCGAGAAATCGATCGGCGTGATGATTCCCAAAGTTTGCAGACGGGTTAGCTCTGCATCCACCAGTGGAACCGTGTTGAACGGGACCGGTCGCTTCGAACAGAAAACGGGTTTGGCGTTAGGTTTTAGAAATAACTTTACCTTTGTTTTCTTGCAGTGGCCCAACGAGCTATCGAAAACCGCCTGATGGTCGGCTTGAAGCTGAGCTGTGACTTCGTCGAAACATGGTCCGGGCGCTGCTGCAACTTGACTGCAGAGCGAGTCGAAAGGAACTGACCACAGGTTGAATGCCTCGATCCAATCGATGCCCAGAACGTTGAGGTCCGGTGATGACGTCACGAAACACTGGCCACGCTTGACCATGCCGTTGAGGGTGACTTCACAATTGAATTCGCCGATAAGAGCGAGTTGTCCACCGGATGCGTTGGATGCTTCAATCGATGACGGAGTCAGCTTCGGTCGTCCCAGATGTTGCCACGTTGCCTTGGAAATTACGGTGATATCGCTTGCGGAGTCCAGCTGTAGCGGAATAGTGACGTTGTTGATGGTGATGGTCACGTACTTGCGCCGCCGGGTGGTGTTTGCGATGTGATTCACGAAAATTCCTTTGGCTTGAGATCTGGAACCGGGCTTCTTCTTCTTCTGGTACTGCTTCTTCACACGGGGTGGAGTTGAAGAGTCGCTTGAAGACTTTTTCACGCAGCCACAGTAGCCTTCTTTGTGGCCGACGCGATTACATACCTTGCACAGGTGGTCCGAGAATGAGCAGTCACGCACGTAGTGCATTTGACCACACTGCCAGCAGGGAGTACGAGGGTTTGACTTGCTTTCCGTTCTCGGTGGACGATTTCCAGGTTTAGGTTTCTTCTCCGAAACGCTGTGGACCGATTGCTTCGAACTTGATGGATGTTCGATCATCGTGGTGTCCGACTTGAGGTTGACGAGCCGCTGGAACTCATCGATCAGAGTCTGGATCGTCACTGGCGCTTCTGGCGTTTCACCTTCGATGCGGGAAAGTAGCCTTGCTCGGATGTCCGCGTAGCGTGGTGCCTTGAGTCCGCACACGAAAATCAAGCACTTGAATTGGTCGATCTTCAGGTCTTGAAACTCGAACTCTTCACACGCCCTGTTGACTTTACCACCATAGCTGATAATGTCGTCCGTCTCAGATTTGACCAGCTGCAAACACTGGTATCGCTTGTTGAAGACGGAGGTTTGCTTACCGAAGATTTTCGTCAGCGTCTTGACGGTGTCAGCGAACGAAACGTCCCTCGGTAGCTTCGGAAGGATATAGTTGACGTAGCGACTGTGGGAGGCCGTGTCCAACTTCCGTACACCGAAGAAATTTTCCGTTTAACTATTATGTGTGAAACTACATATTTTTTTGCAATTTGGCATCATCTTTAAAAAGTATGTTTGCTGACATAAATTATATAAAGCTTTCCAGATTTAAAAGTGATGGTTCCCACTAAATAAAACTTATTGAAGTGGATAAATAAAATTTATGTGTGCGTGTTATGATTTTCATACATAAGTAATTTATAACAATTATGAGTAAATTTCACATAAGCACAAAAACAAGAAAAAAGAAAAAAAATAACGATGTTATTATTTTAGGTTTCATTAAAGATTTCCCGCATAGAGAAACACAGTTTGTCATAAAGTTCAAATAGTAAGCTTCCTCTATATGTTAGAGTCCATGTATCACAAACAGTTGCTGTTTTGTTGAACGACAAGACACTGGAAGCTTCTAACTGTAGCAAACTGTGTGGGTCATCCATACCAAATTGTAGCAATATATGATACTGTTTAGTGGACATTCGTGCTTGCATTCGTGAGAAAAAAGTTGCAATATAAAACAACATTCTGTCAAATGGTTTGTGCGCAGTACACCCACACATGAGAAATTCAACATATGCTACTCATATTTAACAGTTTGGGATACTGTGGCATGTATTAGTATTTGTTAGCGTCTTCTTTAGCGCTGTGTGCCTACAGTAATAAAGATACACGCCTAAAAAAATAACGCTGAGCCAGTGCAAGTTTAGCATTAAATCGTCATACCAAGCTGTTTTTCTCTAATGTAAATCAGCCCTCTAGTCACTCAAGTAAATAAAAGTGAAACAAATTAAATGTTACATTGTTTCTCCGTTTGGTATATGGATGTTTTTTTAAAGTACGATGATTTTTTATCGTTATTATTGAATTTTATTTCGCGGCCACTGCATCACTTTTTTAAGCGTGTATGTTTTTGCTGCATCAGCATCAGTGCCGTGCTCGTCAAAGCAAAAAAGCGTCTTTTTTTTTAAGTGTCCTGCTTTGCGGATTGTTCGGGTGCGCAAAGAAGTTCCGTTTCCGTTCCCCCCGTTTGCTGCTGTTTCCAGAAGGCGCCGGCCGGCCGGTACCTACTGCTGATGCAATTTAACAAAATATCAACACGCGACTTGCATCTCGGCTCGAAGAAAAAAAACTGCGAGGCGGCCAACTACGTGAACGGGAAGGCTGTTGGGGAAGTCCAAACATCCTATCGGTGCTGCAAAAAGTAAGTAAGTCTAGAACAGTATTAAATTACGATATTTTTCTGAATTTTTTAGTTAACATTGGAGTTAACTTATAATAGTGATTTTATCTAATTCCAGTTTTCGAAACTATCCATAAAACCATGAAGATCGGCCGCCAGGTGTCGATCCACAAGCACAACGAGGACCGGAAGATGTGCGTCAAAGAGCGCTTCAATTATGAACTGGCTGAAACGCGAACAACATCGGAGCTTCCGGCCAGAAGCGAGAAGCGCAATGCCGATGAACAGGTGGACAAGAAGCGCATAGCTCGGAATGTTCGCGGGAAGGAAACGGAAGTGGAAGCTACGGAAAGGACTGAGCAGCAACCACGACGCTGGAAACAAGTTCGATGAGTTCGTGTAATGCAAGATCTTTCTTTGCATTTCGTGACTAGGACGGAAACGGAACCAACCAGCCCGATGGCAGTTGCGCACACTGATGAAGTACGAACCATAAAGAGTGATTGAGTGAAGCACCTTCCCGTAAACGAAACCACCCGGAAGAGGAAATGGCATGTTCACTTACGTTATATCTTCTAAAAGTTTATGATTGAATCTCGGATTAAATTTAAATCGGTAATAATTATATATGTTGTAATAAATATGTATCGTATTTAATTTTTTTTTATTTAGCAACAATAATACAAGTAATGACACGCGGGAAAATCTCATCTCAGTTTAAGCACATGGAGCTCAACTAAATCACGTTGAGCTGTATGCTTGTTTAGATTGAAAGGATTTTTCCGTTCGTTTTTACTTGTATTATTGTATCTGATTAAATTTATTAATCAATTGTTCAATAGTACAAACGTAACAGAACCGTAAAACGTATTGTTATTACAACTGTAAGAGAACTATATATTATAAGATCAGCACCATAATACACAATAAAGCAATGATTACACATACATTGCTTATTTTATTCAAATTAAATTGGTCAACAGTTCTAGAACTGTTTGCTTAACAGTAAACAGGACAAAAAATGGATAGTATATTGACCTTATGACAAACTGTAAACGAAAAATTTTGTTCGAGAAAATTGGCGTTTTTTTATTGTAACATAACTTAACCGCCTATTCCACATACTGTTATTTGCCCGAGAACCGTCTACCAAACTGTTAAAACCGTTTGTGACACTGTTGGCTTATTGTTACTTTGGGTGCTATACAATACTGTTGAGATATTGTAGTAAATTGTTGGGAACAGTATGGTACACAGTACGAGTATGGTTCATGGTTATGCGGGTTATTGCATTCTTTATCTATGTAAATCAAAACATAATATGTAGTGTTTGCCAACAGGTATGCCATAGATTACACTTATATACTCCACTGTTTCATTGGCCCAGGCCGGATGTTCCGTGGTGGGGCTTCCTACTGCGCTTGCTGCAGCTGTCGTGGCGGCGTGGCCGGAATGGCTTGGTTCAGCAGATCTGGTAACTGTTCGTACGTTGGTCAGGGGTTTTAGAGCAACTGCTTCTGCCGCCGTGGTTCCTCTTGATGACCATCTGATTGCCATGGGCGTCATCATCGCCCGGAGGTTGTGGCAGCGGTTGATTCGGCTTCTTTTTTCCTGGGTTGTTGTTCACCTCCCTTCTCACCTTGGCCGGAATAGATAACACCGCAGTCTGGGTCGAGGTCTGGGTAAACCGAACGTCTCTCAGGGTCAATTTTTTGCTCTTGAATTTTCATAAGGCACACAGAGCATCTGGTAATTACGAATAGATTCACTACTAGAGCTTCCGAGGTACCATCCATAGCCCGCTTCTCTGCCTGTCTCTTGATATGGAACAACTAAAATAGTTAAAAAATAAAGGATTAAACAGATATTTAAGGAATTTAAATAATAGATACCTGACTTAGCAGAAGACATTTCCGACGCTCTGTCCAACGCTTATTCGTATTGGCGCGAAAAGTTGTTTGGTCCTGAATCGAGTCGGGC